>NC_069502.1:1170459107-1170809107 GCF_027579735.1 Bombina bombina | reverse complement strand
GATCCCACTTCCCTTGAAGTGGATGATCAAGCATGGGTGTGGTTTGGGGAGGGGTAGATAAACCCCTTGGCAGGAAGTGAGGTCACAGGTGTCCTTCCAGGAGCAGCACGGCAGGAATGGTTGTCCCGCCCTCCCTCCTTACAGTTTGGGTTGGGTAACGGTTGTCGCAGCAATGGCGGGGTGCTTGTTATATTCTATTGAGGCTTACGCCTGATGGATAATGGCCTGTACTTGTGGAGGTGTAGCAAAAGGAAGAGTGATGGTGGATGCCCCACCCTGAAAGGGGTGGGGGCTTATAGTGGAATAAAGCAAGCACTGAGGTGTTTTAAAAGGTATTTAAAATGTTGAAGTTAAAATGAAGTTAATAAATAAGCTGCAGCCTTTTCTATCCCAATCTGGTGGTCTTGTCTTTATTGTTAAGCAAAGGAACGACTGACTTAGAAATGTACGGTCAAAGAGGAAGTGCTGGACTTGTTCATTACAGTTTATTAGGCTGATGTGTGCTGATTGGTGCAGTCTTGTTACTATATTATTATTTTGTTCTCTGTTTTCTTTGCTGCTGTTTGGATTCAGTAAAGATTTGATGCAAAATATTCGCCTCCTGTCTTGCCATAAAATCAACTGTTATAAGTTAACATTGCACAAGAAATCTCTTGTGCATTGTGAGACCAACTGCCCAAAAGAGAGGTGCTTATCTATCACCACATATGGCACAGCCTGGTGTGTTTCTGATGTAGCAGAAATAATAAGAAGCAGCTGTCTTATGACTTGTGGTTGCAGGTTCACATAAGATAACACAGCTTGATAAATAAAATCTGATTTTATACCCTGTCCAAAGTATTGTGAAATATAGTAATTTAAAAACAATCAACCAAAAAAAAAAATCAGTAGTGATGAATGATTGTAGTCAAACAGTATTTAGTTACTCAAGTTGCAACAGGAAGATAAAAACGGTATTGTTTATTCATTATTTATTTATTGAAACATGTAAGTCTGCATTTTTTTGTAGGGAGGTAAAAATGACCTGAGCTCTGGTCCCAGACCTCGTATCTCTTCTGCTGTCAGGTCTAGTTGGCTGACACTGTAAATGGACATTTTGAAGCCTGTGGAGCAGTGGGAAGAAGCAGGTTTGTAGTCATTCTTACAAGGTTAGGGTGTCATTTTGGTTACAATTATTTTCCATGACATTTCTTTCTTAAATAAGTGTAATAACTCTCATTTCACTGCCAGTGTATTGGTTGGCTTTATGAGATCTTCATCTGATTGTACTAGTCATCCTGACATTCCTGTTACAGATTGTGACTGACCCTGTCTCTGTTTTATTCTTTCCCCAGGTTCTGTGTTCAACTGATTTCTTGTTAATGAGCTTGTCCTGAATTTCACCTATTGCCTTTCCTTCTGGACACTCTGCTGATCTACCACACTAAACCATGGCCTGTTTCTGACCTTGCCTAGAGCTTGTATACTTCAGTATTCTGTTACTGGTTGTAGTCCAGGATCCTTTGCATTCCTTGTTTCCTAATATGTATTCTATTTAAGAGTTGCTTCCTAAATTTAAAGATCTTATTCCTTATGATTTATAATGTTTGCTGGTTAATTGTGAGTCAATGACTTTGCAACATCAAGAGTTCTAGGTTGGTCTTTACAAACTTCCTACCTCAGTCTCTGGGTGCTATCTTGAATTAAAGGGACAGTCAAGTCCAAAAAAAAAACTTTCATGATTCAAATAGGGCATGTAATTTCAAACTCTCCAATTTACTTTTATCACCAATTTTGCTTTGTTCTCTTGGTATTCTTAGTTGAAAGCTAAACCTTGGAGGTTCATAGGCTAAATTCTTAGACCTTAAAGCAGAGCTTTCCAAACTTTTCATGTTGGTGACACACTTTTTAGACCTACATCATTTCGCGACACAGTAATTCAGCTGTACTAGTAAACAGGAGGTTAAACTAACTTGTTTTAAGAGATACGTACACATACATAAATTATATAATAATAAAATGTATTTACAAGTAATAGTATGTTAGTATGTGCAAGAATTAAAAAAGTTTAATAACACCAATAGTTTCTTACTATTTTAATGGGATGTATGAGGTTGATGGGATGAACACAGTTTCGGAATATTTGGGGTAATATTAGATAAAGACACTCGTATTTCATCATCAAACATTTTTAAGCTTCCACTTCCTATCCATATATCAAGAGCAGGAGCAGCAATGCACTACTGGGAGCTAGCTGCAAAAAAAACCCCCACTGACTTCTGACTTCAGCTCAGCGTTTAAGCTGCCACCCGCAGAGCTCTGTGAGTCCGACTGACTACTGCCCGCGCTACAAACACACTGCTGTCCCACTCACTTTGCTACACTTGCAGTCAGGAGCCAATTAAGGAGACTACACGTGCAGTCAGGAGCCAATGTGCCGCCAAATCCGCCAATGGTAATAGTTTCAGTTCCCACTGAGCTGTGCCAATTGGTTAAGATGATCTGTGACCCACTAGGTATCAATCACGTGTCAACCATGTGATATGCGTAGCAGGCAGGTGGAAAGTCAGAAACCAAAAAACAATTTAAAAAAAAAAAATAATTAAAAAAAATTTGTGCTGAAGGAGGGACACACCTACACACTGCTGCCGACACACTAGTGTGTCCCGACACACAGTTTGGAAAGCACTGCCTTAAAGGCTGCCTCTAATCTGAAAGCCTTTTGACAGTTTTTCACCACTAGAGGGCATTAGTTAATAAGTTTCATATAGACAATATTTAGCTCACGCAAGTGAAGTTACCTAGGAGTGAGCACGGATTGGCTACAATGCATCTCTGTCAAACAAACTGAATTAAGGGGGCAGTTTTCAGAGGCTTAAATATGAGGTAATTACAGAGGTAAAAAGTATATTCTTATAACTGTGTTGTTATGTAAAACTGGGGAATGGGTAATAAAGGGATTATCTATCTTTTTAAACAACAACAGTTCTGGTGTTGACTGTCCCTTTAATACTAACTCATATATTGGAAAAGAGACAGATAGGGAGAGCGCTACACGAGTAGCTAATTGATATAAGAATTGCTGAGCACGATTAGCTCTGATAACAATTGTAGATAATATGTTGCTGAGCTAAATAGCTATTAACGTGTGTAATATTGTGTACTGATAGGAACGGTGAGCATAAAATGTGAATCCAAAAGCTGTGGCATAAATGTGTGTACAAATGATAGAGTGAAAAAAGGGGATAATAACCAAAATGACCAAAATAATGCAAAGAAACGAAAATACTATTGAATGATACATTTTTTACTAATATAACACAAATAAGGTATACAATAGTAACAATAATCTTAGAATGAGCTAATAAAATTCTGTTGGAAAGGAGTTCCGAACAGATGGTACCAAAATACATATAAAAAATATATAAACAATGGTTACTGCAGTAAGAGTTTTAAAATCAAACCTTGATAAGTTACTGTGTTTGGCGACCATGTGGCAATCCGATTATTGTTGTGAGAGTTTGGATAAAGTGCTTAAGCAAATATACCAAGTGGTAATGAGATGAGCCGTCCAGGCGGCGTGCAACGATACAAACAAACCGACTATGCGGTATCTGTGTGTGGTCCTTATACTTACGGGTTACGCGAGGTGTGGGTCATCGGACCAGGATTGGATGATATCGCCAAGCCTTTTGTTGCAGAATATCGGCTAGTGGGCTATTAGAGGCTCCAAAGATGAGGGTTTATAGGTGGTATGTACCTTTGTACTGTACTACGCAAAGATTCTGTATTTAGCTGACCAGGCAATGGTATGGATGGAGGATGTGACAGCTTGGTATAATTGAGAACAGAGCAACGATGGGATAAGCAGTCCAAGCGGCGTCTGTAGTTCAAGACAACAGACTTGCGGTTCCTGAATAAAGTCCTTATGCGGTCAAATAAGACAAGGTAAGGCTAATATCAGCAAGTTTCCGTATGACCACGGACTGTTTAATGCTCTAAAGGTTTGTAGGTGGTCTGTGCCTAAGCGGTTGATCTCCCGATTTACAGGGATAAGGTGCAGACTTAGGGTATAAACCAGCCCATGACTGATTAGTCTCTCAAACCCACAAATGCGGTGCATAATATATTTTAAACCCTATTATAATAACAAGTGTAGTACAAGTGTTCATACGGGATAAAACTGTGTTTTCTTTCTTTTTTTTAGTCTTTTTTTATTTATTAGCCTGTTATTGCTGTATTGGATTTTCCCCTATAAAGATGAGGTATGAGGTAAATATTACATAATATGCTTGACAAGTGCCTGGATTTAACATGGTTTACAGGGGGAAAAAAATGCTAAAATAAAAGTTATTAAAAAAAAATAAGCAAAACAGTAGTTTTAATATTTAAAATAAAAACATGCAAAAGATCATAGTGTGGTTATCTACCTATAATCTTGTGAACCAGCCTCTTAAAAACAGTATTTATTTTGTGAATATAAATAGCAATTGTCGCATAGTGCATGTGAGGTTACAATACAGCAGGCAAGCATAAGATTTAGGCAGACAAAATTAGAATTAGGCATTGGGTGTTTTGCATTGCAAAATACAGAAAGCTGTGAGCCATATCCCACAGAGGTTATGTTAGCTGGGCATGTTTGTTCTTGCCCTTAGCCAATCAATTAGCTACTGATGCAGAGGATATTTATGTATGAACCTATACATAGATTGTGAGCCTTGTTTTGAAATGTGCTGGTATCTTATTTTGTTTTAGTACCAGTGGTCCTTGTTACTTTTTTTCATTTAAAGTTTGTTGTTAAACTGCGCTGCGCACACAATCCTGAACTGACCGTAGATTCTTGCTTGCGAAATGCTGAAAATATTGATGAGTTATTGGTACTTGTCATTCCATAAGTCATTCCATTAGTTTTTTAGCTATTGATAAAGATTTTGGTCCGTAACACAAGTTGTATGCGATTAATAACACATAGCACATTATTTTGAAATCATGCTAAGCAGCTCATGTAAATCGCTATAATGCACAATCGAATATTAACAATTGTTGGTTTAAATGTTTAACCAAAGTATTTTTAACACACACAATACTTATTTAGCAAATCCTATACAATGGGAAGCTGTAGTAGCACTCTCATTGAGATCATCGTACAAGTAGTTGATTAAGCGCTGGGCTCCTGCACAATCCGAAATACCACTTTCTCTTTTAACACTCTTGAAAATCAAGTATGCACTGTTACGGCTTGCTATTGTGCATTCAAAAACATGGAATGTTTGTAGCAAAGAACTTAAAGGGACACTGAACCCAAATTTTGTCTTTCGTGATTTAGATAGAGCATGAAATTTTAAGCAACTTTCTAATTTACTCCTATTATCACGTTTTCTTCATTCTCTTGGTATCTTTATTTGAAATGCAAGAATGCCCGTTTAGATGTCGGCCCATTTTTGGTGAACAACCTGGGTTGTTCTTGCTGATTGATGGATAAATTCATCCACCAATAAAAAGTGCTGTCCAGAGGTCTGAACCAACAAAAAAGCTTAGATGCCTTCTTTTTCAAATAAAGATAGTAAGAGAACGAATAAAATTTGATAATAAGGGTAAACTAGAAAGTTGCTTAAAATCGCATGCTCTATTTGAATCACGAAAGAAAAAATTTGGGTTCAGTTTCCCTTTAACCGAAAAGTCCATTTCTTGAGAAGAATGTTTTCAATCCATCAGCATTTGGGCAGAGGATTTTCCAACATAAATTTTATTACAGGGCAACATAGAAATCTATTATGTGCGGGATAATTACACAAGATATACATCATGTTTAGTGTAGTACGTGCTTTACTACCGATCACACAATTACTATTACTAATAGTCTAGTAATACCGGCACAATAATGCAAGGAGTATGGTTTGCACTTGAGTGATGGTTATGTTCTGTTCCATTTACATTTTTGTTCTCAACCTGTTAACTGATCCATTGATTTTTTATGGCACTTTTCTGAAGATGTTTTTTTTTTTGTTGCTTGTACATTCTTCAATTACTACAAGTATTGTGCATTGTGTTCTAGCTTCACTAAGGTATAAACTTTGTGAAAATGTTGTAAAGAAGTAAGCTCTTCCACCTTATTTTTTATATATATATGTGCTACGGGTAAAGTCAGAAATCCAGGTAGTCCTAGGATTACCCGGGTAAACTTGACATTACCGAAGCGGCTGTGGGTAAAGCCTGATGAAATGTTATTCCCCCAGCTATACTATTTTTTGCCTCTGCCTGGGGGGGTTAAAGGAAGGCACCCGCCGATCCCCTAGCATCCATCCCAAGGGGACCTTGGAAAATGTGGTTTATACGAGGGGCTTTGCCCCCCTTGTACCCCCAGGCGGAAGGCAAAAAAAATAGTGAAGATGTGTGAGTTACAGTGCATTATATATTTGTTTGATGCAGTAACTCGATGCAGGTTTACCTGGGTAATGCTAGTATTACCCAATTTCTTACTTTACCCACAACATATATATGTGTGTGTGTGTGTGTGTGTAATTGAATTATATTTTATGCAATGTCAAATCTTTTGCTTCTAGATTAGAATCACCAGTGTTATACTTAAAATATATAAAATATTGACAAGTGATCAAGTAAGAACTGTCACGCCGCTCTGGCTGTTGCCAGGGACGCAGTGGTTGCTGTGAGCGAGTGGCGATGACGTCTATTCCCCTCTCTAGCCGGATCCTTTGAACTCCATGGCACGAACCGGCGCCTATGTAAGTACCTGCATAACTTACATTCACTGCTCAAGTATAGGTGTTACTATGGGGCATATTTATCAATCTCCGATTGGAGCTTGATGCCCTGCAGGCTCGCCAGAAACAGCAGTTATGAAGCAGCAGACACAAAGAACGCTGCTCCATAACCTGTCCGCCTGCTCAGAGCAGACGGACAGACATCGCCGCAAATCAACCCTATCGAGTACGATCGGGTTGATTGACACCCCCTGCTGGCGGCCTATTGGCCACGAGTATGCAGGGGGCAGCGTTGCACCAGCAGCTCTTGTGAGCTGCTGGTGCAATGCTGAATATGGCAAGCATATTGCTCGCCGTATTCAGCGAGGTCTGGCGGACCTGATCCGCAGTGTCGGATCAGGTCCGCCAGACCTTAATAACTAGAGGCCTTTGTGTGCGCATAGGTGCTTTATCCCTTGAATTGCTGGATTGCCTTAATATTACTGAACTCTGTCTGAGTACTCTGCATGTTTAACCCTTGAATTACTGGATTGCCTTAATATTACTGAACTTTGCTTGTCTGACTACTCTGCCTGTTTAACCCATGAATTGCCGGATTGCCTTATCAATATGCTAAGGAAAGCAGCAGCAGATGCGGGCGGAGGATCAGCGTTGTGTTAACCATAACGCAAAGGTGAGTATTTTAAAAAATAAGCATCTTTGTAAACTTTAATGAATTGAAGTGCCCCTGTTTTTAAGATTATTATTTGATATTGGGCTTTAATTGGTTAAAGTTTAAAATCACTTTGTATGTAACAATTTCCCTGTTTTTATTTAAAATTTAAACTATGACATTAGCATTTTTTCCATTTAACTTAATGGTGATGTGTGTAGTGTTTGTAATATACTGCATGTGCGTGTGTGTAGTGATTGTTAAGTTTAAGTGTGTGAGAGTGTGTGTGTCAGATTGTGTATGTGTGTGTATGTGTGTGTGTGTGTGTGTGTTCGAAGGTGTGGGCGTAGGTGTTTGAGAATGTGTGTATGTGTTTGAGAGAGTTTGTGGGTGTGTGTGGACATAGGTGTGTGAGAATGTGTGTGTAAGAGAGTGTGTGTTGGGGGGCTGATGGGTGTGGGCATAGATGTGTTTCAGAGTGTGTGAGACTTTGTGTGAGTGTGAGTGTGTGTATGTGGTTGTGGGTGTAGGTGTGTGAGAATGTGTGTTTCAGAGTATGTGTGTGAGAGTGTGTGTGTGAGTTTGCGTGTATGTGTGGTTATGGGTGTTGGTGCGTGAGAGCATGTCTAATCTGCTGTGCTTGTGTGTATGTAGTGTTTGTTGAGTGTATTTGTGTATGCCTGGGTGTTTGAGTTTATATATAAATGTAAGGGAAGTATGGGGTTATGTCTGGATGGAGCTATAAGAAAACGGGTGAAACAGCAAGGGGAGGATAGGTGTATGACATCTGACAAGTCCTTAACTCACTGTAAGTGTAATATAAAATGTTTAATTATGCAAAGAAAAACCCTTTAATTACTTATTATAGCCATTTTCTCTTATTTAAGTCTGAAAATTGGTTACTGAGATTTGGAAGAGCACACTACAGATATCACAAGCCTAACCTTGCTCCATATCTGTCCCTAGTTTACACCTGCAGAGATTATCAGATAAGAAACTTCAAAACTATGGAAGTTTTGCTAACATAATACCGTAGATAGCTGTGTGTCGTCCAGCAAGAAGTCCTATCAGTCTCCTTCAATAAGGCAAGTGATGGTCAGAGTTTGGCTATTAAAAAAAAAAAATCATGGGGAGTGGAGATGGCCACGGAACAGCATTGTATTAGAGCTCCCGTAAAGATTGCTTCTAAGGGCTAGAAAATGTCAGTTTAAGCCACAACTGAAAGCCCATAACTGCACAGCCTGCCACAGCGGACAACCAGAGATCAGGATAATCTGCAAAATCAGTGGTAAAACATACCATACGGTCACTTCACACTGCGGCCTACTGATCACACACCCAAGCACCGGGCAACTCAGGAGACACCGGATCGATCAGCTTTCACATTGTAATACCGAAGCGGGTTCCACAGCACAGCTGGGCCGGGTGTGCAGGGGTTAACAGTTCCGGAGGTCGACAGTAGCATATCACACAACGGGAAACACCTTTAAGCATACCGGAAGACGGAGGGGACTCACCCTAAGGTAACAACCTAAATTTAAAGTGGAACTTACAAGCGCAAGGGGCATATACTTATAGGATAACAAAAGTTACAGACTTGAACCTCTTGTTTTATCCTCACATTGACATTAGGACAGCAATCCCTATATTTGCACAAATAAAGAAAGTGCACCATTTTATTTGGCAAGCGCATCGAATTAGCTTCCTATTTACATGACCTACAAACAGAGCCTAGCAAGACCCTAATAAAACAAATGGGGTAAAAAAAACCAAGCAGATTAGATAAAACAAATAAAGGTCCTAACCCGAGCGGGGGAAAGCTCAATTCCTTTTTAAGGCATTAAAACACCAGCATTCAGATGAAATTAAATCTCCTTTAATAGAAATCCTGGGCAGTACATCACAATCAGGAGAAGACTTACCAATTACTAGAGCAGATCTCAATGATTTAACTACTAAAGCAGACCTTACTTCATTTATGACACATGTTAGCAAAGTAATAAATGACGGCATTGCAATACGTTAAAAGAGACATTAATGAGTTGGGAATAACACACAGAAGAAATCTCCAATACCACAGACTCTATGGCCATAGCTTTGCAACAGCAGAATATGACAATTGTACAATTACAATCCCAGGTGGAGGACCTGGTAATAGAGGCCATCAAAGTAATTTGAGGACCTGTGGTATCCCAGAAAAAATACAACCTGCTCAGCTCTCATCCTATGTCCAAAATCTATTTAAGTATCTCCTGGGGAAAGAGAAGACAATATCTGCCTGGACAGGGCTCATAGAGCTCTATGAGCAAAACCAGCTGACACTGCCCTGCCACGAGATATAATATTGTGCTGCCACAAATATTTGGACAAAGAGAATTTTACAAGCTGCAAGGAAGCAATCTCCTATAATATTTGGGGAAGACTCTCTACAAATATAAACAGACCTTAGCCCTATTACCTTAGCAAAACGTAAAGAAGCTAGATATCTTACGCTACATCTGCAGGATTTGAATGTACCCTATAGATAGGGGTTTCCTTTTTCTATTAAGGTGACAAAAGACAATAAAATTATCACCTACAAAGATCCAGAGGACATGGACCAGTTCTGTAAACAACTGGGTATACCCCAACCATCTCTTCCAAAGATATCCAATAGCAGCCAGGATGACCAATCTCTGAAGAAACCTGCACCTTAGATCCAACACCCTGAACGGACAATTATGCCAAACAAGCAAAGAAATACAGCCACAATCAACTTCACATCAACAAGAGCCGCTGCTGAACCAACCTGAGAACACTGAGACCAATTGAACTGTCAAGTATCTAGATTGAGGAAACTACTTCTAACTGGTAAGTTGGAAGGAACTTCCCCTTACTCTGACATTACTGATAATTTTTCCCCATTTACCACTTTTAGTCTGCCCGATGAGAGTGATCCGGCATATCGTAGTGCCATACCCCCTTCCACCACCCCCCCATTCATGAGTGGAAACCTACAATTCGACTCCTATGCCCTGCAAAGGGCTCACTCCTTTCTAGTTAAATTTATTGTTACTTGTTTTGGTTTATTTGCATGTTGATGTTTTTCTTAAGCTCGCTCTCTTTAGATTATTAAGGCAAAATAACACTCTGGTCAATGGAGGCCTAGGACTTTCTTGTATAACTAATTACATTAATGCTATTACACTACAAAGGGTTATGTATTGGCACGGACCTAAAAATAGCAAAGAGTGGGTAGCACTGGACTCTAACATATTAAAAACACCCTCAGTAGGGGCCCTCTGTTGGGTACCGATAAACCTAAGACCCTCCCAATGTATAAAACTTGTTCCTCATAGACATACATTTGACAATTGGGACACAATCGTCACGAAGTACAAACACATATCGGGCATTAGATCCCTCCTTTTTCCAATTCTAGTTAATGCTGAGCTGATCGGAGAGCTCGACAAATGGTTTCAAAGACAGTTGGAATGGGGCTATACCACCCCTATAGCGGACTTTGTATCCAAGGGTAAACTTCTGGACAGAAATAGTATAAAATAAGTAGAAGGGGGCACTTACTCCAGCTGGCTCAAATACACGTAACTTACACATTTCATACACACTTCCCCATTCAAAATGTTTTTTTTACGAACACTGACCCCATTTGAAAACATTTGTGCTACAAACAATATAATACTGCACTCCTTAGCAATAGCTAGGAAAATTATACAAACACCACAGGAAATAACTCTCCCCACCTACACAATTAAATGGCACGAAGATTTGGGCGTGTCTCTAAGTAGAGAAGATTGGAAGATTGGAAGATTCTTTTTACACAGGAGCCAATGACAAATATTGGAGGGGTTGCACTTATAAGAAAATCTACAAACACATGTGGTGGGAATGTGAAAAACTGAGGCAGCTGTCTCCTACCTGTATTAGTTAAATCCCAGTTAAATAACAAAAGCATATACAGTCCCCTACATCTTATACCATTTTCTTGTGTGCTGTCCCATGGCTGCCAACATAGGGCCTCTCTGCAAAGGGTTAAAATCTGAAAATGCCCTGAAGAGGAGGCTCAGATCTCTTATTATTATTTTTAAAAAAAGGTTCCCAAGCCTCCTGTAATGATTACAAACCGCAGAAGGTTAGCCAAGAAGCTTTAACCCATACAGTCATTAGGAGTGATTGTTTTTTTCCTATTTATCTTTGTTCAAGAGGGTAAGTACAGTATTTAATAGCTCCATACACAATGGTTGCTGGGAAACATGATTGCTTGCTTGCTGATGTGCCTCTAAAATTGTCTAGAAAGAAGCTTGACCTGACAAGAGGTCAAATGGATCAAAGCTGATTTTATGTGTAGTACCTGGAATTAGAATGCACAATACAATATACAACACCTTTACATTACCAACATCACAGAGACTCATTTATTAATAAACTTATATATTTCCAGCTTGTAAATTGATTTTGCATTGAACATCATTTTCAAAGAAAATTACATTGGTTGATGAAATATTATTGATGGCAGTTATTTTGCTTTTGTGAATGTATATTATTATTATTAGGCATAGTTAAAAGACATTAAAGGGACATAAAACCCATAAATGATTCACAAAGAACATACAATTGTAAACAACTTTCCAATTTACTTCTATAATCTAATGTGCTTTCTCCTCTTGGTATCCTTTGTTGAAGAGCATACCTAGGTAGGCTCAGGAGATGGGAGCTAGCTGCTAATTGGCAGATGTACAAACATAACTCTTATGTTGTTCCTTCAACAAAGGATACCAAGAGAATGAAGCAAAATTGATAATAGAAGTAGATTGACAAGTCGTTTAAAATTGTAAAATTTTATTTGGATAATGAAAGAAAAAAAATTGGCCTAGATAACGAGTTGTGCGTTAGGGTTAAAAAGCAGCGTTGGCCGGTCCCAACACTGCTTTTAACGCCCGCTGGTATTACGAGTCTTGCAGGTACAAGTGTACCGCTCACTTTTTTGGCCAGACTCGGGAATACTGCAAATCCACTTACGTCAATTGCGTATCCTATATTTTCAATGGGACTTGCATATCGCCGGTATTACGAGTCTGATCAAAAGTGAGCGGTAGACCCTCTCCTGTCAAGACTGGTACCGCATTTAAAAGTCAGTAGTTAAGAGTTTTACACTACAAAGCCGTAGCATAAAATTCTTAACCCCTTAGTGACCAGAGCACTTTTCCATTTTCTGTCCGTTTGGGACCAAGGCTATTTTTACATTTTTGCGGTGTTTGTGTTTAGCTGTAATTTTCCTCTTGCTCATTTACTGTACCCACACATATTATATACCGTTTTTCTCGCCATTAAATGGACTTTCTAAAGATACCATTATTTTCATCATATCTTATAATTTACTATAAAAAAAATTATAAAATATGAGGAAAAAATGGAAAAAAACACACTTTTTCTAACTTTGACCCCAAAAATCTGTTACACATCTACGACCACCAAAAAACACCCATGCTAAATAGTTTCTAAATTTTGTCCTGAGTTTAGAAATACCCAATGTTTACATGTTCTTTGCTTTTTTTGCAAGTTATAGGGCCATAAATACAAGTAGCACTTTGCTATTTCCAAACCACTTTTTTTCAAAATTAGCGCTAGTTACATTGGAACACTAATATCTTTCAGGAATCCCTGAATATCCCTTGACATGTATATATTTTTTTTTAGAAGACAACCCAAAGTATTGATTTAGGCCCATTTTGGTATATTTCATGCCACCATTTCACCGCCAAATGCGATCAAATAAAAAAAATCGTTCACTTTTTCACAAATTTTTTCACAAACTTTAGGTTTCTCACTGAAATTATTTACAAACAGCTTGTGCAAATATGGCACAAATGGTTGTAAATTCTTCTCTGGGATCCCCTTTGTTCATAAATAGCAGACTTATATGGCTTTGGTGTTGCTTTTTGGTAATTAGAATGCCACTAAATGCCACTGCGCACCACACGTGTATTATGCCCAGCAGTGTAGGGGTTAATTAGGGAGCATGTAGGGAGCTTTTTGGGGTAATTTTAGCTTTAGTGTAGTGTAGTAGACAACCCCAAGTATTGATCTAGGCCCATTTTGGTATATTTCATGCCACCATTTCACCGCCAAATGCGATCAAATAAAAAAAAAAGTTACATTTTTCACAATTTTAGGTTTCTCACTGAAATAATTTACAAACAGCTTGTGCAGTTATGGCACAAATGGTTGTAAATGCTTCTCTGGGATCCCCTTTGTTCAGAAATAGCAGACATATATGGCTTTGGCATTGCTTTTTGGTATTTAGAAGGCCGCTAAATGCCGCTGCGCATCACACGTGTATTATGGCTAGCAGTGAAGGGGTTAATTAGGTAGCTTGTAGGGAGCTTGCAGGGTTAATATTAGATTTAGTGTAGAGCTCAGCCTCCCACCTGAAACATCAGACCCCCTGATCCCTCCCAAACAGCTCTCTTCCCTCCCCCACCCCACAATTGTCCCCGCCATCTTAAGTACTGGCAGAAACTCTGCCAGTACTAAAATAAAAGGTATTTGGCCCTTTTTTTAAAAAAAAAAAAGAAGCATATTTACATATGCTGATGTGTACGATCCCCCCTTAGACCCCAACCTCACTGATCCCCCCTAAAAAGCTCTATAACCCTCCCACTCTAACTTAATGGGCGCCATCTTGGGTACTGGCAGCTGTCTGCCAGTACCCAGTTTAGAAGAAAAAAATGGGTTTTTTTTACATTTATTAAAAGTTTCTGTAGTGTAGCTTCCCCCCACACAAAACCAACCCCCCACCCCTCCATGATCCCCTCCATGATCACTTTTTGTGCTTAGATTTGGGTCTTATTTATTAATACATTTTCCGTAGTGTAGCGGTTCCCACCCGCTCCCGCCCCGTGCACGCGCCCGCCCGCCACCCTCCGTGCACGCGCGCGCGCCCGTGCGCGCCCCCGACGATCGCGCCCCCGATCCCGCCCCCCTTGACGTCATGCGGCACACCGATGGCCGCCCACCCGCCTCCCAAGTCGGCTCCCACCCACCAACGAAACCGGCCATCGATGTCCGGTGCAGAGAGGGCCACAGAGTGGCTCTCTCTGCATCGGATGGCCGTAAAAGGTTATTGCAGGATGCCTCCATATCGAGGCATCACTGCAATAACCGGAAAGCAGCTGGAAGCGAGCAGGATCGCTTCCAGCTGCTTTCCACACCGAGGACGTGCAGGGTACGTCCTCAGGCGTTAACTGCCTTTTTTTTGAGGACGTACCCTGCACGTCCTCGGTCATTAAGGGGTTAACTAAAGTACTAAAAAGTACACTAACACCCATAAACTACCTATTAACCCCAAAACCGAGGGCCCCCCCACATCTCAAACACTAAAATAAATATTTTAACCCCTAATCTGCGGAACCGGACATCACCGCCACTATAATAAATATATTAACCCCTAAACCGCCGCACTCCCGCCTCGCAAACACTGGTTAAATATTATTAACCCCTAATCTGCCATCCCTAACATCGCCGCCACCTACCTACATTTATTAACCCCTAATCTGCCGCCCCCAACGTCCCCGCCACTATATTAAATGTATTAACCCCTAATCCTAACTCCCCCTAACTTAAATATAATTTAAATAAATCTAAATAAAATTACTACAATTAACTAAATAATTCCTATTTAAAACTAAATACTTACCTATAAAATCAACCATAAGATAGCTACAATATAACTAATAGTTACATTGTAGCTATCTTACGGCTAGATTTAGAGTTCTGCGGCCAAAGGGGTGCGTTAGCTACGCATGCTTTTTCTCCCCCGCACCTTTTAAATACCGCTGGTATTTAGAGTTCACAGAATGGCTGCGTTAGGCTCCAAAAAAGGAGCGTAGAGCATATTTACCGCCACTGCAACTCTAAATACCAGCGTTGCTTACGGACGCGGCAAGCTTCAAAAACGTGCACGATTCCCCCATAGAAAACAATGGGGCCATTTGAGCTGGAAAAAAACCTAACACCTGCAAAAAAGCAGCGTTCAGCTCCTAACGCAGCTACATTGTTTTTTACGTCTGCACCTAACACTCTAACATGTACCCCGAGTCTAAACATTCTATCTACAATTGAAAGGAACAGCTATGGGCACTAGGTTTGCACCCAGCTATGCAAACTTATTCATGGGGAGATTTGAGGATAAACATATCCTACACTCCCCATGGGGTGCAAACCTCGTGCTCTATAGGAAATTCATAGATGGTATGTTTCTGATCTGGAAAGGGGATCAAGAACTTCTCAATTTATTTCTAGAAGACATAAATTTCAACACTTGGGGTTTAAGTTTTACCCATGAATATAGTAAAACAAATATACATTTTTTAGATGTTCAAATAAATATCGTAAATAATACCATCACAACAGAAACATACGTCAAACCTACAGATACAAATAGTTACATACATCCGGATAGCTGTCATTTAGAAAGATGGATCAACAACACACCGAAAGGCCAGTTTTATAGAATAAGGAAAAACTGTTCAGACGATAATACATTTCAGAAACAAGCAAACACTCTGGAAAGGAAATTTAAAGAGAAAGGATATAAAGACAAAATAAATACAAGAAGCCAAAGACCAAGCAATAAATAAAGATAGAACAGAATTATTGAAATATACAAATAAGAACAAAAATCAATTACATAACCAAATATCATTCATTACAGAATACAATGAAGATCATAAAATTATAAAAAAGATTTTAGAGAAACACTGGCACATAATCAGAAAAGATCCACTATTAACAGACATTGTAAAACCACGACCTACACTAATATTCAGAAAGACAAATAATTTGAGAAGTATACTAACACCCAGTCAATTTAACAAATCATCTAAACCAAGAGATCAAGACCTATATGGAAATGCTCTGCAAGGTTGTTTTCCTTGCACAAGCTGTAAAGCGTGTAAATATGGTAAAAAAAAGTAAAGTAGTAATATCCTCTAATAACAACTATAAATATCCCATAAGAGACACCATTAGGTGTTCGGACACAAATATAATCTACTTAATTCAATGCCAATGCAAATTACAGTACTTAGGACAAACAAGTAGACCGTTACATGACAGAATAAGAGAACATCTATCCAATATTAAAAGAGGCATCTGCAAACATCTATTATCTAAACATTTTACAGAAAAACATCATAAAAAAACAATAGGGTTCACATACTGGGGTATAAAAAAGATACATAACAACAGAGGAGGTGATATGGAAAATATGTTGCTATTAAAGGAAGCTGAATTAATATTCAAATTCAATACTCTCACACCAAATGGTCTTAATGCAGAGCTTAACTTAAATCCATTTATATAATACTACAAAAGAAATATACAATATTATCAATACAACAGTACAATAACATACTGATTATCTGATATAAAATAACCATTGTTTGGTGGTATATATTCTTATACCTATTTGAATATGATAACAATTAGATCAACACAGCACCCCTTCACACAAAAAAACATATAACCTCTTACTCACTTTAATTTTATTTTAGTTCAAATGTGTTAACAACATTAATTTTCATTTATTTGTATAACAATGTATCTGCCATAGAAAAAAGGAATATGGTTTAAGAATTGATATTTTATAAGCCGGAACATACTAGAGCACTAATTAGGGGGAGTATCCTAACCTCAGCAGGACTATAAAGGAGCCTAAAAGACACACCAGATTATACAGTCTTGATAAAGGCGCAAGTTACGGCACTGAAACGCGTAGAAAACCTGACATTGAGTGTGGAAAGATTGGCTCCAGTACAAGAAACACTCCCCCCACGATCCGGTTGCCTGATAGGTCCTCCGTGTACAACGTCAACGTCACACGCACACCAGGGTAGGAAGTAGCTGCGGAGGAAATTCAAACAGCGGTAAAGCCGCTTGGAGAACTCGACCTATTTATAAAAGCACTCTTCCCAGAACCCAAGGTAAAATAAAGAATACAAACACGGAGGTAAGGAATATCAGAGGTCCGGTTAGGGGGAGAATAAACTGTAAACTTCCACCAGCAAAGTACTGCATTTGGATTTTAACTGCTTCAGAATTAGTTGTGGCCACAACTTAAGGGAATCACAAGGATTACAAATCCGAACTCTCAGCAATTGTTTATGATAAGGATGTACCCCTATATGCTCTAAACAGATACAAATGCCTGTATGGTACTATCATATATGACAGTAGATACGTTTTTAATATTGTCTTTTTATATTGTCATTTTTATATTGTCTAAGTAAACGTCTTTTACACCTATAACGATTTTGTTTAATTATTCATTTAGAAGTACTATTTTGTTGATTAATCCATTTAGAAGTATAGTGATAATACACGGTGGTAATACACCTGTTACCAATACATATCTCTAAGAATTAGAAGATTTTTGCAAGTTAGCCTTTGAAGATTTTTGCAAGTTAGTTTTTGAACATTTATTCATTTATTTTATACACTTAAGAATTTTTGAAGAGACACTTATCAACACCACGGGTCACGCACTTTTTTTCAACAAACCGTCACGCACTTTTTTTCAACAAATCGACACATTGTAAAATTGCATCTGAATCAATACACTCCCAACACGCTTTAAAGAAAATTATATAAAGAAAATTATATATATAACACAAATTTGTGAGATATTATAATTTTGGAATATTCATACATATTCTAATTACAGTTTATATATATTCTAATCACAGTTTATACTCACAGCTCTTTTAGAGCGCTCCCCACATCCACTTTTTTGCCCCGAGTCTAAACACCCCTAACCTTACACTTATTAACCCCTATTCTGCCGCCCCCGCTATCGCTGACACCTGCATATTTTTTTTAACCCCTAATCTGCCGCTCCGTAAACCGCCGCTACCTACATTATCCCTATGTACCCCTAATCTGCTGCCCCTGACACCGCCGACCCCTATATTATATTTATTAACCCCTAATCTGCCCCCCACAACGTCGCCGCCAGCTACCTACAATAATTAACCCCTAATCTGCCGACCGCACCTCACCGCTACTATAATAAAGTTGTTCCGATCAGCCAATAGAATGCAAGCTCAATCTTATTGGCTGATTGGATCAGCCAATCGGATTGAACTTGAATCTGATTGGCTGATTCCATCAGCCAATCAGAATATTCCTACCTTAAATCCGATTGGCTGATAAAATCCTATCAGCCAATCGGAATTCGAGGGACGCCATCTTGGATGACGTCATTTAAAGGAACTGTCATTCAGGCGTCGTTAGAAGAGGATGGATCCGCGTCGGCTGGGAAGAAGATGGCTCGGCTCCGCTCCGGAAGAAAGAAGATTGAAGATGCTGCTTGATAGAAGACTTCATCCCGATGATGGACTTCCGCCTTCAGCCTGATGATGGATTTCTTCAGCCGCCGCTTGGATCCAGACTTCAGCCCGAGGATGGACGTCACTCTTCAGCCCCCCGCTTGGGCTTGGATCAAGACATCGGAGGCTCTTCTGGACAGATCGTGACCCGGTGAGGTGAAGACAAGGTAGGGAGATATTCAGGGGCTTAGTGTTAGGTTTATTTAAGGGGGGTTTGGGTTAGATTAGGGGTATGTGGGTGGTGGGTTGTAATGTTGGGGGGGGGTATTGTATGTGTTTTTTTTCCAGGCAATAGAGCTGAATTCTTTGGGGCATGCCCCGCAAAGGGCCCTTTTCAGGGCTGGTAAGGTAAAAGAGCTTTGAACTTTTTTAATTTAGAATAGGGTAGGGCATTTTTTTATTTTGGGGGGCTTTGTTATTTTATTAGGGGGCTTAGAGTAGGTGTAATTAGTTTAAAATTTTTGTAATATTTTTCTAATGTTTGTAAATATTTTTTTATTTTTTGTAACAGTTCTTTTTTATTTTTTGTACTTTAGTTAGTTTATTTAATTGTATTTATTTGTAGGTATTTTATTTAATTAATTTATTGATAGTGTAGTGTTAGGTTTAATTGTAGATAATTGTAGGTATTTTATTTTATTAATTTATTGATAGTGTAGTGTTAGGTTTAATTGTAGATAATTGTAGGTATTTTATTTAATTAATTTATTGATAGTGTAGTGTTAGGTTTAATTGTAACTTAGGTTAGGATTTATTTTACAGGTAATTTTGTAATTATTTTAACTAGGTAACTATTA
Organism: Bombina bombina; assembly: GCF_027579735.1. Classification (NCBI taxonomy): domain Eukaryota; kingdom Metazoa; phylum Chordata; class Amphibia; order Anura; family Bombinatoridae; genus Bombina; species Bombina bombina. The sequence continues at coordinate 1,170,789,570 of NC_069502.1, read as the reverse complement.
AATAGTTATTAACTATTTAATAGCTATTGTACCTGGTTAAAATAAATACAAAGTTGCCTGTAAAATAAATATTAATCCTAAAATAGCTACAATATAATTATTATTTATATTGTAGCTATATTAGGGTTTATTTTACAGGTAAGTATTTAGATTTAAATAGGAATAATTTATTTAATAAGAGTTAATTTATTTTGTTAGATTTAAATTATATTTAATTTAGGGGGGTGTTAGGGTTAGGGTTAGAATTAGCTTCAGGGGTTAAAAAATTTATTAGAGTAGCGGTGAGCTCCGATTGGCAGATTAGGGGTTAATACTTGAAGTTAGGTGTCGGCGATGTTAGGGAGGGCAGATTAGGGGTTAATACTATTTATTATAGGGTTATTGAGGCGGTAGTGAGGCGGATTAGGGGTTAATAACTTTATTATAATAGCGGCGCGGTCCGGTCGTCAGATTAGGGGTTAATAAGTGTAGGTAGGTAGCGGCGACGTTGGGGGCGGCATATTACTGGTTAATAAATATAATATAGGGGTCGGCGGTGTTAGGGGCAGCAGATTAGGGGTTCATAGGGATAACGTAGGTGGCAGCGGCGTGCGGTCGGCAGATTAGGGGTTAATAAGTGTAGGCAGGTGGAGGCGACGTTGAGGGGGGCAGATTAGGGGTTAATAAATATAATATAGGGGTCGGCGGTGTTAGGGGCAGCAGATTAGGGGTTCATAGGTATAACGTAGGTGGCAGCAGCGTGCGGTCGGCAGATTAGGGGTTAAAACATTTTAATAGAGTCGCGGCGATGTGGGGGGACCTCGGTTTAGGGGTACATAGGTAGTTTATGGGTGTTAGTGTACTTTAGAGCACAGTAGTTAAGAGCTTTATAAACCGGCGTTAGCCCAGAAAGCTCTTAACTACTGACTGTTTTCTGCGGCTGGAGTTTTGTCGTTAGATTTCTAACGCTCACTTCAGCCAAGACTCTAAATACCGGCGTTAGAAAGATCCCATTGAAAAGATAGGATACACAATTGACGTAAGGGGATCTGCGGTATGGAAAAGTCGCGGCTGGAAAGTGAGCGTTAGACCCTTTCCTGACTGACTCCAAATACCAGAGGGCGGTAAAAACCAGCGTTAGGAGCCTCTAACGCTGGTTTTCACGGCTACCGCCCAACTCTAAATCTAGCCGTTAGGGTTTATTTTTATTTTACAGGCAAGATTGTATTTATTTTAACTAGGTACAATAGTTATTAAATAGTTATTAACTATTTAATAACTACCTAGTTAAAATGAAGACAAATTTACCTGTAAAATAAAACCTAACCTAAGTTACAATTACACCTAACACTACATTATAATTAAATAAATTAAATACAATTAATTACAATTAAATTAAATTATCTAAAATACAAAAAATACTAAATTACAGAAAATAATAAACAAATTACAAGATTTTTAAACTAATAACAGCTAATCTAATCCCCCTAACAAAATAAAAAGCCCCCCCCAAAATAAAAAAGCCATACCCTACCCTAAATTACAAATAGCCCTTAAAAGGGTCTTTTGCAGGGAATTGCCCCAAAGTAATCAGCTCTTTTACCTGAAAAAAAATGACAATTCCCTCCCAACATTAAAACCCACCACCCACACAACCAACCCTACTCTAAAACCCATCCAATACCCCCTTAAAAAAAAACCTAAGACTAACCCCTTGAAGATCACCTTACCGGGAGACGTCTTCACCCAACCGGGCAGAAGTGGTCCTCCAGATGGGCAGAAGTCTTCATCCAACCGAGCAGAAGTGGTCCTCCAGACGGGCAGAAGTCTTCTTCCAGATGGCATCTTCTATCTTCATCCATTCGGCGCAGAGCGGGTCCATCTTCAAGACATCCGATGCGGAGCATCCTCTTCTTTCCACGGCTGACGACTGAATGAAGGTTCCTTTATATGACGTCATCCAAGATGGCATCCCTTCAATTCCAATTGGCTGATAGAATTCTATCAGCCAATCGGAATTAAGGTAGAAAAAAATCCTATTGGCTGATGCAATCAGCCAATAGGATTGAGCTAGATTGAGCCGGCATTCTATTGGCTCATCATTGAGTTAACTTTGACCCTGTACCTCACAGTCAGGAGACACATTCCAGCCAATCAGCAGCAGACCCTCCCTCCCAGACCCTCCCACCTCCTGGACAGCATCCATTTTAGATTCATTCGGAAGCTGCATTCTTAGTGAGAGGAGGGACAGTGTAGCTGCTGCTGATTTAATAGGGAAATCGATAGCTAGGCTAGTGTATTCAGTGTCCACTACAGTCCTGAAGGACTCATCTGATCTCTGCTGTAAGGACAGCACCCCAAAAAGCCCATTTTAGGGCTAGAACATCAGTCTGCTTTTTTTTTCCCTGTGTAATCTAATTGCTGTTGCCTGCCTGCCAGCGTGTGTGTCAGACTCACAGCGTATACTGTGCCCACTTGCCCAGTGCCACCACTCATATCTGGTGTAACAATAGTGTACATTTAAAAAAAAACAACACTTTTTGACTGTGAAATAATAGCAGACAACTGCCAGTTCACAAGATGGCCGCCAATAAGGCAGATGGGGAGGGTTAGAGAGCTGTTTTGGGGGGGATCTGGGAGGTTGGGGGCTAAGGGGGCATGCTACACCACAGCATATGTAAATATGCTAAAAAAATAATACATTTTTTTTTAAAACCTTTTATTTTAGTACTGGCAGACTTTCTGCCAGTACTTAAGATGGCAGGACAATTGTGGGGTAGGGGAGGGAAGGGAGCTGTTTGGGAGGGATCAGGGGGTCTGATGTGTCAGGTGGGAGGCTGATCTCTACACTAAAGCTAAAATTAACCCTGCAAGCTCCCTGCAAACTACCTAATTAACCCCTTCACTGCTAGCCATAATACACGCGTGGTGCGCAGCAGCATTTAGCGGCCTTCTTATTACCAGAAAGCAACGCCAAAGTCATATATGTCTGCTATTTCTGAACAAAGGGGATCCCAGAGAAGCATTTACAACCATTTGTGCCATAACTGCGAAACCTAAAATTGCGAAAAAATTAAATGTTTTATTTGATCGCATTTGGCAGTGAAATGGTGGCATGAAATATACCAAAATGGGCCTAGATCAATACTTTGGGTTGTCTACTACACTACACTTAAGCTAAAATTAACGCTACAAGCTCCCTACATGCTCCCTAATTAACCCCTTCACTGCTGGGCATAAAACACGTGTGGTGCGCAGTGGCATTTAGCAGCCTTCTAATTACCAAAAAGCAACGCCAAAGCCATATAAGTCTGCTATAATGGCATGTCTGGCACACAGTGTTGGGGCAAGGGTCCATCTGACCACTGATACCTGGTCTGCAAAGCATGGTCAGGGCAGGTATATCACCTACACTGTGCACTGTGAAGCGGGCGTAACCCTTACACTACCTGATCGATACAACATCATACCTGATGTTTTAAAGCACGTTATTCCAAACAATTTAGGAATGTTAGGTTATTTATGCCCTTTATGGATTAAAACCAGACTCTGCATCAACTATGTAATATTCCATGGGAGTTTTGCCATGGATCCCCCTCCGGCATGCCACAGTCCAGGTGTTAGTCCCCTTGAAACAACTTTTCCATCACTATTGTGGCCAGAAAGAGTCCCTGTGGGTTTTAAAATTCGCCTGCCTATTGAAGTCTATGGCGGTTCGCAAACTTTTGTGGAAGTTCGCGTTCGCCATTCGCGAACCTAAAATTTTAGGTTCGCGACATCACTATTCATAAGTATAATGTAGGTGGCGGAGGTGTCCGGAGCGGCATATTAGGGGTTAATAATATAATGTAGGTGTCAGCGATGTCGGGTGCGGCAGATTAGAGGTTAATAAGTGTAAGATTAGGGGTGTTTAGACTTGGGGTTCATGTTAGGGTGTTAGGTGTAGACATAAATGTATTTCCCCATAGGAATCAATGGGGCTGCGTTAGGTTTTTTTTCAGCTGGCTCTCCCCGTTGATTCGTATGGGGAAATCGTGCACGAGCACGTTTTAACAGCTCACCACTAATGTAAGCAGCGCTGGTATTGAGGTGAGATGTGGAGCAAAATTTTACTCTTCGCTCACTTTTTTGCGGTTAATGCCGGGATTGTAAAATCCTGTAATACCAGCGCTGTCTGTAAGTGAGCGGTGAGCATAAACTGATCGTTAGCACCGCACAGCCTATAACTCAAAACTCGTAATCTAGGCGATTGTTTCTTGTCCCTTTAAGGGAAAAAAAGAAAATGCTTTGATGTGTTAGAGTATTTTATTGCTGCACTGTGTGGGGGTTAAACACATAGTTTAATTCAGCACTGAAGAAGCAGGGCACCTCTGGGACATACCTGAACACATCTCTTCAGCCCCTGGCAAGAGACATATGTGTGTAGCCATTATAGTGATGTCGCAAACATAAAATTTTCCATTTGCGAACAGCGAACGCGAACTTCCACAAATGTTTGCGAACCGCCATAGACTTCAATAGGCAGGCGAATTTTAAAACCCACAGGGACTCTTTCTGGCCACAATAGTGATGGCAAAGTTGTTTCAAGGGGACTAACACCTGGACTGTGGCATGCCGGAGGGGGATCCATGGCAAAACTCCCATGGAAAATTACATAGTTGATGCAGAGTCTGGTTTTAATCCATAAAGGGCATAAATCACCTAACATTCCTAAATTGTTTGGAATAACGTGCTTTAAAACATCAGGTATGATGTTGTATCGATCAGGTAGTGTAAGGGTTACGCCCGTTTCACAGCGACAGACCAAACTCCCCGTTTAACGCACCGCAAACAACCGCAAACAGTCCATTTGCACAACCGCACACTCCCCATTTGCACAAGGTTGGATACCAAGCTATCCATGTCCCGTTCCTTGTCCTCACTGATGTCATTGAAGGTCTCTTCCTCCACCCAGCTACGTACAACACCAAGGGTCCCCGAAAGGTGACAACAAGACCCCTGGGACGCCTGCTGTGTTTGGTCTTCCACCTCCTCAAAGCCACCTTCCTCCTCTGACTCCTCTTCTTCAGACTCCTCTCTCTGCGTTGCCTCTCTCTGCATTATTATAAGGTGTGTTAAGTAGTACTATTCCTATCAGTTTAATCCCTGTTATGTGCCTTTTTTTTGGTTTGGTTTTTGAAGCCACAGTGCAGCACCAGAGGCCAGAAAAATTAGGCATGTACACATGCCTGAAAAATTAGGTATTGTTGCAGCCGCTGCTGTAGCAGCGGCCAGAAAAATTGATGTTTGTTTCCCAGGCAGAAAGTGCCCTAAAACATTGCTGCTTGAACCCTAGTTGGTGGCGGATAAGTCATGCAAGTCATCCGGCATTCAGAGATAAAATACAGCAGCGTGTGGACCATTTTTAGCCCAAGGCAGCTCATCTCATCAGGCCTTTTTTAGTCAAATGTATCGCCCACTGTCAGTCCCTTTGGGATCCATCCCTCATTCATCTTAATAAAGGTGAGGTAATCTAGACTTTTTTGACCTAGGCGACTTCTCTTCTCAGTGACAATACCACCTGCTGCACTGAAGGTCCTTTCTGACAGGACACTTGAAGCGGGGCAGGCCAGAAGTTCTATCGCAAATTGGGATAGCTCAGGCCACAGGTCAAGCCTGCACACCCAGTAGTCAAGGTGTTCATCGCTCCTCAGAGTGTCGATAGCTGCAGTTAAGGCGAGGTAGTCTGCTACCTGTCGATCGAGTCGTTCTCTGAGGGTGGACCCGAAGGTCTGTGGGGATGCGTAGGACTTAAAAAGCTCTGCATGTCCTCCATCAACAACACATCTGTAAAGCGTCCTGTCCTTGCCGGCGTGGTCGTGGTAAGAGGAGGATTACTTTCACCTCTTCCGCTGTTAGATTCCCGTTGTGCTGTGACATCACCCTTATACGCTGTGTAAAGCATACTTTTTAATTTATTTTGGAACTGCTGCATCCTTTCCGACTTGCGGTAACATTTCAGGCATGTTCTGCTTATACCGGGGGTCTAGTAGCGTGGACACCCAGTACAGGTCGTTCTCCTTCAGCCTTTTTATACGAGGGTCCCTCAACAGGCACGACAGCATGAAAGACCCCATTTGCACAAGGTTGGATGTCGAGCTACTCATGTCCCGTTCCTCATCCTCAGTGATCTCACTGAAGGTATCTTCTTCCCCCCAGCCACGTACAACACCACTGGTACCAGATAGGTGACAACGAGCACCCTGGGATGCCTGTTGTGGTTGGTCTTCCTCCTCCTCCTCAAAGCCACATTCCTCCTCTGACTCCTCTTCCTCACAATCCTCTACCAGCGTTGCCGCAGGTCCAACAAGCGATGCTGATAAGGCTGTTTCTGGTGGTGATGGTGACCACAACTATTCCTCTTCACGCTCATCTACAGCCTGATCCAGCACTCTTTACAGGGCACGGTCCAGGAAGAAAACAAATGGTATGATGTTGCTGATGGTGCCTTCGGTGCGAATGACTAGGTTTGTCACCTCCTCAAAAGGACGCATGAGCCTACAGGCATTGCGCATGAGTCCAGTAACCAGGCAAAAAAATTCCCAGTTCCGCAGAGGCTGTCCTAGCACCCCGGTCATACAAATAGTCGTTAACGGATTTTTCTTGTTTGAGCAGGCGGTCGAACATTAGGAATGTTGAATTCCAACGTGTCGGGCTGTCGCAAATCAAGCACCTCACTGGCATGTTGTTTCGCCGCTGGATATCTGAAAAGTGAGCCATGGCCGTGTAGGAACGCCTGAAATGGCCACACACCTTCCTGGCCTGCTTCAGGACGTCCTGTAAGCTTGGGTACTTATGCACAAAGCATTGTACGATCAGATTACACACATGTGTCTTGCACGGCACATGTATCAACTTGCCCAAATTCAATGCCGCCAACAAATTTCTTCCATTGTCACAAACTACTTTGCCGATCTCCAGTTGGTGCGGAGTCAGCCACTGATCCACCTGTGTGTTCAGGGCGGACAGGAGTGCTGGTCCGGTGTGACTCTCTGCTTTCAGGCAAGTCAACCCCAAGACGGCGTGACACTGCTGTATCCGGGATGTGGAATAGTACCTGGGGAGCTGGGGGGGTGCCGTTGATGTGGAGCAAGACACAGCAGCAGAAGAGGACTCAGCCGAGGAGGTTATGGAAGAGGATGGAGTAGGAGGAGTAGAGGAGGTGGCAGCAGGCCTGCCTGCAAGTCGTGGTGGTGTCACCAACTCCTCTGCAGAGCCATGCATTCCATGCTTGGCAGCCGTCAGCAGGTTTACCCAATGTGCAGTTTAGGTGATATACCTGCCCTGACCATGCTTTTCAAACCAGGTATCAGTGGTCAGATGAACCCTTGCCCCAACACTCTGTGCCAGACATGCCATTACTTCCTTTTGCACAATCGAGTACAGGTTGGGGATTGCCTTTTGTGCAAAGAAATTTCGGCCGGGTACCTTGCACTGCGGTGTCCCAATAGCTACAAATTTTTGGAATGCCTCAGATTCCACCAGCTTGTATGGTAAAAGCTGGCGGGCTAAGAGTTCAGACAAGCCAGCTGTCAGATGCCGGGCAAGGGGGTGACTTTGTGACATTGGCTTCTTACGCTCAAACATGTCCTTGACAGACACCTGACTGTGGGCAGATGAGCAGGAACTGCTCAAGGCAAGAGATGGAGTGGTGGATGGTTGAGAGGGGGCAAGGAGGACAGCAGTGGTTGATGTGGCTGAAGATGCTGGACCAGGAGGAGGATGGCTGCTTTGAGTTTGTTTGCTGCTTGTACTTATGTGTTGATCCCATAGGCATTTGTGATCTGTTGGACTTCCCACGACTCAGTTTCTTTTGGCACAGGTTGCAAATGGCATCACTGTTGTCAGAAGCAGACACACCAAAAAAATGAGCTCTGCAATGATGGCATTCTGGTGGTGGCAACAGCATGCGTCTGGCTGACTCCGGGTGCCGATGCATGCTGTCTGACTGTGCCACTAGCTCCTTGCGACGAACTACCCCTGCTTCCAACTCGTCTCCTCCTCCTCTCTGTCTCCCCATCTGAACTTTCCCCCTGTTCTTCTTTTCTTCTAGCAGGCACCCACGTGACATCCACGGACGCATCGTCATCATCAACCGCTTCACTTGTATCTGACAACTCAGCAAAGGAAGCAGCAGCGGGTACATCATCATCATCACACCGTAAGTCCATGTGTGTAATGCTGCCTGACTGAGACATATCCCTGTTATCTACATCCTCTGGCAATAATGGTTGCGCATCACTTATTTCTTCCAAATGATGTGTAAATAACTCCTCTGACAGATCAAGTGAAGTGCTAGTGTTGGTGGTGGCGATAGGTGGGCGAGTGGTAGCTTGAGAGGTGCCCGAAGCTAAGCTGGAGGAGGATGGTGCGTCAAGGATCCGAGCGGAAGCTGTAGAAGATTGGGTATCCTGTGTTAGCCAGTCAACTATGTCCTCAGAACTTTTCGAGTTCAGGGTACGTGGCCTCTGAACACTGGGCATTATTCTAGGGCCAAAGGGAATCACAGCACCACGACGGCCCCTGCGGGGTGGCCTGCCTCTGCCTGTCATTTTTTTTCTCGATTAGTGGTACTATGCGTGCAAGCTACTGTGACAACAGATATGAGTGGCACTGTGCACTGGCAGAAGTTGGCAGAGTAGACGCTGTAGGCCTGACACACACGCTTGCAGACAACTAACTGCTATTCAATCTATTACAGTCAAAAATTTTTATTTTTTTTAAATGTACACTACTGTTACACCAGATATGAGTTGCACTGGTGTGACACTGTGCCCTGGCAGGCCCTGAAATGCACACATGTGAAGGAAACTGACTGCTATTATTTCACAGTCAAAAAAGTGTTGTTTTTTTAACCCCTTAATGACCACAGCACTTTTCCATTTTCTGTCCGTTTGGGACCAAGGCTATTTTTACATTTCTGTGGTGTTTAGGTTTAGCTGTAATTTTCCTCTTACTCATTTACTCTACCCACACATTTTATATACTGTTTTTCTCGCCATTAAATGGACTTTCTAAAGATACCATTATTTTCATCATATCTTATAATTTACTATAAAAAAAAATGATAAAATATGAGGAAACAATTGAAAAAAACACACTTTTTCTAACTTTGACCCCCAAAATATGTTACATATCTACAACCACCAAAAAACACCCATGCTAAATAGTTTCTAAATTTTGTCCTGAGTTTAGAAATACACAATGTTTACATCTTCTTTGCTTTTTTTTCAAGTTATAGGGCCATAAATACAAATAGCACTTTGCTATTTCCAAACCACTTTTGTTTCAAAATTAGCACTAGTTACATTGGAACACTGATATCTGTCAGGAATCCCTGAATATCCCTTGACATGTATATATTTTTTTTTAGAAGACATCCCAAAGTATTGATTTAGGCCCATTTTGGTATATTTCATGCCACCATTTCACCACCAAATGCAATCAAATAAAAAAAATAGTTCACTTTTTCACAATTTTTTTTTCACAAACTTTAGGTTTCTCACTGAAATTATTTACAAGCAGCTTTTGCAATTATAGCATAATTGGTTGTAAATTTTTCTCTGGGATCCCCATATATGGCTTTGGCATTGCTTTTTGGTAATTAGAAGGCCGCTAAATGCCACTACGCACCACAGGTGTATTATGCCTAGCAGTGAAGGGGTTAATTAGGGAGCATGTAGGGAGCTTTTTGGGGTAGTTTTAGGTTTAGTTTAGTGTAGTAGACAACCCCAAGTATTGATCTAGGCCCATTTTGGTATATTTCATGCCACCATTTCACCGCCAAATGCAATCAAATAAAAAAAAACTTTACATTTTTCCAAATTTTAGGTTTCTCACTGAAATCATTTACAAACATTTTGTGCAATTATGGCACAAATGGTTGTAAATGTTTCTCTGGGATCCCCTTTGTTCAGAAATAGCAGACATATATGGCTTTGGCGTTGCTTTTTGGTAATTAGAAGGCCGCTAAATGCCACTGCTCACCACACGTGTATTATGCTCAGCAGTGCAGGGGTTAATTAGGGAGCTTGTAGGGTTAATTTTAGCTTTAGTGTAGTGTAGTAGACAACCCCAAGTATTGATCTTGGCCCTTTTTTGTATATTTCATGCCACCATTTCACCGCCAAATGCGATCAAATTTTAAAAAATACTCAACGTTTTCACAAACTTTAGGTTTCTCACTGAAATTATTTACAAACAACTTGTGAAATTATGGCACAAATGGTTGCAAATGCTTCTCTAGGATCCCCTTTGTTCAGAAATAGCAGACATATATGGCTTTGGCGTTGCTTTTTGGTAATTAGAAGGCCTCTAAATGCCGCTGCTCACCACACGTGTATTATGCTCAGCAGTGCAGGGGTTAATTAGGGAGCTTGTAGGGTTAATTTTAGCTTTAGTGTAGTGTAGTAGACAACCCCAAATATTGATCTTGGCCCTTTTTTGTAGTATATTTCATGCCACCATTTCACCGCCAAATGCGATCAAATTTAAAAAAATACTCAACGTTTTCACAAACTTTAGGTTTCTCACTGAAATTATTTACAAACAACTTGTGAAATTATGGCACAAATGGTTGCAAATGCTTCTCTGGGATCCCCTTTGTTCAGAAATAGCAGACATATATGGCTTTGGTGTTGCTTTTTGGCAATTAGAAGGCTGCTAAATGCCACTGCGCTCAACACGTGAATTATGCCCAGCAGTGAAGGGGTTAATTAGGTAGCTTGTAGGGAGCTTGCAGGGTTAATTTTAGCTTTAGTGTAGAGATCAGCTTCCTTCCCACCTCACACATCAGACCCCTGATCCCTCCCAAAGAGCTCTCTTCCCTCCCCCACCCCACAATTGTCCCCGCCATCTTAAAGGATTACTTTCGGTTATAATTTTTAAGCTAAACAACTAACATATTAAAGTTAATAAACATTAATTAAAACCTACTGACCTATATTTTCTCCAAAACGAAGTTTCATAACATTCTAAAAGTTATATCTTTTATTCGCCGATGATGTCACGTTATCCTGCCCACTATTTTCAGCACTGCATGTTCAAAATACTTAAACCAATAACTTTCAGCTAGATATAGAGTTTTGCGGCCAAAGGGGTGCATTAGCTACGCATGCTTTTTTTACCCCGCACCTTTTAAATACCGCTGGTATTTAGAGTTCACAGAAGGGCTGCGTTAGGCTCCAAAAAAGGGAGCATAGAGCATATTTACCGCCACTTCAACTCTCGATACCAGCGGTGCTTACGGACGCGGCCAGCTTCAAAAACGTGCTCGTGCACGATTCCCCCATAGGAAACAATGGGACAGTTTGAGCTGAAAAAAACCTAACACCTGCAAAAAAGCAGCGTTCAGCTCCTAACGCAGCCCCATTGTTTACTATGGGGAAACACTTCCTAAGTCTGCACCTAACACCCTAACATGTACCCTGAGTCTAAACACCCCTAACCTTACACTTATTAACCCCTAATCTGCCGCCCCCGCTATCGCTGACCCCTGCATATTATTATTAACCCCTAATCTGCCGCTCCGTACACCGCCGCAACCTACGTTATCCCTATGTACCCCTAATCTGCTGCCCCTAACACCGCCGACCCCTATATTATATTTATTAGCCCCTAATCTGCCGCCCCCAACGTCGCCTCCACCTACCTACAATAATTAACCCCTAATCTGCCGACCGGACCTCACCGCTACTCTAATAAATGTATTAACCCCTAAAGCTAAGTCTAACCCTAACACTAACACTAATTTAATTTAAATCTAACAAAATAAATTAACTCTTATTAAATAAATTATTCCTATTTAAAGCTAAATACTTACCTGTAAAATAAACCCTAATATATCTACAATATAAATAATAATTATATTGTAGCTATTTTAGGATTAATATTTATTTTACAGGCAACTTTGTAATTATTTTAACCAAGTACAATAGCTATTAAATAGTTAATAACTATTTAATAGTTACCTAGTTAAAATAATTACAAAATTACCTGTAAAATAAATCCTAACCTAAGTTACAATTAAACCTAACACTACACTAGCAATAAATTAATTAAATAAAATACCTACAATTATCTACAATTAAACCTAACACTACACTATCAATAAATAAATTAAATAAAATACCTACAAATAAATACAATTAAATAAACTAACTAAAGTACAAAAAAATAAAAAAGAACTAAGTTACAAAAAATAAAAAAATATTTACAAACATTAGAAAAATATTACAACAATTTTAAACTAATACACCTAATCTAAGCCCCCAAATAAAATAACAAAGACCCCCAAAATAAAAAAATGCCCTACCCTATTCTAAAATTAAAATAGAAAAGCTCTTTTACCTTACCAGCCCTTAAAAGGGCCTTTTGCGGGGCATGCCCCAAAGAATTCAGCTCTTTTGCCTGTAAAAAATAACATACAATACCCCCCAAACATTAAAACCCACCACCCACATACCCCTAATCTAACCCAAACCCCCCTTAAATAAACCTAACACTAAGCCCCTGAAGATCTCCCTACCTTGTCTTCACCACACAGGGTCCCGATCTGTCCAGAAAAGCCTTCGAAATCTTCATCCGAGCCCAAGCGGGGGCTGAAGAGTGACGTCCATCCTCCGGCTGAAGTCTGGATCCAAGCGGCGGCTAAAGAATTCCATCTTCGGGCAGAAGTCTTCATCCTATCCGGGCAGAAGAGTCGATCCGGACCGGCAAACATCTTCATCCAAGCCGCATCTTCTCTGTTTTTCCATCCGATTATGACCAGCTCCATCTTGAAGACCTCCGGCGCGGATCCATCCTCTTCTTGCGACGTCCTAAGTCTGAACGAAAGTTCCTTTAAATGACGTCATCCAAGATGGCGTCCCTCGAATTCCGATTGGCTGATAGGATTCTATCAGCCAATCGGAATTAAGGTAGGAAAATTCTGATTAGCTGATGGAATAAGCCAATCAGAATAAAGTTCAATCCGATTGGCTGATCCGATCAGCCAATCAGATTGAGCTTGCATTCTATTGGCTGTTCCGATCAGGAACCTTCATTCGGACTTAGGACGTCGCAAGAAGAGGATGGATCCGCGCCGGAGGTCTTCAAGATGGAGCTGGTCGTCATCGGATGGAAAAACAGAGAAGATGCGGCTTGGATGAAGATGTTTGCCGGTCCGGATCGACTCTTCTGCCCAGATAGGATGAAGATGGAATTCTTTAGCCGCCGCTTGGATCCAGACTTCAGCCGGAGGATGGGCGTCACTCTTCAGCCCCTGCTTGGGCTTGGATGAAGATTTCGGAGGCTCTTCTGGACAGATCGGGACCCGGTGTGGTGAAGACAAGGTAGGGATATCTTCAGGGGCTTAGTGTTAGGTTTATTTAAGGGGGGTTTGGGTTAGATTAGGGGTATGTGGGTGGTGGGTTGTAATGTTGGGGGGGGTATTGTATGTTTTTTTTTACAGGCAAAAGAGCAGAATTCTTTGGGGCATGCCCCACAAAGGGGCATGCTGGTAAGGTAAAAGAGCTTTTCTATTTTAATTTTAGAATAGGGTAGGGCATTTTTTTATTTTGGGGGTTTTTGTTATTTTATTAGGGGGTTTAGAGTAGGTGTAATTAGTTTAAAATTGTTGTAATATTTTTCTAATGTTTGTAAATATTTTTTTATTTTTTGTAACTTAGTTCTTTTTTATTTTTTGTACTTTAGTTAGTTTATTTAATTGTATTTATTTGTAGGTATTTTATTTAATTTATTTATTGATAGTGTAGTGTTAGGTTTAATTGTAGATAATTGTAGGTATTTTATTTAATTAATTTATTGCTAGTGTAGTGTTAGGTTTAATTGTAACTTAGGTTAGGATTTATTTTACAGGTAATTTTGTAATTATTTTAACTAGGTAACTATTAAATAGTTATTAACTATTTAACAGCTATTGTACCTGGTTAAAATAATTACAAAGTTGCCTGTAAAATAAATATTAATCCTAAAATAGCTACAATATAATTATAATTTATATTGTGGCTATATTAGGGTTTATTTTACAGGTAAGTATTTAGCTTTAAATAGGAATAATTTATTTAATAAGAGTCAATTTATTTCGTTAGATTTAAATTATATTTAACTTAGGGGGGTGTTAGTGTTAGGGTTAGACTTAGCTTTAGGGGTTAATACATTTATTATAGTAGCGGTGTGGTCCGGTCGGCAGATTAGGGGTTAATAATTGTAGGTAGGTGGAGGCGACGTTGGGGGCGGCAGATTAGGGGTTAATAAATATAATATAGGGGTCGGCTGTGTTAGGGGCAGCAGATTAGGGGTACATAGGTATAATGTAGGTTGCGGCGGTGTACGGAGCGGCAGATTAGGGGTTAAAAAAATATGCAGGTGTCAGCGATAGCGGGGGCGGCAGATTAGGGGTTAATAAATATTATGTAGGTGTCGGCGGTATTAGGGGCAGCAGATTAGGGGTACATAGGGATAACGTAGGTGGCGGCGGTGTGCGGTCGGCAGATTAGGGGTTAAAAATTTTTAATAGAGTGGCGGCGATGTGGGAGGGCCTCGGTTTAGGGGTACATAGGTAGTTTATGGGTGTTAGTGTACTTTAGAGCACAGTAGTTAAGAGCTTTATGAACCGGCGTTAGCCCAGAAAGCTCTTAACTCCTGTTTTTTTTCTGCGGCTGGAGTTTTGTCATTAGATTTCTAACGCTCACTTCAGCCACGACTCTAAATACCGGCGTTAGAAAGATCCCATTGAAAAGATAGGATACGCAATTGATGTAAGGGGATCTGCGGTATGGAAAAGTCACGGCTGGAAAGTGAGCGTTAGACCCTTTCCTGACTGACTCTAAATACCAGCGGTAGCCCAAAACCAGCGTTTGGAGCCTCTAACGCTGGTTTTGACGGCTAACGCCAAACTCTAAATCTAGCCGTTTGTGTTTAAAGCGCCATTTTGAAACCTAGGTATTGTAAACGGATTGGTACAGAGCAAAGGATACCAACGGAGTGGGTTTGGAAAACAATTACATTTGCAGACAAGATTTCTGATATACGGTAGAGATATATTAATGAAATGCTATTGATAAAAAGCGTATTTGGGGTAGTTAGTTAGTAACAGGCATAGAAAATATTTACTTACAGTGGCCCTTTAAGTACTGGCAGAAAGTCTGCCAGTACTAAAAAAAAAGGTTTCTTTTTTTTTTTTTAAATCTTTTTTTAGCATATTTACATATGCTGTTGTTTAGGATCCCCCCTTAGCCCCCAAACTCCCTGATCCCCCCCAAAAACAGCTCTCTAACCTTCTCCCTCTGCCTTATTGGGGGCCATCTTGGGAACTGGCAGCTGTCTGCCAGTACCCAGTTTACAAATAAAATGTTTATTTTTAATTTTTTTCCCTTTTTTCTTTAGTGTAGCTCCCCCCCCCCCCCTCAAGACCAATCTCCCACCCGCTCCCAGATCCTTTAGATTTATTTTTTTATATATATATATTTACCCCACCCTTTCTCCCACTTTCAAAAACAATTTTTCTGTAGTGAGTGTAGCGGTTCCCACCCGCTCCCTCCCCGTGCACGCGCCCGCCTCCTCCCGCGCACGCGTGCACGCCCCCGGCGATCCCGCCCCGATCCCGCCCCTCTCTCTCACTTAAACCTCATGGATGGCTGCCCACCCGCCTCCCACTTCAGCTTCCACCCACCAACGAATGCTGCCGTTGATGTCCGGTGTAGAGAGGGCCACAGAGTGGCTCTCTCTGCACAGGAGAGGTAAAATTTGTTATTGCAGGATACCTCGATATAGAGGCATCCTGCAATAACCGGAAAGCAGCTGGAAGTGATCAGGATCGCTTCCAGCAGCTTTCCAGACCGAGGACGTGCAGGGTACGTCCTTGGTCGTTAAGGGACTTTTTTTAGAGGACGTACCCTGCACGTCCTCGTCGTTAAGGGGTTAAATGTACACTACTGTTACACCAGATATGAGTTGCACTGGGGTGACACTGTGCCCTGGCAGGCCCTGAAACGCACATGTGTGAAGGAAACTGACTGCTATTATTTCACAGTCAAAAAAGTGTTGCGCTTTTTAAATGTACACTACTGTTACATCAGATATGAGTAGCACTGGTGTGACACTGTGCCCTGGCAGGGCCTGAAACGCACACGTGTGAGGGAAACTGACTGCTATTATTTCACAGTCAAAAAAGTTTTTTTTTTTTTTAAATGTACACTACTGTTACACCAGATATGAGTGGTGGCACTGGGCAAGTGGGCACAGTATACGCTGTGAGCCTGACACACACGCTGACAGGCAGGCAACTGCAATTAGATTACACAGGAAAAAAAAAAAAGCAAACTGATGTTCTAGCCCTAAAAAGGGCTTTTTGGGGTGCTGTCCTTACAGCAGAGATCAGATGAGTCCTTTAGGACTGTAGTGGACACTGAATACACTAGCCTAGCTATAGATTTCCCTATTAAATCAGCAGCAGCTACACTGTCCCTCCTCTCACTAAGAATGCAGCTTCCGAATGAATCTAAAATGGATGCTGTCCAGGAGGTGGGAGGGTCTGGGAGGGAATGTCTGCTGCTGATTGGCTGGAATGTGTCTTCTGACTGTGAGGTACAGGGTCAAAGTTTACTCAATGATGACGAATAGGGGGCGGACCGAACATCGCATATGTTCGCCCGCAGCGGCGAACGTGAACAAGCTATGTTCGCCGGGAACTATTCGCGGCGAACTATTTGCGACATCACTAGTAGCCAACAATCACCAGCTTGCAGTATTGCGTTGCTACCTCTGTACCTACCTAGGTATTCTTTTCAACAAAGAGTATCAAGAGAACAAAGTCAATTTGATAATACAAATAGACTCCAAAGTCTCTTAAATGTGCATCTTCTATTGGAATCATGATTGTTTATTTTTGGCTTTTTATGTATTTTGTTTGTATTTGCAGCTCAGACACACATCAGTTAACACAAATATATTTCAGTGTGATGTAGTTGCTTCTTGACCCATATGTAAGTATTAAAGAGACAATCTATAACAAAAATTACATCTTTTAATTCAACTAGGGCTTCCCAAGAAGAATGACTTGTGAACCAATCAGGTTCGACAGTCATATAAAGCCACCAGTCACCTGCTGTGTTCTCAGTAGCTGCAGTGCTGCAGTGTATAACCCTTTTGAAATTCTGTCCTTGTGTTTACATTATTTCAAAATTATTTAATTTTATGACCTTTGATTAATTCAGTCATTTCATCTTGTAGTTTATTGTACTACAACCCGGTGAAGGAAAAATTTATTATTCTAAGTTATTTTTTATTTTTTTAATTTGGATCTCATCTTTGAAAATAAAAATCACATCAGCGAGATTTTAGAATCTAGCATGTCTCTGCTGAAGGGCAGGTTTGACCGTGAGCCACATGTTATGTCTCTAATTATAACAAAATAACAATGTGTATCATTGCCAATCAGTCTTCTGAACTGTTCACACAGACCACCAAGTGAATAATTACACATGTGTGTATGGTTTATCCAATTGCTATTTCCATCTGGCAGTGATAGGGTTAATACACATTGATTAAAGACTCTGGACCCGATGATCAAAGATTCTCCTGCTTGGAGAGAAATCATAGTGCAGACTTCACAGGGGCTGAACTCACTGAGGCCTAGATTTAGAGTTCGGCGGTAGCCGTCAAAACCAGCGTTAGAGGCTCCTAACGCTGGTTTTGGCCGCCCGCTGGTATTTGGAGTCAGTGATTAAAGGGTCTAACGCTCACTTTTCAGCCGCAACTTTTCCATACCGCAGATCCCCCTACGCCATTTGCGTAGCCTATATTTTCAATGGGATCTTTCTAACGCCGGTATTTAGAGTCGTTTCTGAAGTGAGCGTTAGAGCTCTAACGACAAGATTCCAGCCGCCTGAAAATAGCAGGAGTTAAGAGCTTTCTGGCTAACGCCGGTTTATAAAGCTCTTAACTACTGTACCCTAAAGTACACTAACACCCATAAACTACCTATGTACCCCTAAACCGAGGTCCCCCCACACCGCCGCCACTCGATTAAAATTTTTAACCCCTAATCTGCCGACCGCCACCTACGTTATACTTATGTACCCCTAATCTGCTGCCCCTAACCCCGCCGACCCCTGTATTACATTTATTAACCCCTAACTTGCCCCCCACAACGTCGCCGCCAGCTACTTAAAATAATTAACCCCTAATCTTCCGACCGCAAATCGCCGCCACCTACGTTATCCCTATGTACCCCTAATCTGCTGCCCTAACATCGCCAACCCCTATATTATATTTATTAACCCCTAATCTGCCCCCCTCAACGTCGCCGACACCTGCCTACACTTATTAACCCCTAATCTGCCGAGCGGACCTGAGCGCTACTATAATAAATGTATTAACCCCTAATCCGCCTCACTAACCCTATCATAAATAGTATTAACCCCTAATCTGCCCTCCCTAACATCGCCGACACCTAACTTCAATTATTAACCCCTAATCTGCCGACCGGAGCTCACCGCTATTCTAATAAATGTATTAACCCCTAAAGCTAAGTCTAACCCTAACACTAACACCCCCCTAAGTTAAATATAATTTTTATCTAACGAAATAAATTAACTCTTATTAAATAAATTATTCCTATTTAAAGCTAAATACTTACCTGTAAAATAAATCATAATATAGCTACAATATAAATTATAATTATATTATAGCTATTTTAGGATTAATATTTATTTTACAGGCAACTTTGTTATTATTTTAACCAGGTAAAATAGCTATTAAATAGTTAAGAACTATTTAATAGTTACATAGTTAAAATAATAACAAATTTACCTGTAAAATAAATCCTAACCTAAGTTATAATTAAACCTAACACTACACTATCAATACATTAATTAAATAAACTACCTACAATTACCTACAATTAACCTAACACTACACTATCAATAAATTAATTAAACACAATTCCTACAAATAAATACAATTAAATAAACTAGCTAAAGTACAAAAAATAAAAAATAACTAAGTTACAGAAAATAAAAAAATATTTTCAAACATAAGAAAAATATTACAACAATTTTAAACTAATTACACCTACTCTAAGCCCCCTAATAAAATAACAAAGACCCCCAAAATAAAAAATTCCCTACCCTATTCTAAATTAAAAAAGTTACAAGCTCTTTTACCTTACCAGCCCTGAACAGGGCCCTTTGCGGGGCATGCCCCAAGAATTTCAGCTCTTTTGCCTGTAAAAAAAAACATACAATACCCCCCCCCAACATTACAACCCACCACCCACATACCCCTAATCTAACCCAAACCCCCCTTAAATAAACCTAACACTAAGCCCCTGAAGATCTTCCTACCTTGTCTTCACCATCCAGGTATCACCGATCCGTCCTGGCTCCAAGATCTTCATCCAACCCAAGCGGGGGTTGGCGATCCATAATCCGGTCCAGAAGAGGCTCCAAAGTCTTCCTCCTATCCGGCAAGAAGAGGACATCCGGACCGGCAAACATCTTCTCCAAGCGGCATCTTCGATCTTCTTCCATCCGGAGCGAAGCGGCAGGATCCTGAAGACCTCCAGCGCGGAACATCCATCCGGACCGACGACTGAACGACGAATGACTGTTCCTTTAAGGGACGTCATCCAAGATGGCGTCCCTCGAATTCCGATTGGCTGATAGGATTCTATCAGCCAATCGGAATTAAGGTAGGAATTTTCTGATTGGCTGATGGAATCAGCCAATCAGAATTTAGTTCAATCCGATTGGCCGATCCAATCAGCCAATCAGATTGAGCTCGCATTCTATTGGCTGATCGGAACAGCCAATAGAATGCGAGCTCAATCTGATTGGCTGATTGGATCAGCCAATCGGATTGAACTTGATTCTGATTGGCTGATTCCATCAGCCAATCAGAAAATTCCTACCTTAATTCCGATTGGCTGATAGAATCCTATCAGCCAATCGGAATTCGAGGGACGCCATCTTGGATGACGTCCCTTAAAGGAACAGTCATTCATCGTTCAGTCGTCGGTCCGGATGGATGTTCCGCGCTGGAGGTCTTCAGGATCCTGCCGCTTCGCTCCGGATGGAAGAAGATTGAAGATGCCGCTTGGAGAAGATGTTTGCCGGTCCGGATGTCCTCTTCTTGCCGGATAGGAGGAAGACTTTGGAGCCTCTTCTGGACCGGATTATGGATCGCCAACCCCCGCTTGGGTTGGATGAAGATCTTGGAGCCAGGACGGATCGGTGATACCTGGATGGTGAAGACAAGGTAGGAAGATCTTCAGGGGCTTAGTGTTAGGTTTATTTAAGGGGGGTTTGGGTTAGATTAGGGGTATGTGGGTGGTGGGTTGTAATGTTGGGGGGGGGGATTTTTTTTTTTTTTTACAGGCAAAAGAGCTGAAATTCTTGGGGCATGCCCCGCAAAGGGCCCTGTTCAGGGCTGGTAAGGTAAAGGAGCTTGTAACTTTTTTAATTTAGAATAGGGTAGGGAATTTTTTATTTTGGGGGGCTTTGTTATTTTATTAGGGGGCTTAGAGTAGGTGTAATTAGTTTAAAATTGTTGTAATATTTTTCTTATGTTTGTAAATATTTTTTTATTTTCTGTAACTTAGTTCTTTTTTATTTTTTGTACTTTAGCTAGTTTATTTAATTGTATTTATTTGTAGGAATTGTGTTTAATTAATTTATTGATAGTGTAGTGTTAGGTTAATTGTAGGTAATTGTAGGTAGTTTATTTAATTATTTTATTGATAGGGTAGTGTTAGGTTTAATTATAACTTATGTTAGGATTTATTTTACAGGTAAATGTGTTATTATTTTAACTAGGTAACTATTAAATAGTTCTTAACTATTTAATAGCTATTGTACCTGGTTAAAATAATTACAAAGTTGCCTGTAAAAAAAATATTAATCCTAAAATAGCTATAATATAATTATAATTTATATTGTAGCTATATTAGGATTTATTTTACAGGTAAGTATTTAGCTTTAAATAGGAATAAGTTATTTAATAAGAGTTAATTTATTTCGTTAGATAAATATTATATTTAACTTAGGGGGGTGTTAGTGTTAGGGTTAGACTTAGCTTTAGGGGTTAATCCATTTATTAGAATAGCGGTGAGCTCCGATCGGAAGATTAGGGGTTAATAATTGAAGTTAGGTGTCGGCGATGTTAGGGAGGGCAGATTAGGGGTTAATACTATTTATGATAGGGTTAGTGAGGCGGATTAGGGGTTAATACATTTATTATAGTAGCGCTCAGGTCCGCTCGGCAGATTAGGGGTTAATAAGTGTAGGCAGGTGTCGGCGACGTTGTGGGGGGCAGGTTAGGGGTTAATAAATATAATATAGGGGTCGGCGGTGTTAGGGGTAGCAGATTAGGGGTACATAGGGATAACGTAGGTGGCGGCGGTTTACGGAGCGGCAGATTAGGGGTTTAAAAAAATATGCAGGGGTCAGCGATAGCGGGGGCGGCAGATTAGGGGTTAATAAGTGTAAGGCTAGGGGTGTTTAGACTCGGGGTACATGTTAGAGTGTTAGGTGCAGACGTAGGAAGTGTTTCCCCATAGCAAACAATGGGGCTGCGTTAGGAGCTGAACGCTGCTTTTTTGCAGGTGTTAGGTTTTTTTTCAGCTCAAACAGCCCCATTGTTTCCTATGGGGGAATCGTGCACGAGCACGTTTTTGAGGCTGGCCGCGTCCGTAAGCAACTCTGGTATCGAGAGTTGCTTTTGCGGTAAAAATGCTCTACGCTCCTTTTTTGGAGCCTAACGCAGCATTTGTTTGAACTCTCGATACCAGAGTTAATTTTATGGTGCGGCCAGAAAAAAGCCCGCGGAGCGTTAACAGCCCTTTTACCGCCGAACTCCAAATCTAGGCCTGAATGATCAAAGAAAAAGGGTGGAACTCTACAGCACAGTGAGATCACTCTTATTTTTGTATATTAAGGAGAGACAAGCTCAGTGCAATATAGCACTGCATGATATGAGAGTTGTGTTACACTTACACTTTGTGCTTTGTATTTTATTTTATTCTAGAATTCAGATTGGGACCTTTTAGTGTTATTAAATTCAAGCTTTGCAGTTTGTATATTATTATTTAATACATTTTCGGCTAGATTTAGAGTTCTGCGGCCAAAGGGGTGCGTTAGCTACGCGTGCTTTTTTTCTCCCGCACCTTTTAAATACCGCTGGTATTTAGAGTTCACAGAAGGGCTGCGTTAGGCTCCAAAAAGGGAGCGTAGAGCATACCAGCGGTATTTAAAAGGTGCTTACGGACGCGGCCAGCTTAAAAAACGTGCTCGTGCACGATTCCCCCATAGGAAACAATGGGGCTGTTTGAGCTGAAAAAAACCTAACACCTGCAAAAAAGCAGCGTTCAGCTCCTAACGCAGCTACATTGTTTCCTATGGGGAAACACTTCCTACGTCTGCACCTAACACCCTAACATGTACCCCGAGTCTAAACACCCCTAACCTTACACTTATTAACCCCTAATCTGCCGCCCCCGCTATCGCTGACCCCTGCATATTATTATTAACCCCTAATCTGCCGCTCCGTACACCGCCGCCAGCTACGTTAACCCTATGTACCCCTAACATCGCTGACCACTATGTTATATTTATTAACCCCTAATCTGCCGCCCCCGCGATCGCTGACACCTGCATATTATTATTAACCCCCTAATCTGCCGCTCTGTACACAGCCGCCAGCTACGTTATCCCTATGTACCCCTAACATCGCCGACCACTATGTAATATTTATTAACCCCTAATCTGCCGCCCCCGCTATCGCTGACACCTGCATATTATTATTAACCCCTAATCTGCTGCTCCGTACACTGCCGCAATATACATTATAGTTATGTACCCCTAATCTGCTGCCCCTAACACCGCCGACCCCTATATTATATTTATTAACCCCAAATCTGCCCCCCACAACGTCGCCGCCAGCTACCTACAATAATTAACCCCTAATCTGCCGACCGGAGCTCACCGCTACTATAATAAATGTATTAACCCCTAAAGCTAAGTCTAACCCTAACACTAACACCCCCCCCTAAATTAAATATAATTTAAATCTAACCAAATAAATTAACTATTATTAAATAAATTATTCCTATTTAAAGCTAAATACTTACCTGTAAAATAAACCCTAATATAGCTACAATATAAATTATAATTATATTGTAGCTATTTTAGGATTAATATTTATTTTACAGGCAACTTTGTATTTATTTTAACCAGGTACAATAGCTATTAAATATTTAATAACTATTTAATAGCTACCTAGTTAAAATAATTACAAAATTACCTGTAAAATAAATCCTAACCTAAGTTACAACTAAACCTAACACTACACAATCATTAAATAAATTAAATACAATACCTACAATTATCTACAATTAAACCTAACACTACACTATCAATAAATAAATTAAATAAAATACCTACAAATAAATACAATTAAACCTAACACTACACTATCAATAAATAAATTAAATAAAATACTTACTATAAAATAAATAACAAATAAATAAATAACAAAGACCCCCAAAATAAAAAAATGCCCTACCCTATTCTAAATTAAAAAAGTTCAGAGCTCATTTACCTTACCAGCCCTGAAAAGGGCCCTTTGCGGGGCATGCCCCAAAGAATTCAGCTCTTTTGCCTGTAAAAAAATCACATACAATACCCCCCCCAACATTACAACCCACCACCCACATACCCCTAATCTAACCCAAACCCCCCTTAAATAAACCTAACACTAAGCCCCTGAAGATCTTCCTACCTTATCTTCACCTCGCCGGGTATCACACCGATCCGTCCTGGCTCTGATGTCTTGATCCAAGCCCAAGCGGGGGGCTGAAGATGTCCATGATCCGGCTGAAGTCTTCATCCAAGCGGGAGCTTAAGAGGTCCATGATCCGGCTGAAGTCTTCTATCAACGGCATCTTCAATCTTCTTTCTTCCGGAGCCATCATCTTCCAGCCGACGCGAATCCAACCTCTTCTACCGACGCCTACTCGCCAAATGAGGGTTCCTTTAAATGACGTCATCCAAGATGGTGTCCATCGAATTCCGATTGGCTGATAGGATTCTATCAGCCAATCAGAATTAAGGTAGGAAAATTCTGATTGGCTGATGGAATCAGCCAATCAGAATCAAGTTCAATCCGATTGGCTGATCCGATCAGCCAATCAGATTGAGCTCGCATTCTATTGGCTGTTCCGATTTTTTACAGGCAAAAGAGCTGAATTCTTTTGGGGCATGCCCCGCAAAGGGCCCTTTTCAGGGCTGGTAAGGTATAAGAGCTTTGAACTTTTTTAATTTAGAATAGGGTAGGGCATTTTTTTATTTTGGGGGTCTTTGTTATTTTATTAGGGGGCTTAGAGTAGGTGTAATTAGTTTAAAATTGTTGTAATATTTTTCTAATGTTTGTAAATATTTTTTTATTTTTTGTAACTTAACTTTTTTATTTTTTGTACTTTAGTTAGTTTATTTCATTGTATTTATTTGTAGGTATTTTATTTAATTTATTTATTGATAGTGTAGTGTTAGGTTTAATTGTAGATAATTGTAGGTAGTTTATTTGATTTATTTATTGATAGTGTAGTGTTAGGTTTAATTGTAGATAATTGTAGGTATTGTATTTAATTAATTTATTGATAGTGTAGTGTTAGGTTTAATTGTAACATAGGTTAGGATTTATTTTACAGGTAATTTTGTAATTATTTTAACTAGGTAACTATTTAATAGTTATTAACTATTTAATAGCTATTGTACCTGGTTAAAATAATTACAAAGTTGCCTGTAAAATAAATATTAATCCTAAAATAGCTACAAAATAATTATAATTTATATTGTAGCTATATTAGGCTTATTTTTACAGTTAAGTATTTAGCTTTAAATAGGAATAATTTATTTAATAAGAGTTAATTTATTTAGTTAGATTTAAATTATATTTAACTTAGGGGGGTGTTAGGGTTAGGGTTAGACTTAGCTTTAGGGGTTAATACATTTATTATAGTAGCGGTGAGATCCGGTAGGCAGATTAGGGGTTAATAATTATAGGTAGGTGGAGGCGACGTTGGGGGCGGCAGATTAGGGGTTAATAAATATAATATAGGGGTCGGCGATGTTAGGGGCAGCAGATTAGGGGTACATAGGGATAACGTAGCTGGCGGCGGTGTACGGAGCGGCAGATTAGGGGTTAAAACATTTTAATAGAGTGGCGGGGATGTGGGGGGACCTCGGTTTAGGGTTTAGGGGTACATAGGTAGTTTATGGGTGTTAGTGTACTTTAGAGCACAGTAGTTAAGAGTTTTATAAACCGGCGTTAGCCCAGAAAGCTCTTAACTCCTGACTTTTTTCTGCGGCTGGAGTTTTGTCGTTAGATTTCTAACGCTCACTTCAGCCAAGACACTAAATACCGGCGTTAGAAAGATCCCATTGAAAAGATAGGATACGCAAATGGCGTAGGGGGATCTGCGGTATGGAAAAGTCGCGGCTGCAAAGTGAGCGTTAGACCCTTTCCTGACTGACTCCAAATACCAGCGGGTGGTAAAAACCAGCGTTAGGACCCTCTAATGCTGGTTTTGACGGCTACCGCCCAACTCTAAATCTAGGCCTTTGATTTAGATTAAAATCCAGCAGTTATTTTACCAATTCTGATTATGTTTTGAAAGTTTCTGTGTTAGTTTAACAAATTAGGATCATACTTTGTATATTTCTGTGTATCTGTACAAATTACATTGCACTTTGTATTTTCTCTTTAGTAAAATAAAACAGAGCTTCAGAAAGTGTGAGGGACAGGGGAGTTCCCTGGGTTGAACAGGGGAGTTTCCATATGTCTGAAGCTCTCTCACAAGTCTTGTAAAATGATGTAAGCATTTTAAACAAGCTGGTCTCACTTATTGTTCCTGCAAGCTATATGCAGGTAAAGTTTGCTTAAATCACAATACACATATTTTACTGACAGAAATGTATATTCTAAACTATAGGCAAAAGTAAGTCAAATTGTAGTGAAAACATTTCAGTTTAGTTTGTAATTGATGCAAACAAAGCTTTTATATAAGCACCAAGTGTCCTCCAGTTATATTCACTCTCTCTTGGGAAATTCTGTATCACAGAAAGCTTAATTTCTTTTCATTTGCTTAGAGAATTCAGTGATTTCAACCCCTGTGAAATCTTCACTATAATTTTTCTCCAAACTAGAGAATCTTTGCTTATCTGGCCCATTGAAAATAATTAAGCTCTCTAGGAAACTAAAACTGTCAGTTTTTCAGTTTTATTTTACATAGAAGAAATACAAAGTGCAATGTAATTGGTAAAATATACACATAAATATATAAAGT
Source organism: Bombina bombina (assembly GCF_027579735.1). NCBI lineage: Eukaryota > Metazoa > Chordata > Amphibia > Anura > Bombinatoridae > Bombina > Bombina bombina. Next base: position 1,170,763,208 of record NC_069502.1, on the reverse strand, counting down.
ATGATCCTAATGTGTTAAAGTTACACAAAAACTGCATAATCAGAAATGATAAAATCACAATCCTAGTTTAATCTTTAAAGGTCTATGAGGTCATTCACAATATATCGTCTGAGTACTTTTCAGTTCTTATTTTTATTTCCATACAATCACAATAGTGCATTCTTGACTATTCCCCACACCAGCGATCAAGTTTTTAGCTCATAAAAAAAAGCCTTATTTTTAGTATGGAGCTTAAAAGTTTTTTGCAATCACAATCTATTTTCTGGAGACTTTTCAATACTTTTCCAACACCAGTTTTGCCCTTTTAAGTTCAAAACCTCAAGGCACTTGATAAAGCACTATAATAACTATCTTTGCAAGTATTCCAAGACTATTTGGAAGCAATGTATTATATTACACATTTATAAGACACTCTGAAATAGCCACACAAGACATTTAGGAGATGTATTCTCATACATGGTATTGATTAGTTAAACCTCTATACTATTGTAAAGTCCTTCAGCAGTGGCCAAGACACACATTATCATATGTATATGTATCCTGTACAGCTAAAGTGATCACAGTCGCACAGTTATGATTGTCACTAGCAGTATTGGTATCTTAATAACCAGCCTTGGGATTGATCAATTTTGAGTTTAAAAGGAACCTATTGCAGTTTATGGTGTGGTGAGATCTACCTCTGAAAACTAGAACAAGACTACAGGTTTCTATTAGAAGGACTTATGATTTCCTCTAATGCTGGATTTTAACGATACTGAAACTTTAAAGTGTGAAACCTCTCCATTGCAATATTGTATCTGCAAAGAAGTTGTTCAAGCGACATAGCGCTTTGTGAATAGGTTTTTATATGAAAACATATTCAAATTTTACACAGCTTAAGACAACATTTATAAGAGAGTACAAATAGACAAATAATACAACACACTAAAAAGCGCCCCGCATAAAAAAGGATATATGATGTATGATTTACATCCAAAGAGTGATTCCAAAGGTTCTATTCACAGAGTAGGGGTTGCTGCCACCACAGATACACGGTTCTGGAACCGGATAAACTACAGGATAAAGAAAAAAACAAAGGCAGGGCGCAACCCCTCTAAGTGTAATATGTATGCTACAGACAAAATTTTATTAAAAAATACAATTTCAAACTCACACAATCAAACCTCAAACATGTGAGGTATGTAAAAGCACTGGGGTAACAACTTATGGGTCTCTCAAGGCAAGTCTGCTGCAGTGTCTTAAATACAGTTCACTCGGTCTGGAGGTTGACACGTTAAATCCTCACTAGTGATCTTCAGTATCAGTTCCCAGAGACTCCTCCGGTCCCAATATTGTCCCCAAAAGGATAAAAATGTTCCATATAAAACAAACAAACAGTTAATGGTTCTGATAAAGTTATGTATATAGCTACCACCACGCTCAATCCTCAAAACAGCTGGAGCGCAAGTATAAAGCCGGCTTGCTTGCGGTTGCTGAAACGGCTGACGTGGTGACGTGATGCGGTGGGCGTGGCCTTACGCGTTTAATAGGGGATCTCCCTACTTCGTCAGAGGCTGCCCACTGTAACCACCAATGCATCTTAAATAGCAATACCGGAGGCCATCCTATTTTCCGGAACTGCCCTTGGGTACATCTGAGGCCATATTTGTTAAGGGCAACATGTGCACACATTGTATATATTTAGCACATAGAAAATATTTATTTGATCGCCCTTACTTTTAAAATATATAAAAAATACGCGAATTCATGTCAGGAGTACTAAAAAACAACATATATGTTAAAAACATCATCACCAATAATTACAGTATTAGTCTAAAATAAACAAATAATAAATAATACCAAGGGAGTGCATTACATGGAAAATTCTTTTTAAACCGTATTTCATTTTAGATATTACATTTCATATATTAAATTATTAAATAAACAATTAAATAAATAAATGGTTATATATGAACATATAAATAACATATAAGAAACCGATAATGATGATAACAACTCTGAACCACTATTAGTACTAATTTTAAAATATATATATTATAATAAAATAATTCATGTATCAGTTCATCCTAAAGTTAAAACACTCATTACTTTCCTGTGAATTAAAAGGTCAACCCAGTATTGATTGTACATTAATAATTCCTCATCTCAAATCTACATGTTGAAATAATTAATAAAAGCTATACTATATTGCATGCAATTCATACCTAATATGAATAATATAAAATATATAAAAAATCCTGTATGTTTATCAAATCACTAAATTCCAACCTACTCCAAACTAATGTGAATACATATGTAAGTGTAAGTGATGTAAATTTAGGATTTGATATTTGTAACTAAGGGGTGTAAAAAGATGGGGGGCACAATAAAATGAGATCCATCCTCAAAAGAACAACTAATTTCACCACTAATGAATTTATTTATTTAAAAATGATGATAAAAATACTATATAATATAATGCAAAAAAATCTAGCTAGAAAAGCTAGATCTATTTCTCGGTTCATCCCACTGGGCTCCAGTGTTCCTAGAGTCCTAATCCAGTAGGTTTCTCTTCTTCTTAGGGCTATTAATCTGTTCCCTCCTCTTATATCAAGTTTTACTCTCTCAATAGCCTTAACCTGTAAACTGCTTGGATCTTTGTTTTTTTAAATGTGGTAGAAAAAATTGCCTAAGTTGCCTACACTGGGACAAAGTGAACACGGAATTTAAATCTTTAAGAGATAATAAAATTTACTCAATCCTTAAATTGCAAAACCACACATGTAGTGTACCATTTATCTTGTTCATGTGGGAAAGTATATATTGGAAGAACAAAAAGAAGCCTAAAAACCCGTTTTAGGGAACATGTTGTAAACATTGAAAAAGGTGTTTTGTCACATGGGGTTATAGCACATTTTTCTCTAGCCCACAACAAAGATCCAAGCAGTTTACAGGTTAAGGCTATTGAGAGAGTAAAACTTTATATAAGAGGAGGGAACAGATTAATAGCCCTAAGAAGAAGAGAAACCTACTGGATTAGGACTCTAGGAACACTGGAGCCCAGTGGGATGAACCGAGAAATAGATCTAGCGGCCTTTTTAGTAGATGATTGAATTTGACATTTTTTTGCATTATATTATATAGTATTTTTATCATCATTTTTAAATAAATAAATTCATTAGTGGTGAAATATGAGTTGTTCTTTTGAGGATGGATCTCATTTTATTGTGCCCCCATCTTTTTACACCCCTTAGTTACAAATATCAAATCCTAAATTTACATCACTTACACTTACATATGTATTCACATTAGTTTGGAGTAGGTTGGAATTTAGTGATTTGATAAACATACAGGATTTTTTATATATTTTATATTATTCATATTAGGTATGAATTGCATGCAATATAGTATAGCTTTTATTAATTATTTCAACATGTAGATTTGAGATGAGGAATTATTAATGTACAATCAATACTGGGTTGACCTTTTAATTCACAGGAAAGTAATGAGTGTTTTAACTTTAGGATGAACTGATATATGAATCATTTTATTATAATATATATATTTTAAAATTAGTACTAATAGTGGTTCAGAGTTGTTATCATCATTATCGGTTTCTTATATGTTATTTATATGTTCATATATAACCATTTATTTATTTAATTGTTTATTTAATAATTTAATATATGAAATGTAATATCTAAAATGAAATACGGTTTAAAAAGAATTGTCCATGTAATGCACTCCCTTGGTATTATTTATTATTCGTTTATTTTAGACTAATACTGTAATTATTGGTGATGATGTTTTTAACATATATGTTGTTTTTTAGTACTCCTGACATGAATTCGCGTATTTTTAATATATTTTAAAAGTAAGGGCGATCAAATAAATATTTTCTATGTGCTAAATTTATACAATGTGTGCACATGTTGCCCTTAATAAATATGGCCTCAGATGTACCCAAGGGCAGTTCCGGAAAATAGGATGGCCTCCGGTATTGCTATTTAAGATGCATTGGTGGTTACAGTGGGCAGCCTCTGACGAAGTAGGGAGATCCCCTACGAAATGCATAAGGCCACGCCCACCGCATCACGTCACCACGTCAGCCGTTTCAGCAACCGCAAGCAAGCCGACTTTATACTTGCGCTCCAGCTGTTTTGAGGATTGAGCGTGGTGGTAGCTATACAGGGAGTGCAGAATTATTAGGCAAGTTGTATTTTTGAGGATTAATTTTATTATTGAACAACAACCATGTTCTTAATGAACCCAAAAAACTCATTAATATCAAAGCTGAATAGTTTTGGAAGTAGTTTTTAGTTTGTTTTTAGTTATAGCTATTTTAGGGGGATATCTGTGTGTGCAGGTGACTATTACTGTGCATAATTATTAGGCAACTTAACAAAAAACAAATATATACCCATTTCAATTATTTATTTTTACCAGTGAAACCAATATAACATCTCAACATTCACAAATATACATTTATGACATTCAAAAACAAAACAAAAACAAATCAGTGACCAATATTGCAAGGACACTCAAAAGCCTGCCATCCATGGATTCTGTCAGTGTTTTGATCTGTTCACCATCAACATTGCGTGCAGCAGCAACCACAGCCTCCCAGACACTGTTCAGAGAGGTGTACTGTTTTCCCTCCTTGTAAATCTCACATTTGATGATGGACCACAGGTTCTCAATGGGGTTCAGATCAGGTGAACAAGGAGGCCATGTCATTAGATTTTCTTCTTTTATACCCTTTCTTGCCAGCCACACTGTGGAGTACTTGGACGCGTGTGATGGAGCATTGTCCTGCATGAAAATCATGTTTTTCTTGAAGGATGCAGACTTCTTCCTGTACCACTGCTTGAAGAAGGTGTCTTCCAGAAACTGGCAGTAGGACTGGGAGTTGAGCTTGACTCCATCCTCATCCCGAAAAGGCCCCACAAGCTCATCTTTGATGATACCAGCCCAAACCAGTACTCCACCTCCACCTTGCTGGCATCTGAGTCGGACTGGAGCTCTCTGCCCTTTACCAATCCAGCCACGGGCACATCCATCTGGCCCATCAAGACTCACTCTCATTTCATCAGTCCATAAAACCTTAGAAAAATCAGTCTTGAGATATTTCTTGGCCCAGTCTTGACGTTTCAGCTTGTGTGTCTTGTTCAGTGGTGGTCGTCTTTCAGCCTTTCTTACCTTGGCCATGTCTCTGAGTATTGCACACCTTGTGCTTTTGGGCACTCCAGTGATGTTGCAGCTCTGAAATATGGCCAAACTGGTGGCAAGTAGCATCTTGGCAGCTGCACGCTTGAGTTTTCTCAGTTCATGGGCAGTTATTTTGCGCCTTGGTTTTTCCACACGCTTCTTGCGACCCTGTTGACTATTTTGAATGAAACGCTTGATTGTTCGATGATCACGCTTCAGAAGCTTTGCAATTTTAAGAGTGCTGCATCCCTCTGCAAGATATCTCACTATTTTTGACTTTTCTGAGAATGTCAAGTCCTTCTTTTGACCCATTTTGCCAAAGGAAAGGAAGTTGCCTAATAATTATGCACACTTGATATAGGGTGTTGATGTCATTAGACCACACCCCTTCTCATTACAGAGATGCACATCACCTAATATGCTTAATTGGTAGTAGGCTTTCAAGCCTATACAGCTTGGAGTAAGACAACATGCATAAAGAGGATGATGTGGTCAAAATACTAATTTGCCTAATAATTCTGCACTCCCTGTATACATAACTTTATCAGAATCATTAACTGTTTGTTTGTTTTATATGGAACATTTTTATCCTTTTGGGGACAATATTGGGACCGGAGGAGTCTCTGGGAACTGATACTGAAGATCACTAGTGAGCTGTATTTAAGACACTGCAGCAGACTTGCCTTGAGAGACCCATAAGTTGTTCCCCCAGTGCTTTTACATACCTCACATGTTTGAGGTTTGATTGTGTGAGTTTGAAATTGTATTTATAAGTGAGGTACAACAAATTATACAAGAATTCAACATGGAGTGGACAAGGGATAAGGCAAATTCTGTTTTAATACTGAGTTTTATACACTGTTTGACTATTCTGTAAGAATGCTGAATATCTTCATATTCCTTTTTGCCACCTTTTGTCTGTTTAACAAACTACTTTACTCAATTACTCCTTACCCCTCACCACCTTCACTGCTCATTAGCCCATCTCTGTTAACCTCACCTTACTTTTGTATTCATGAACTTCACACATTCCTAACAACTCTCTCTCCCCCTTGCAACTCATCACAAAAACAGTCCCACTAATGCAAATCCGCATCTCATCTCATGTCACTCTCCCTCTTGCTCATAATAGCTGCTGGCGACATCTCCCCTAATCCTGGTCCCCACAACTTCCTTGCCCTGCACATCCATGTGTGCCCTTCAATAGACTTCAAAAACAAAACTCTGGTAACCTTAATCTTATTCCTCTTGCATCTAGAGCCTCCACCCCCTTTACTTGTGCACTCTGGAACTCTCGCTCTGTTTGCAACAAACTCACTTCTATCCATGACCTTTTTATCTCCCACTCTCTCAATCTTCTAGCTCTCACAGAAACCTGGCTCTCTCCTTCAGACACTGCTTTCTCTGCTGCACTGTCACATGGGGGTCTCCACTTCAGCCACACTCCTAGGTCTGACAATAGACAAGGAGATGGTGTTGGTATTTTACTTTCCTCTCGTTGCACCTTCCAACAAATACAGCCCTTCTCTTCCCTCACATTTTCTTCATTCGAAACACACATGATTCGCTTATTCTCTCCCTTCTCTATACGCGTTGCAGTCATATGCCACCCCCCTGGCTCTGCAACTCTATTTCTAGACCACTTTGCCACCTGGCTACCTTACTTCCTTTCCTCGGATACCCCTGCCCTCATTCTCTGTGACTTCAACCTCCCTGTTGATAATCCCACTGCTTCCTCTGCAAAACAACTTCTGCAACTCACTTCCTCTTTCAGCCTGTTACAATGGACTGACTCTCCCACTCACAAAGATGGTCACTCCCTTGATCGGATTTTCAGCTATCGATGCACTCTCTCAAACTCCACAAACTCACCTTTTCCTCTTGCACAACTTTTCTCTCAGCCCAAGATTTTGCCAGCTTCTTCAACAACAAAATCGACTCCATCAGAAATAAAATCAGCTCTCAACATACTACCGGTCTCCCACCCCCTCAAAAGCTCACAATCATCCAAAACCCACATAGCCATAAATTTAGCTCTTTTGCCCCTGTTACAGAGGATGACGTTTCTGCCCTTATACTATCCTCTCACCTCACTACCTGTCCCCTCGACCCCATCCCCTCACAACTACAACCCATCTCTCTTCTACCCTTACCCCTATACTCATACACATCTTCAACTTCTTCCTCAGCACTGGTATAGTTCCCACATCTCTTAAGCATGTATTAGTCACACCTATCCTCAAAAAAACTTCTCTCGATCCAACCTCCCGATCCAACTACTGCCCTATTTCCCTACTACCTCTTGCTTTAAAGCTTCTTGAAAAGCTAGTATATGCACGTCCATCCCATTTCCTTAAACCAAACTCCCTCCTTGACCCACTGCAATCTGGATTTCGCCCCCTTTACTCAAAAGAGACAGCAATTGTTAAGGTTACCAACTACCTACTTACAGCACAATCAAAACGCCACTTCTTTCTACTTATCCACCTTGATCTGTCTGCAGCCTTTGATACTGTCGACCACCCTCTTTTGCCCCATACCCTCCAATCCTTCGGCATCTGTGACACAGCTCTCTCTTGGTTCTCTTCCTATCTGTCTAACCGTACCTTTAGTGTAGCCTTCTCTGGAGCATCCTCTGCCCCGTCACCTCTTTCTGTTGGGGTACCGCAAGGCTCTTTCCTCGGTCCCCTTCTCTTCTCAATCTACATGTCCTCACTAGGTTCCTTAATAAAGTCCCACAGGTTTCATTATCATTTGTATGCAGACGATACCCAAATCTACCTCTCTGCACCAGAACTATATCCTTCCTTGATAACCCAGTCATTATTTTTTAATCAGGCACTTTCTCTCACATAAAACTAAGCAAAATGTCTTCAATTATCATCCTTTTCAATATCTCTGGCCAAACTGTTTTTCAATATCTCTGTCTTTTAAAAATGTTCTCAATGTAATCATTCTATTCTTTCTTCCCTTCACATTTATTAAAGGGTCATTAGACACTTTGATGTTGTAATATAAAATGATAAACTGTATAAATAAAAAAAAAACTGCAATATACTTTCATTATTTTTTATTATTTATTTTGTCCCCTTTTCCTTTAATTCTATCCAGAAATTGTGAGTTTTTAAGTTGCTGTTAGAAATGGAAGTGTAAAACACTTTTATATTCCACACATCCATTGGTTGCACAGTCTAGTGACCTATTTTAAAGTTGGTGGGAGTGGGGTGTTAGAAAAAAAATTGCACTGAAAAGTGCCTTCACATTGCGGCCTATGGGAACTGTGTGTTCCCAGTAAATTTATATGAATATGCTTATACACATATATATTTATGTGTTATCATGTGTATATACACATATTAACACATACAAATATATGTATATAATCATATACATATATATTTAAAAATGCTGCCCATCGCTGCACAACTTACCCTTTCACTGCGCAAGGTTCTGATGCCGTCTCTGGAGTCTTTGAAAGTGTGATTTCGTGAGCGCAATGCTTCCGTGCAAAGTGAACGCGAGGTCGTATTTGCATTGCACCAAACTTGTAATACCAGCGCACATTGGCTTGCGCTAGTATTACAAAGTGGAGTGCAAATATCACTTTCTAGAAATCGATATTTAGCATTCCCCTTTTATCTTGCCCTAAAGCTTTACACTTATTTTGTTAATATTTAAACAGCTAATGAAACTTTAATAAAGTAAATCTACATGTTATTCTCAAACTGATCTTTTCTTTGCGGAATGCATCATTCTATCTAGCATGATCTATCTGCATTCAAGACATTTTACACATTTCTGAGGCTTTTCCCAAGATAATTTCGTCCCCAATGTAGGCTTAAAATGCCGTATACATATCATATTTTCTAAAAAAATTTCAGTCAGTGATTGAAATATGACTTTCCACTAATAGATCAGATTTTAGGTATAAGACCCTATTCACTAGGGCAGACCAACCTTACTCACTTTTGAAAAAACAAAACCTGGAAGTTCCAGGGCCTAGTAATCTAGGAAAACACCCGTATAAAGACATTTTAGGAAGAGTTAATTAATCCCACTTGAAAGGAATGGAGGGGTCATCTATTTGTCAGGGTTGGGAGCAAAGGAGGTTTTAAAAGGGGCTGTACATACGTCTAGAGCCTCTTTCTCAATCAGGAGCTAACGGCAGAAAGTTCCCTCTCTGACAGCAAGGATAACAGATATTACAATAAGCAAATACAAAATGCAGTTTTAATATCATTTAGTATGTTTTATACTCACATTTAAAGGTACCTTTTACGGAGTAAATAAAAAAGTTAACAAACTTCTCAAAGGGACATAAAACTATTTTTTTTATATCATGTATCAGACAGAGCATAGAGCTTTAAAAACGTTTCCAATTTACTTCTGTTATCTAATTTGCCTCAATCTCATGGCATTCTTTGATAATGAGTAGTGATGTCGTGAACTGTTCGCCGGAGAACAGTTCCCGGCGAACATAGCTTGTTCGCGTTCGCCGCTGCGGGCGAACATATGAGATGTTCGATCCGCCACCTATGTGTCATCATAGAGGAAACTTTGACCCTGTATGTCACAGCCTTCTGACACATTTGAGCCAATCAGCAGCAGACACTCCCTCACAGACCCTCCCAGCTCCTTGGCAGCAGCCATTTTAGACTCATTACGATGACTCATTACGATCTTGCTTTCTTAGTGAGAGGAGCTTTAGTGTTGCTGCTGCTGACATTATAGGGAAATAGATAGCTAGGCTAGTGTATTTAGTGTCCACTACAGTCCTGAAGGACTCATCTAATCTCTGCTGTAAGGACAGCACCCCAAAAAACCCTTTTTGGGGCTATAACTTCAGTCGTTTTTTATTTTTTTTATTTGTAATTTTATTTGCATTTGCCTGGCTTTCAGCCTGTGTGTGAGGCTCACAGCATATACTGTGATTAGTGCCACCACTGATATCTGCTTAACATTAGTGTAAATTTAACCAACAAAACTTTTAAATCATTTTGCTAGTGTAATCTAATTTCATTTTCTATCAGGCCTGTGTGTTTCTGACTTACACAGCATACTGTGGTTAATTGCTGCCCTAGCAGTCACAACTCATATCTGCTTAACATTATTTTAAGTTTAAAAAAAAAACGTGTAAATCATTTTGCTAGTGTAATCTAATTTCATTTTCTATCAGGCCTGTGTGTTTCTGGCTTACACAGCATACTGTGGTTAATTGCTGTCCTAGCAGCAGCCAGCCACCACTCATATCTGCTTAACATTATTTTAAATTTAGAAAAAAAAATTTAAATCATTTTGCTAGTGTAATCTAATTTCATTTTCTATAAGGCCTGTGTGTTTCTGGCTTACACAGCATACTGTGGTTAATTGCTGCTCTAGCAGCCACGACTCATATCTGCTTAACATTATTTAAAATTAAAAAAAAAAACTTTTAAATCATTTTGCTAGTGTAATCTAATTTAATTTTCCATCAGGCCTGTGTATTTCTGGCCCACATCATATATAATAATAGCTCTTTTTTTCACCACTTATATCTGGTGTAACATTAGTGTAAATTTTTTTACAAATTTTTTTTACATCAGTCTGCTATTGTTATATAATTTTAGTTGCCAGGCTAGCCTGGCTGCCATTAGTGCCAGCCTGTGTGTCAGGCTGCCAGCATATACTGTGCCTAGTTCTATCCTGAGTGCCATCACTCCTATCTGTTGTAACATTAGTGTAACTTTTTTAAAAACAAACTGTTATCTGCTATTGTTATTTAATTGCAGTTGCCTGTCTGCCAGTGTGTGTGCCAGGCCCACTTTCCAACTAGTGCCACGAATCATATTTGTTATAACAGTAGTGTAAATATTTAAAATAAAAACTTTTTTGACTGTGAATCATCAGCCTGCTAGTGCAATTGAATTGCAGTTGCCTGCCTGCCAGCGTGTGTGCCAGGCCCACTTGCCAACTAGTGCCACCAATCATATTTGTTATAACAGTAGTTTAAATATTTTAAAAATATATTTTTTGACTGTGAAAGATCAGTCTGCTAGTGTAATCTAAATGCAGTTGCCTGCCTGCCAGCATGTGTGCCAGACCCACTTGCTGCCAACTATTGCCACCAATCATATTTGTTATAACAGTATTGTAAATATTTAAAATCAAAAATTCTTAGATTGTGAATCATCAGTCTGCTAGTGCAATTGAATTGCAGTTTCCTGCCTGCCAGCATGTGTGCCAGGCCCACTAGCCAACTAGTGCCACCAATCATATTTGTTGTAACAGTATTGAAAATGTTTTAAATCAAAACTTTTTTGACAGTGAATCATCAGTCTGCTACTAGTGCCATTGAATTGCAGTTGCCTGCCTGCCAGCGTGTGTGCCAGGCCCACTTGCCAACAAGTTACACCAATCATATTTGTTCTAACAGTATTGTAAATTTTTAAAATAAAAAATTCTTAGACTGTGAATCATCAGTCTGCTAGTGAAAATGATTTGCAGTTTCCTGCCTGCCAGCATGTGTGCCAGGCCCACTAGCCAACTAGTACCACCAATCATATTTGTTGTAACAGTATTGAAAATATTTTAAATCAAAACTTTTTTGACTGTGAATCATCAGTCTGCTAGTGTCATTGAATTGCAGTTGCCTGCCTGCCAGCGTGTGTGCCAGGCCCAGGTTTTTGACAAATTTGAAGTAGGAGGACAGACCAATCATCTTCTTCCATCTCCCTGTTCCAAAAATGCAGGCCATATAGACCTCCCCCGATAGGGGGAGTAACAGGTAGTAGTAAACTGCTAAGAATAGTACTACTTAACACACCACGGGTCCCAGACCGCATGTCTTATTGTTATACTCTGTCAGGGAAATTATATATCTTTCAAATCTATCTATTTATCTATCAAATCTATCTAACTATCAATCGTATCTATCAAATGTATATTGCATCTATTGATCGATGTAATTCGTATCTATAAAATGTATATTGCATCTTTTGATCAATGTAATTTGTATCGATCATATGTACAGGGAGTGCAGAATTATTAGGCAAGTTGTATTTTTGAGGATTAATTTTATTATTGAACAACAACCATGTTCTCAATGAACCCAAAAAACTCATTAATATCAAAGCTGAATAGTTTTGGAAGTAGTTTTTAGTTTGTTTTTAGTTATAGCTATTTTAGGGGGATATCTGTGTGTGCAGGTGACTATTACTGTGCATAATTATTAGGCAACTTAACAAAAAACAAATATATACCCATTTCAATTATTTATTTTTACCAGTGAAACCAATATAACATCTCAACATTCACAAATATACATTTCTGACATTCAAAAACAAAACAAAAACAAATCAGTGACCAATATAGCCACCTTTCTTTGCAAGGACACTAAAAAGCCTGCCATCCATGGATTCTGTCAGTGTTTTGATCTGTTCACCATCAACATTGCGTGCAGCAGCAACCACAGCCTCCCAGACACTGTTCAGAGAGGTGTACTGTTTTCCCTCCTTGTAAATCTCACATTTGATGATGGACCACAGGTTCTCAATGGGGTTCAGATCAGGTGAACAAGGAGGCCATGTCATTAGATTTTCTTCTTTTATACCCTTTCTTGCCAGCCACGCTGTGGAGTACTTGGACGCGTGTGATGGAGCATTGTCCTGCATGAAAATCATGTTTTTCTTGAAGGATGCAGACTTCTTCCTGTACCACTGCTTGAAGAAGGTGTCTTCCAGAAACTGGCAGTAGGACTGGGAGTTGAGCTTGACTCCATCCTCAACCCGAAAAGGCCCCACAAGCTCATCTTTGATGATACCAGCCCAAACCAGTACTCCACCTCCACCTTGCTGGCGTCTGAGTTGGACTGGAGCTCTCTGCCCTTTACCAATCCAGCCACGGGCCCATCCATCTGGCCCATCAAGACTCACTCTCATTTCATCAGTCCATAAAACCTTAGAAAAATCAGTCTTGAGATATTTCTTGGCCCAGTCTTGATGTTTCAGCTTGTGTGTCTTGTTCAGTGGTGGTCGTCTTTCAGCCTTTCTTACCTTGGCCATGTCTCTGAGTATTGCACACCTTGTGCTTTTGGGCACTCCAGTGATGTTGCAGCTCTGAAATATGGCCAAACTGGTGGCAAGTAGCATCTTGGCAGCTGCACGCTTGACTTTTCTCAGTTCATGGGCAGTTATTTTGCGCCTTGGTTTTTCCACACGCTTCTTGCGACCCTGTTGACTATTTTGAATGAAACGCTTGATTGTTCGATGATCACGCTTCAGAAGCTTTGCAATTTTAAGAGTGCTGCATCCCTCTGCAAGATATCTCACTATTTTTTACTTTTCTGAGCCTGTCAAGTCCTTCTTTTGACCCATTTTGCCAAAGGAAAGGAAGTTGCCTAATAATTATGCACACCTGATATAGGGTGTTGATGTCATTAGACCACACCCCTTCTCATTACAGAGATGCACATCACCTAATATGCTTAATTGGTAGAAGGCTTTCGAGCCTATACAGCTTGGAGTAAGACAACATGCATAAAGAGGATGATGTGGTCAAAATACTCATTTGCCTAATAATTCTGCACTCCCTGTATATTGCATCTATTGAGCTATGTAATCTATGTATCTATCTATCAAATCTATCTATCTCGTGGTTGTGCAAATGGACTGTTTGCGGTTGTTTGCGGTGCGTTACACTTGGAGTTTGGTCTGTCACTGTGAAGCGGGCGTAACCCTTACACTACCTGATCGATACGACATCATAACTGATGTTTTAAAGCACGTTATTGCAAACAATTTATTAATGTTAGGTGATTTAGGCCCTTTATGGGTTAAAAGCAGACTCTGCATCAACTATGTAATTTTCCATGGGAGTTTTGCCATGGATTCCCCTCCAGCATGCCACAGTCCAGGTGTTAGTACCCTTGAAACAACTTTTCCATCACTATTGTGGCCAGAAAGAGTCCTTGTGGGTTTTAAAGTTCGCCTGCCTATTGAAGTCAATGGCGGTTCGCGCTGTTCGCCGGTTTGCGAACAGTAGCGGAAGTTCGAGTCCGCCGTTCGCGAACCAAAATTTTTAAGTTTGCAACATCACTAATAATGAGCTCATCTAGGTAGATAGCGTACACATGTAAACAAAACTCTATATGGTGCAATCATTGCTGCCAACTAGTGCTCTTTCAAATGAATAAAGTTGTTAAAGGGATATGAAACCCAAAAAAATTATTTTGTGATTTAGACAGAGCATACAATTTTAAAAAAGTTTCCAATTTACTTTTATTATCAAATTTGCTTCATTCCCATGCTGCTAGATTTGGAGTTTTGTCGGTAAAGACTTGCGGTGCTAACAAGCCTTTTTTTTCCAGCGCACCTTTAAGCCAACGCTGGTATTACGAGTTTTCTAAATGGCTGCGTTAGCCTCAGAAAAGTGAGCGTTGAGGCAAATTTAGCTCCACTTCAACCCTCAATACCAGCGTTGCTTACGGTAGCGGTAAGCTGGAAAAACGTGCTCGTGCACGATTTCCCCATAGGATACAATGTGGCTGAGCTGGCTGAAAAAAAAACGAACACCTGCAAAAAAGCAGCGTTCAGCTCCTAACGCAGCCCCATTGTATCCTATGGGGAAACACTTTCTAAGTCTACACCTAACACCCTAACATGAACCCTGAGTCTAAACACCCCTAATCTTACACTTATTAACCCCTAATATGCCGTTCCCGCTATCGCTGACACCTACATTATATTATTAGCCCTAATCTGCTGCTCCGGACACCGCCGCAACCTACATTATAGCTATGAACCCCTAATCTGCTGTCCCTAACATCGCCGACACTTACATTATAGTTATTAACCCCTAATCTGCCCCCCCAATGTCGCCGCCACCTACCTACACTTATTAACCCCTAATCTGCCGACCGGACATCGCCACCACTATAATAAATGTATTAACCCCTAAACCGCCACACTCCAGCCTCACAAACACTATAATAAATTGTATTAACCCCTAATCTGCCCTCCCTAACATCGCCGCCACCTACCTACAATTATTAACCCCTAATCTGCCGCCCCAAACGTCGCTGCTACTATAATAAACTTATTAACCCCTAAACCTAAGTCTAACCCTAACCCTAACACCCCCTAACTTGAATATAATTTAAATAAATCTAAATAAATTTACTATAATGAAATAAATTAATCCTATTTAAAACTAAATACTTACCGATAAAATAAACCATAATATAGCTACAATATAGCTAATAATTACATTGTTGCTATTTTAGGATTTATATTTATTTTACAGGCAACTTTGTATTTATTTTAAATAGGTACAATAGCTATTAAATAGTTAATAACTATTTAATAGCTACCTAGTTAAAATAATTACAAAATTACCTGTAAAATAAATCCTAACCTAGGTTACAAATACACCTAACACTACACTATCAATAAATTAATTAAATAAATTACCTACAATTATCTAAAATAAAATACAATTAAATAAACCAAACTATAGTACAAAAAAAAACAAACACTAAATTACAAAAATTAAAAAAATATTACAATAATTTTAATCTAATTGCACCTAATCTAAGCCCCCTAATAAAATAAAAAAGCCCCCAAAAAAATAAAATTCCCTACCCTATACTAAATTACAAAAGTAATCAGCTCTTTTACCAGCCCTTAAAAGGGCTTTTTGTGGGGCATTGCCCCAAAGTAATCAGCTCTTTTACCTGTAAAAAAATACAAGACCCCCCCAACATTACAACCCACCACCCACACACCCCTACTCTAAAACCCACCCGATCCCCCCTTAAAAAAACCTAACACCACCCCATTGAAGATCACCCTACCTTGAGCCGTGTTCACCCAGCCGGGCACCACTGGTCATCCGATCCATTCAGAAGTCTTCATCCGATGGGGCAGAAGAGGACATCCGGACCGGGAGAAGGCTTCATCCAAGCGGCATCTTCTATCTTCATCCATCCGGCGCGGAGAGGGTCCATCTTCAAGACATCCGACGCGGAGCATCCTCTTCTTTCCACGGCCGACGACTGAATGAAGGTTCTTTTAAATGACATCATCGAAGTTGGCATCCCTCGAATTCCGATTGGCTGATAGGATTCTATTAGCCAATTGGAATTAAGGTAGGAAAAATCCGATTGGTTGATGCTATCAGCCAATCGGATTGAAGTTCAATCCGATTGGCTGATTGGATCAGCCAATAGAATGCAAGGTCAATTCTATTGGCTGATCCAATCAGCCAATCGGATTGAACTTTAAGTCTATTGAAAACCAATGAGTAAACAAACAAACCCACCACCCATTGTGAGCGTGTAAAATACACGTGTGTGAATAATAATACAATAATAAGGTAATAATAGTTTGTTCATGTCTTCCCAATATGTCCAGCATAAATAAAATACTGCACATGAGTGAAATACATATACGATTCATATCTCCAATCAATACAAATTGATACAATATAGGTACAATCTTTATCCCCTAAGTCGATCTTTCCAAGCAGTCTGTTGTTTTATTGTTTGTCCAAAATTCCAAGCCATTTTTTTTAGGAAGAAATTCAACCTCAAACTATCAGGGTAGTGAACTTACCACTCGTGTTATAATTATGTATTTACATATACAGTATATTGTAACTGATCATCTATGTATTACCTGTAGTTATTTGCATGATCGTGAATACCTCTTTCTCAGATCTAAAGATTGTTTCAAACCGGAGTTAGACTTCTCCGCTCTGCTTTGGCGGTTGTGTTTGGATGTATTACTACTTCCGTGTTCGTCACTAAGTCATGTGGCTCCTATTGACCAATCTTGTAGTTCCCAACCACAGAACAGTACATTTGCTGCTCTCTGTGCACATTGTCTTAACGGTCTAATATGATGACAGCCCGCTGTTCATGGGATAACATTGATGTGTCAAATTCTTGAAAGTAAAGAGATGGATTAAAAGGACAATTTTCTAGTGGAAAAATGATTTAAAAGGTTAGGAGCCTTCTATTCTATGTCCCTTGTTAATGTAATAGTGTATAAAGTAGTGTGTAAAGATGTGCAAAAGATTTGATTTGTGATAAATATGTTTACATGTTCGTAGAACACTGGGTCGAACAACCACCCAACTATAAATTGATACTAAATGGTGACTAATTGATCTAATGTGAAACTATATAACATTATCTACAATAGACAATTATATTGATTTTTAATCAGGAATTAGAACTCCAATGGGTAAAATTGTATTGCTATTTAGATACGTGTAAATATATAATTATCCAAATAGTGTTTGCTACCTTTTCTATTATATGTGAGTTGAGCTAATGTGATATTAAACCTAAATATAATAGTGGACCGGCAATAATATATTTGTAAGGTTATATAAAACGTCCTTTGAGAGGCTATACTAATAAAACTTTAAAGACTATTTGAAATATTATGATGCGCATTAGTAATATTATCTCTGTTATGTTGAAAAATAAATTATAATAACGATCTAAATGTTTGTTCGTATATACACAATCTCACCAAATCCTAAAGTTCACATATAGTGACTAATACGATCATAATCATCTAGGGCCCTAACTTCTTTTTTATCCCTTAATACTAATGTAATATCTACATAAGGAACCAATTAGTGCTAAATTCGACCCCCTCTAATATAATCATTGCGCTATAGGTTGAACATGGTAGATCGACATAGCTGACCAATCTAAAACAAAACCAAATAAAGCAACTGTATCTCCAAAAATCCCTACGCTCCCATGTCAATTTGACTTTTGATGTTCAAAATGCTTTCAAATCATGCCTACTGAAACAGCGTAATGCTGAGAAACGTGTTGCACATGCTGGGGTAACTTTTGTGATGTCCCGAGTTGATTCACTGTATGATTTTAAATGGTTTTAATAAATCAATTTTAAAGTACAGTGTTTTCAAGCCATCCCTAACAAGTTAACGCCTGTGCTCCATTGTTGTTTGCTATATGCTTTTACCTTTAGAGCAGCCAGTGGACTGTTTGTAGGAGTCCGGAGTTGGTGAGTTGACACACCATCTAAACTGTCAGCCTGCACCCACAAGCACATAAGGGTGCTTCATGAAAATGTGAGTACCCATTCACAGATGCCTTTTCTATGACCATTTATATTGATCTACTGATACACACATTAGGCGCCTCTCTTATATTTGCCAGAAATGTTTTAAATGATATGCATAGTCATGTACATTGCACATTGTTTATGTCATTTTATATATCTATAGACTAAAGGTATTTAGTGGTTGCTTTCTATTATTTTAATCATAAATATATATTTATGTTTGAAATAATAGCAAGCAACCACTAAATACCTTTTAAGATATCTACAATACTTTAAATAATCTACATTGCACATGACAATGAATATTTTGTCAAGAAGATGTGGTAAACGCGGGAGAGCGCAGTGGGTTTTTGCTCATTTGCTAACTTTTTACTTTCAATTCATAATACGAACACAACCCAACGTGCGCAAAAAGCCTCCATCTAGCGATGTTAACATGGGAGCACTAAATAGTGATCCCCTTTTAATCTAGCATACAGTGGGCTAGATTACGTGGGGAGCGGAAACTTAGAGCTCCCGCGAGTGCTTTATCTGCGATCATTATTATTTACTATTGCACACCCAGTTGGACACAAAATACAGACAGAGCTAGCTCAAGATATTGTGCTGCCTGGGATCGAGAATACAATAACGCCCCCCAGATGTAACATTACTGACTAACATATCAGCCTACTACCCTGCCTATCTGCGTGCAACCAATGCTTAAGTTAGGGAAGAGATGCACTGGTCCCACTTTGAATGTTGCCCCTGACCTGCTCTGTGTCTTTGTGCATGATGAGGAGCTTGTGACTTCCCCCACGGAGACAGAGGACAGGAGCAGTGTTCCCTCTAAGGCCAGTTTTGTGAGCGGCCCAGCAGTGAAACAGTTAGAGAAATTAGCAAACACTACACAATGCAGACTGCAAGGTGTGGTTCCCTTATTAACTGTTTCATTGCTGAGCCACTGACAAAACTGGTCTTAAAGTGAACACTGGACAGGAGTGGTCTGGGTCTGCCCCTTGTCAAGTGCTGCCTGGGTCTGTTGGACCCACTTGGTCCCATGGTTGAACAGGTTGCAAATAAAACTTTTGTGCTCTCACAGTGGCATCCTCCTGCAGAAAAAAAGACTTTGCGAAGTTGTGAACGCACAATCGTATTCCCCTATAGACTTTATTGGAGCCTTTTTTAAAAAAAAAAAAAAAAAAATAACAGCCGCCAGCTTGTGCAAACATGAGTGCAGGATTACAATGAGATATACAGTATGTATGTATTTCTATACATTTATATATTTGTATTTATATGTGTATATATGTTTGTAAATACATATATACACATGTAAATACATATATACATATGTATAGAAATACATGCATATACACTCACCGGCTACTTTATTAAGTACACTTTGCTAGTACCGGGTTGAACCCCCTTTTGCCTTCAGAACTGCCTTACATCTTTGTGGCATAGATCCAACAAGGTGTTGGAAACATTCCTCAGAGATTTTGGTCCATATTGACATGATAGCATCACGCAGTTGCTGCAGATTTGTCGGCTGCACATCCATGATGCAAATCTCCTGTTCCACCACATCCCAAAAGGTTCTATATTGGATTGAGATTTGGTGACTGTGGAGGTCATTGGAGTACAGTGAACTCATTGTCATGTTCAAGAAACCAGTTTGAGATGATTTGAGATTTGTGACATGGTGCATTATCCTGCTGGAAGTAGCCATCAGAAGATGGGTAGACTTTAGTCAAAAAGGGATGGGCATGGTTAGCAACAATACTTAGGTAGGCCATGGTGTTTAAATGATGCTTAATTAGTACCAAAGTGTGCCAAGAAAATATCCTCCATAACATTACACCACCACCAGCCTGAACCGTTGATACAAGGTAGAATGGATCCATGATTTCATGTTGTTTACGTCACATTCTGACCCTACCATCTGAATGCTGCAGCTGAAATCGAGACTCATCAGACCAGGCAATGTTTTTCCAATCTTTTATTGTCCAAGTTTGGTGAGCCTGTGTGAATTGTAGTCTCAGTTTCCTGTTCTTAGCTGACAGGAGTGGCACGCAATGTAGTCTTCTGCTGCTGTAGCCCATATGCTTCAAGTTTCAATGTGTTGTGTGTTCAGAGATGGTATTCTGCCTACATTGGTTGTAACGAGTGGTTATTTGAGTTACTTAGGTATGTGTACCGAGCGCTAAAGTTTCTAAAAAGGCCTTAAGCTTACTAACAGATTAGCCTCCTAGCAGGCTAAATAGTAGGTAACAGAATAGGGGGCGATAGTAAGCGCTGAATAGCTTAAAAGGCTGGAAACTAAATTCTGGAGAATAATTTATTCCATATACATTCAAATTAAAATCACAGATAAAATGTTAAAACACAATGTTCATATATAAATACAGTAAAATTCTGTTCATGGATCCATGAAATATTCCAGGAGTTTTGTACCTGGCTACTTTAGTTATACAAAACCTTGAATGTAGCTATCTCCAAAGTTCTTATGTGTGTTTAGGATAGATTAATAAGTCAGTTACCTGACTTTGGCGTTCTAGATATGGTTCTATTGTCAGTGGATGAAAAAAATGTGTGGGCTGTGGTTCAGATCAAACCAATGTGATGTGTAACAATAAACAATAAACAATATATCAACTTTCAAATAAACATTAAAATCTCAGCACATGATGGTGTAAAAACATTTGTTGAAACTTCAATACAAAATTCAAAAAATAATGCAATAATCAAAGGCGTGTGAGATCCGTTACCAGACCAAGTGGAGGAGGGGCTGTGAAAGAATGTGACATTGATGCAAAAAGTAGGTGTTTAACCCCAGAGAAATGTGAATCCACACTAGCGCTAGTGAAAAAAAATTCAAAAAGAAAAAAATATATAAAAAATATATATAAAAATAAAGAAATATAGAAAAATATATATATAGTTCAATGTAGACAAGTCTTGAGAAAGGCCAAATCGTGGCCGAAACGCGTTGACAGACATACTGGCTTTTCATCTTTTTATATTTTTACATTTTTGTGATATTGACTTTATGAACAACATTTCTATATATACTATATGGACTTCCATCATAGACACTAACAATATCACTTACCAGTTGGTAACTACCACCTCCGGATCTGGCACCTAGGGTGCTGAAGCGGCTCTGTGTTTAGGAGCACCTATATAGAATCTCTGCCAATTAAGACTTTTGCCCATCAAAATTTATATTTGTTTTACGTAATTTTACACTTTTGGATTGCGGATAATTTTGTTTTATTTTTCAAGGGGATTATTCATTTATTTTTGAAGATACACATTATTTTCATCTGTCCTCAACATTTTTTCATCTGTTCAAGATTGATCTACATTGAACTATATATATATTTTTCTATATTTCTTTATTTTTATATATATTTTTTATATATTTTTTTCTTTTTGAATTTTTTTTCACTAGCGCTAGTGTGGATTCACATTTCTCTGGGGTTAAACACCTACTTTTTGCATCAATGTCACGTTCTTTCACAGCCCCTCCTCCACTTGGTCCGGTAACGGATCTCACACGCCTTTGATTATTGCATTATTTTTTGAATTTTGTATTGAAGTTTGAACGAATGTTTTTAACACCATCATGTGCTGAGATTTTAATGTTTATTTGAAAGTTGATATATTGTTTTATTGTTTATTGTTACACATCACATTGGTTTGATCTGAACCACAGCCCACACATTTTTTTCATCCACTGACAATAGAACCATATCTAGAACGCCAAAGTCAGGTAACCGACTTATTAATCTATCCTAAACACACATAAGAAACTTTGGAGATAGCTACATTCAAGGTTTGTATAACTAAAGTAGCCAGGTACAAAACTCCTGGAATATTTCATGGATCCATGAACAGAATTTACTGTATTTATATATGAACATTGTGTTTTTACATTTTATCTGTTATTTGAGTTACTGTTGCCTTTCTATCAACTCGAACCAGTCTGCCCATTCTCCTCTGCCCTCTAACATCAACAAGGCATTTTCTTCCACACAACTGCCTCTCACTGGATATTTTCTCTTTTTCGGACCATTCTCTATAAACCCTAGAGATGGTGGTGCAGGAAAATCCCAGGTAGACCAGCTTTTTTTTTAAATACTCAGACTAGCTAGTTCAAAGTCACTTAAATCCCCTTTCTTCTCCCCATTCTGAAGCTCGGTTTGAACTATAGCAAAGTCGTCTTCCACGTCTAGATGCCTAAATGCATTGTGTTGCTGCCAGGTCCGAGGTCCGGTGGACATGTTAGCAATAGATAAATGGAGCCTGTTGTCTTCAAATCAGCCTGTTCCACCCTCTACTGACAGGTTGATTTCTGTTGCTGCCTCTTACTTACATAGAGTTTCTTTAGCCAATAATGCAGTATTGAAATGCTCAGTATAGGGGTAGTTTAAACAGATCTATGTCAGATGAAAAAAAAATCAAGGTAAAGGAACGATTTGTAAAAAAAATAATAATAATACATTCCAGCGTGTAAAATGGATCATTAAGAACATGAAAAGAGAAAACATATTACAATACAATGCCCCTTTATTTAATATGCATCCTAGGCTCTTTGGGAAAAAGTAGGGAAAAAATAGTTTGCAGAGGTAAATTACAGTAAAGCAGGCAGAATAAGTATTTTTTTTTTACTGTGTTTAAAATTTTATTAGCAATTTATTATTATGTAATGTCCTGTTAACTTAAGTTTTCATAAAGAGTTATGTCTTTTGTCACTCCCTATTGTCTCTCTATTGTCACTCACTGGTATACAAGGTTATTATAATAACGCCACCCCCATACACACAGCTACAATACTACACAATTACAATACTCATATATAATACAGACAATCAAGGCAAATTAAAAAAAATTGTGCACAGCATTTATTTTATCTGAAAGATCAACCTAACTAAAACACACAGGATTTAAAATGAACTGTATAAATATAGTTACAGATTAACACACAATGTAAATTGTACTTTTGAAGACCTTGGAATTCGCAGTAGGTGACAAAGCAGGGGGTGAATGAGAGAAGTAATTATTGAACGCACTGTGGAAGTTGCTGCAGGCAATTTAAATATAAGAATTCTAAAAGGCAGTTTTATAAAAAGTTGAAGTGTGACCCTATAGTGCATTACAATAAAAAATCTAATTATTTGTAGCTTTTAATCAATGCATTAGTTTAAATCAGCCTTGCGTTATACAGTAAAGAAATTTTAAAAAAAAACACGTTGCAAAATATGAAAATTACATTAACAAATTCCTTGTATTATTATATGCAGGTACACAAATAATACAGAAATAAGATAACAAAAATCAACACAGAGTGCTGCAGGCTAGATAAACAGGCTTGAAACGCTAGTTATGTAGCTGAAGTATTAAAGGGACACTGAACCCTATTTATGAGTGTGGGAATGCCCAGATGGGCAGGGAGCACAGTAAGTGGGTGGGACAATGGAGGAGCACAAGAGGCTGGCAGTTCCCCTACCTTTCCTCCCTCACAGAATAAGTGTGGGGGAAGGGTGGGGGAACTGCAGGCAAACAATAGAAGTAGGCAGGGATAGGGGAGAGATAGGGAGAGGAATAAGGGAGGGTCTAGGAAAACAAGGCAGGGATATTAGGGACTTACCAGGGCAGAAGGGTCAGTTCATGATTTGTCTTCTTTCGTTGCAGATCACAGGAACAGTTTCTCTTCAGAGCTGAGCTGCAGGACCATGGAACGTGGAAACAGGAGGCAGGTTCCACCTAGAAGGCTGCAAGACAGTGTGCTGAGTATCCGGTTGCCTAGAAAGAAGACAAGGTTGGCAGGTGAGTTGTGTTCCCTAAATCCCCCCCCCCAGGCTCTCCTAGGACACAAGGCTCTCCCCACACTTTTGAACCCCACTGTTCTGATGAGGAGGAGCTTTCCTCAGTATCATCAGACAGTTCCAGAGCTTCCTCCCCTGTTCCCTTCCCTGCTAGTGTGGTAGCTTCCTCCCCCTCCCACCCGGTACCAGTCATCCCACTGGCCTGAAAACTAAGGCTAAAAAGTCAATGTTATCCAGCACCCACGCCAATGGTATAAGCTCCAGGGAGTTTGGTAGTTACTCCCTGGAGCTTATACCATTGGGCGTGGGTGCTGGGATACACTGACTTTTTACTTATTGTTTTACTACCATATCCGTGCACTGCCAAGCCATTGCAAAGAAAATGACAAGTGAAGAGGATTTAGCAGGGTCCCAAAACATTTACCTATACAGAGTTTGAAGCCTCTAGAATTACAACTCTGGTTAAGGGCTCACGCAATTTCTTTCATGTAATTAGCAAGAGTCCATGAGCTAGTGACGTATGGGATATACATTCCTACCAGGAGGGGGCAAAGTTTCCCAAACCTTAAAATGCCTATAAATACACCCCCTCACCACACCCACAAATCAGTTTTTACAAACTTTGCCTCCTATGGAGGTGGTGAAGTAAGTTTGTGCTAGATTCTACGTTGATATGCGTTCCGCAGCAGGTTGGAGCCCGGTTTTCCTCTCAGCGTGGCAGTGAATGTCAGAGGGATGTGAGGGAGAGTATTGCCTATTTGAATGCATGATCTCCTTCTACGTGGTCTATTTCATAGGTTCTCTGTTATGCGGTCGTAGAGATTCATCTCTTACCCTCCCTTTTCAGATCGACGATATACTCTTATATATATACCATTACCTCTGCTGATTTTCGTTTCAGTACTGGTTTGGCTTTCTACAACATGTAGATGAGTGTCCTGGGGTAAGTAAGTAAGCTTATTTTTCTGTGACACTCTAAGCTATGGTTAGGGCACTTTTTTATAAAGTTCTAAATATATGTATTCAAACATTTATTTGCCTGACTCAGGATGTTCAACATTCCTTATTTTCAGACAGTCAGTTTCATATTTGGGATAATGCATTTGAATCAATCATTTTTTCTACCTTAACAAATTTGACTTTTTCGCCCGTGGGCTGTTAGGGCTCGCGGGGGCTGAAAATGCTTCATTTTATTGCGTCATTCTTGGCGCAGACTTTTTTGGCGCAAAAATCTTTTTTTCTGTTTCCGGCGTCATACTGTGTCGCCGAAGTTGCGTCATATTTTTGACGTTTTTTTTGCGTCAAAAGTGTCGGCGTTCCGGATGTTGGCATCATTTGTTGGCCGCCAAAATAATGTGGGCGTCTTATTTGGCGCTAAAAAATATGGGCGTCATTTTGTCTCCACATTATTTAAAGTCTCATTATTTATTGCTTCTGGTTGCTAGAAGCTTGTTTCACTGGCATTTTTTTCCCATTCCTGAAACTGTCATTTAAGGAATTTTGATCAATTTTGCTTTATATGTTGTTTTTTCCTATTACATATTGCAAGATGTTCCACGTTGCAACTGAGTCAGAAGATACTTCAGGAAAATCGCTGCCCGTGCTGGAGCTACCAAGCTAAGTGTATCTGCTATAAACTTTTGGTATCTGTTTCCTCCAGCTGTTGTTTGTATTGAATGTCATGACAAACTTGTTAATGCAGATAAAATTTCCTTTAGTACTAGTTACATTACCTGTTGCTGTTCCGTCAACATCTAATTTTCAGAGTGTTCCTGATAACATAAGGAGATTTTATTTTAAATCCATTAAGAAGGCTATTCTGTTATTTCTCCTTCTAGTAATACATAAAAGGTCTTTTAAAACTTCTGTTTTTTCAGATGAATTTTTAAATGAACATCATCATTCTGATACTGATAATGGTTCTTCTGGTTCAGAGGTTTCTGTCTCAGAGGTGATGCTGATAAATCTTCGTATTTGTTCAAGATGGAATTTATTCGTTCTTTACTTAAAGAAGTATTAATTGCATTAGAAATAGAGGATTCGGTCCTCTTGATACTAAATCTAAACGTTTAAAATAGAGGTTTTTAAATCTCCTGTAGTTATTCCAGAATTGTTTTCTCTCCCTGATGCTATTTCTGAGGTAATTTCCAGGAATGGAATAATTTGGGTAATTCATTTACTCCTTCTAAAACGTTTTAGAAGCAATTATATCCTGTGCCATCTGACAGATTAGAGTTTTGGGACAAAATCCCTAAGGTTAATGGGGGCTGTCTCTACTCCTGCTATATTTTTAGCGGATTGTTGCTGCAGGCTTCAAACTTTTTGGTTAGAAGCTTAGCGCAACAAGTAACAGATCATAATTCTTATAGCATTATTATTATTCTATAACATGCTAATAATTTATTTGTGATACCATCTTTGATATCATTAGAGTTGATGTCAGGGTATATGTCTCTAGCTATTTTAGCTAGAAGAGCTTTATGGCTTAAAACTTGGAATGCTGATATGTCTTCTAAGTCAACTTTGCTATCCCTTTCTTTCCAAGGTAATAAATTATTCGGTTCTCAGTTGGATTCTATTATCTCAACTGTTACTGGAGGGAAGGGAACTTTTTTACCAAAGGATAAAAAATCTAAAGGTAAATTTAGGTCTAATAATCGTTTTCGTTCCTTTCCTCACAACAAGGAACAAAAGCCTGATCCTTCATCCTCAGGAGCGGTATCAGTTTGGAAACCATTTCCAGTTTGGAATATATCCAAGCCTTATAGAAACCCAAAGCCAGCTCCTAAGTACCCATGAAGGTGCGGCCCTCATTCCAGCTCAGCTGGTATGGGGCAGATTACGTTTTCTTCAAAGAAATTTGGATCAATTCCGTTCACAATCTCTGGTTTCAGAACATTGTTTCAGAAAGGTACAGAATTGGCTTCAAGTTAAGGCCTCCTGCAAATAGATTTTTTTTTTTCTTTCCCGTGTCCCAGTAAACCCAGCAAAGGCTCAGCATTTCTGAAATGTGTTTCAGATCTAGAGTTGGCTGGAGTAATTATGCCAGTTCCAGTTCTGGAACAGGGGCTGGGGTTTTATTCTATCTCTTCATTGTACCAAAGAAGGTCAATTCCTTCAGACCAGTTCCGGATCTATCAATATTGAATCGTTATGTAAGGATACCAACATTCAAGATGGTAACTGTAGGACTATCCTGCCTTTTGTTTAGCAAGGGCATTATATGTCTACAATAGATTTACAGGATGCATATCTGCATATTCCGATTCATCCAGATCACTTTTAGTTTCTGAGATTCTCTTTTTAGACAAGCATTACCAGTTTTGTGGCTCTACCGTTTGGCCTAGCATCAGCTCCAAGAATTTTTTCAAAGGTTCTCGGTGCCCTTCTGTCTGTAATCAGAGAACAGGGTATTGGTATTTCCTTATTTGGACGATATCTTGGTACTTGCTCAGTCTTCACATTTCGCAGAATCTCATACGAATCGACTTGTGTTGTTTCTTCAAGATCATGGTTGGAGGATCAATTTACCAAAAAGTTCATTGATTCCTCATACAAGGGTAACCTTTTTAGGTTTCCAGATAGATTCAGTGTCTATGACTCTGTCTTTGTCAGACAAGAGAAGTCTAACATTGATATCAGCTTGTCAAAACCTTCAGTCACAATCATTCCCTTTGGTAGCCTTATGCATGGAAATTTTAGGTCTTATGACTGCTGCATCGGACGCGATCTCCTTTGCTTGTTTTCACATGCGACCTCTTCAGCTCTGTATGCTGAACCAATGGTGCAGGGATTACACAAAGATATCTCAATTAATATCTTTAAACCGATTATACAACACTCTCTGACGTGGTGGACAGATCACCATTGTTTAGTTCAGGGGGCTTCTTTGTTCTTCCGACCTGGACTATAATCTCAACAGATGCAAGTCTTACAGGTTGGGGAGCTGTGTGGGGGTCTCTGACGGCACAAGGGGTTTGGTAATCTCAGGAGGTGAGATTACCGATCAATATTTTGGAACTCCGTGCAATTTTCAGAGCTCTTCAGTCTTGGCCTCTTCTGAAGAGAGAGTTGTTCATTTGTTTTCAGATAGACAATGTCACAACTGTGGCATACATCAATCATCAAGGAGGGACTCACAGTCCTCTGGCTATGAAAGAAGTATCTCGAATTTTGGTTTGGGCGGAATCCAGCTCCTGTCTAATCTCTGCGGTTCATATCCCAGGTATAGACAATTGGGAAGCGGATTATCTCAGTCGCCAAACGTTGCATCCGGGCGAATGGTCTCTTCACCCAGAGGTATTTCTTTAGATTGTTCAAATGTAGGAACTCCCAGAAATAGATCTGATGGCTTCTCATCTAAACAAGAAACTTCCCAGGTATCTGTCCAGATCCCGGGATCCTCAGGCGGAGGCAGTGGATGCATTATCACTTCCTTGGAAGTATCATCCTGCCTATATCTTTCCGCCTCTAGTTCTTCTTCCAAGAGTATTCTCCAATATTCTGAAGGAATGCTCGCTTGTTCTGCTGGTAGCTCCAGCATGGCCTCACAGGTTTTGGTATGCGGATCTTGTCCGGATGGCCTCTTGCCAGCTGTGGACTCTTCCGTTAAGACCAGACCTTCTGTCGCAAGGTCCTTTCTTCCATCAGGATCTCAAATCCTTAAATTTTAAGGTATGGAGTTTGAACGCTTGATTCTTGGTCAAAGAGGTTTCTCTGACTCTGTGATTAATACTATGTGACAGGCTTGTAAATCTGTATCTAGAGAGATATATTATAGAGTCTGGAAGACTTATATTTCTTGGTGTCTTTCTCATCATTTTTCTTGGCATTCTTTTAGAATACCGAGAATTTTACAGTTTCTTCAGGATGGTTTAGATAAAGGTTTGTCCGCAAGTTCCTTGAAAGGACAAATCTCTGCTCTTTCTGTTCTTTTTCACAGAAAGATTGCTAATCTTCCTGATATTCTTTGTTTTGTACAAGCTTTGGTTCGTATAAAACCTGTCATTAAGTCAATTTCTCCTCCTTGGAGTTTGAATTTGGTTCTGGGGGCTCTTCAAGCTCCTCCTTTTGAACCCATGCATTCTTTGGTCATTATATTACTTTCTTGGAAAGTTTTGTTTCTTTTGGCCATCTCTTCTGCCAGAAGAGTCTCTGAATTATCTGCTCTTTCTTGTGAGTCTCCTTTTCTGATTTTTCATCAGGATAAGGCGGTGCTGCGAACTTCTTTTGAATTTTTTACCTAAGGTTGTGAATTCTAACAACATTAGTAGAGAAATTGTGGTTCCTTCATTATGTCCTAATCCTATGAATTCTAAGGAGAAATCATTGCATTCTTTGGATGCTGTTAGAGCTTTGTAATATTATGTTGAAGCTACTAAGTCTTTCCGAAAGACTTCTAGTCTATTTGTCATCTTTTCCGGTTCTAGAAAAGGCCAGAAAGCTTCTGTTATTTCTTTGGCATCTTGGTTGAAATCTTTATTTCATCATGCCTATGTCGAGTCGGGTAAAACTCCGCCTCGAAGGATTACAGCTCATTCTACTAGGTCAGTTTCTACTTCCTGGGCGTTTAGGAATGAAGCTTCGGTTGATCAGATTTGCAAAGCAGCAACTTGCTCCTCTTTGCATACTTTTACTAAATTCTACCATTTTGATGTGTTTTCTTCTTCTGAAGCAGTTTTTGGTAGAAAAGTACTTCAGGCAGCGGTTTCAGTTTGAATCTTCTGCTTATGTTTTCATTAAACTTTATTTTGGGTGTGGATTATTTTCAGCAGGAATTGGCTGTCTTTATTTTATCCCTCCCTCTCTAGTGACTCTTGCGTGGAAAGATCCACATCTTGGGTAGTCATTATCCCATACGTCACTAGCTCATGGACTCTTGCTAATTACATGAAAGAAAACATAATTTATGTAAGAACTTACCTGATAAATTAATTTCTTTCATATTAGCAAGAGTCCATGAGGCCCACCCTTTTTTTTTTTTTTTTTTTTTTTGTGGTGGTTATGATTTTTTTGTATAAAGCACAATTATTCCAATTCCTTATTTTTTATGCTTTCGCACTTTTTTCTTATCACCCCACTTCTTGGCTATTCGTTAAACTGATTTGTGGGTGTGGTGAGGGGTGTATTTATAGGCATTTTAAGGTTTGGGAAACTTTGCCCCTCCTGGTAGGAATGTATATCCCATACGTCACTAGCTCATGGACTCTTGCTAATATGAAAGAAATGAATTTATCAGGTAAGTTCTTACATAAATTATGTTTTTTTACATACAGCCCCCAGACAAGTTGCAAACAACCAATATGAGAAGTTCACTAAAAAACAACTGGCCTATGACCTGCATGCAACCACCTTAGCCGAATACCATCGGGTGAAAAGAATCCCCAGAGGATTACGGATGAATATTAGACCCACCTTGTTGAAGGACAATCCTGAATATTGCCGTAAGTTTGAGCAGATTCTCAATAAGTGTTCCTTTGATCTAATCGTTCTGACTGTGGAATATCTTCAGATCGATCTGGATAACCTTAAAGGAGAGATATCTATTTTAGAGGAGGAGATCCGGCAAACGATGTCATCAGCTGATTCTGACAAGCTGCTTACGGCAAACAAGGAGTTACTTGCAGAGATGCGGTCGACTATTGAGGAGAGGAAACGGTTAAAATTTCAGAGAGACTCTGACGATTACTCCTCCAATAGAGTTTACAGGTGGGTCTACGATCCAATGGGGAAGGAGCGATACGTCACTTCCGGTTCACGGAGAAGGCAGCAGTCTCGTCATGCAGCGTCAGGGAGCAGCTCCGATTCATCTACGGATTTTTCCCAGGGGGAGGGCAACGACAGCCCAGGAGATGTGGCCGCAGACACCGCAGGGGCCCAAAGGGGAGCCAAAACAAGATCTCAGGTAACAGCCAAATTGGGCAAGGCAACCTCACAGAGGGTGACGCGAGCCCGCAACAAAACATAGTCTTCAATATCTCGGATTGTCCACTTGTTGGGAGAGAGGCATCTGTCCTCCAGAAGGGACTGCCATTTTGTTCATTTAAAGACTGTGATTTCTTCAATTTAAATAGAGACATTCACAGATTTTTCCCCAATGTAAGGTTAAAATTATGGCATAATAACAAGATAAGCAATGTTTCTCAAATTGGTACAAGGTTTAATTGCAGTGGGTCTGTTGGGTCTAACACTGTTGGGGACAATAAAGTTAATGTTTTGAGCATCAAACAACTAGGGTTATTTAACAAAAGCTCTTTTTTTTCCTCTGCCACTGACCACAGTATTGAGACCTTCGAAAAATTAGTACTATCTGATTTGAATGAATTACAGGCTAAAACCAGGTTATGTAAATCTAAAGGTAAACCT
The DNA here is from genome assembly GCF_027579735.1 of Bombina bombina. Taxonomy (NCBI): domain Eukaryota; kingdom Metazoa; phylum Chordata; class Amphibia; order Anura; family Bombinatoridae; genus Bombina; species Bombina bombina. Next base: position 1,170,731,761 of record NC_069502.1, on the reverse strand, counting down.
AGGTTGTTTAACTTTACAATTGCGGATCATGCAGCCTTGAAATCATTGAAATCTAACAACAAAGTGATATTGAAGCAGGCTGATAAGGGCGGAGCGACAGTTGTTTTAAATAAGACAGATTATAAAACAGAGGTTTACTGCCAATTTAGTACTAAGGAGGTATACAAGGTAATTGCAGGTAATCCCATTAATAAGATTTCTAGAGAGATTCAATCTATTGTCAAGTTTGCATTGAACAATGCTTTGATTGATGACAAAACGGCTACATTTTTAATTGTGACTGATCCAATCACACCTGTGCTATATGTGCTGCCTAAGATTCATAAGTCCTTGACTGCTCCACCAGGGCATCCTATTGTAGTGGGTACTAATTCCGTTTTTTCAAATATTTCCATTTTTTTGGATAGAGTATTGAGACCACTGGTGGAGCAGTCAAGTACTTTCATTAAAGACACTAAGGATTTTTTGATTAAGCTTAGTAACTTGCAACTCCAGACTGATAAGTTTATTCTTTTCAGTTTGGATGTTTCTAGTTTGTACACATCTATCACTCATGAAAGTGGCCTAGGAGCTGTGCAACATGCTTTGCTCACTGCTGGGTCACATTCAGAAACTCAGGTCGAATTTATCTTGCAACTATTAGAGTTAATTATCTATAATAATTATTTCCTCTTTGAGGATTTGTATTATTTACAGTTGCAAGGTACAGCTATGGGCTCCAACGTCGCCCCTAATTATGCCAACATTTTTATGAATCTCTTTGAGGAGAAGTTTGTTTTTTAAAGTGCCCTATTTCGTCAGTGTGGCGCCACCTGGTGGCGCTACATTGATGATATTTTTGGGGTTTGGCTGGGCGATGTTGGGGCCCTTGAGCTCTTTGTATCTGAATTAAACCATTCAACCAACAATATTAAATTTACACTGACTCTTAGTGAAAGTTCTATTGACTTTCTGGATGTGACCGTGATCAAGGATGGATTCAGTTTTAAAACTGATATTTTCAGGAAAGAAACTGATAGGAATAATTTATTGATGTATGACAGTGCTCATCATCCCTCCTTGATCAGGTCACTACCTAAAAGTCAATTACTCAGGGTCAAACGGATTGTCACAGAAGAGTCCAAGGTTCCAATAAGATTGGCTGAGATGGGTGGTAAATTTCTGGAACGTGGCTATCCGCATGATCTGATTATGAACACCATTGACATGGTGTCCAAGTTGGATCGTGATGCCCTTCTAAAATCTAAAAAACTATTAGATAAAAATCAAAAAAGGATGGTATTTGTATCTGAGTTTTCTAGACAGAGTGATCAGGTGTTGAAAATAATACAGAGACATTGGGGCATCTTGAGAAGATGTAATGTGGATGTTGAGGAGTTTGACAAGTTTCCTATGCCAGCCTACAAGCGTAGTAAAAGCCTTAGGGATTCACTAATACGGGCTGACATTGGTTCTGTCAAATCTGTATCCCAACAGTTTATTACCAAAAAGAATCTTGGTTGTTTCCCTTGTCTCGGGTGTAGCAACTGCAGTTGCATTGTGAAAAGTCCCTATTTTGCACATCCACATAGTGGGCACAAATTTTATTATAGGGATTTTTTCACTTGCAACAGTAGTTACATCATATATATGATCAAGTGTCCATGTGGGAAGGCCTATATTGGCGAGTCCACTAGGAGGGTATGTGATAGAATAACTGAGCATAAGAGCAACATCAGGTGTGGTAAAGTGTCAGCCCCAGTGGCCTATCATTTTTTGGCAGCAGGCCATCAAATAAGCCAACTTCGGTTCCAGGTGATTGAACAGGTAAAAGTTCCTAGAAGGGGTGAAAACAGGGAAGTTTTACTCAAGCAACGAGAGTCCTTCTGGATTTTTCACCTTGACACTTTGGAACCGAAGGGGCTTAATAGAGAAATAGATTGGTCAGTTTTCTATTGATCTATTTTTCTAGCATGTCTGTTCATAAAGAAAAATCTACTTTGTCATTTTCTACAGTTGTAGATAACGATATCATGGATAAAATTTGATAGGTTAAATTTTTGACATTACTTGAATCTGTAACCAGGGCTTCATAGCTGTTTGTTTTTATTTATTGTTTTTTAGGAGACTATACACCTAGGGGGCCGCTAGTTGGCGCTGTCCCTCTACTATTGCATTGTTAGAAAGATTGTAAGGGTTAATCCCAGGTAAGCTATTTAAACAGGTGTATCTGTATAGGTTGTTATCACATGATTAAGGGGCATACTGCCCCGAAACGTCGTGGTATTTGGACCCTGCTGTCTCTACAATAAAGTGAATCACTTTTTGGCATATTGGTGAGCTTCAATTCTTTACTTTTCTCACTGAAAACTAAGGCTTCCAGCCCGGCCTCTGGCCCTCCCAGAACCCGATCTGCAGGGCCCCCCTTATCTCCCCCCAGGTGCCCAGCTCCGGAATACTTAGTGCAGATCGCGCCCGGGTATACAGGGCGCGTAGTTCCCCCCCGGCCACAGGGAAGACATCCGGCGCTAGTAAAGGCCATCCGGTTACACCCAATATGGCGACCGGGAACCTCCCTCCTTCCCCTTCCTTACATTGGCCCAACCAGAAGTGCTCAGATGCACCCGCGTCACAAAGCACGCACAGAGTCCAAGGGAACGGAGGACAAGGGTCGTTCCTCTGTTCCCTCCCCTAGTAAACGAGCATCCCGGGGAACGATGGGCAAAGAGTCGGCTGCCATCCCCTCCCCTAGTAAACGAGCGCAACGTGGGCACAAAAAAGTAATGAACGCTCACTTCAAGGGGGATAAGAGGGACAGGGATGGGGCTATAAAACCAGATAATTTCCTAGGGGTCGCCAGTAATAGGAGTTGTGGGCAATCTTTCATTGAGGGGCCCTATAGTTAGGGGGTCCTGGGGTCCAGAAGTAATACCAAATCCTGAGGGTGGAGTTTTCCTGCAGCCCAGGGCATATGCAAGGAATTCCTGGGAGGGTAGGGTGCCTGATTATTCCCTCGGCAGGCAACATCTCACAATACATCCTGAGCATTCCCTGGGTCCTGCCCCCCCCCTGGGTTTTTTCATGATATAGGAGGTCAGGTTTTTCCACAATCAATCCAATCCCATCCCATAGGCCAATGCAGCAGCCCCCGGCACCCCCTTCCCTCCCCCTCCCCCCTATCATTACAGGATAATGAGGGATGGGCGTCACCTGCACGCAACCATGTGCATTTTGGTCCCACGGGCAGGGTATGCAGCGCAGAGGAGGCACACATGGCATACCGGGGGAAAGAGGACTATGAGGACAGCAACAAGAGCCGTCGAAGGACCAACAGCAGCATGGAACAAACTTCGTCTCCCAGGGATCTGAGTGAGTGTAAAGAAATAAGGGTTAAACCTCTTAATACGTCATTCAGTTTTAACACACTACCCTTCCCCCCCCCAAGAAAGACACAACTGAGTTGGGAAAAAGACCGGTCACGGTCACATTTATTAAAACGTAGAACTAAATGAAACTATTCGATAGTTTCCTAGGCAACTTAAACTTGAACTTTGTAAAAGTTCTTAACTCTTGGCGGCACATATACCTATCTAGCTATCCCCTACCAACAGCCGGTCAAAGCCCCATACGGTACCTACAGCATAGCACCGATTACTGACGCTTCTTAGCATAGAATGGGTGTAAATTGTAGAGCTCTTCGGCCATACTTTGAGGAGGGGAACCCCTAGGCCGGCACATAGCGGGCGACACCCCTCCCCATTTCCCCAAAGCCGTCACTCAATCATTCGGCTGCTCGCTCCAGGGCTATGACCGACCGCTAGCTAGGGCACTACCACCAACGCAGAAGAGCGACCCCCCCCCAGCTTGTCATACAACCCGCTGGTTGAGGGTGGTGGACTAAATTACAACCTGGGCTTACGGAGTTGATTCAACTAAACCCACCCCAGCCAGAGGATAGCCCTACCACTCTGCCACCATCGACTCCTTGCCGCCATCTGCTGCTTCTCCAAGGGATGGGCGGGCGGGGAAAACTCCTCTCGAAGTCTGGAAGCAGGAAAAGAGCCCGAGACCACTGCAACATGGACCTATAAAGGTAAGCACACTCTCCGCCCCTCATATTGCAACAAAGTAACAACAATATCCCTGCAAACTCCAGACTTCTAATTAGTTAACCCTTAGTTTTGTTACAGCCCCACTAGAGGGCCCTTCACTGTCATTATATATGATGTTTCTGATGGGGATTGGAGTTCTGATTCAGGGTCTGACAGTTTGGATTCTGACTCAGATGAGGGTGAGGGGAGTAAGCAGAAGTGTAATAAAATTCTGAAGTTGTTGAAAAATTGAGTAAAAAAGATAGGAGTGAAACCAGGATTTTAACAGATGTGGACGAGGTTTCAAGGGACTTTAATAACACCTCACACGGGGGATCTGTTTTACATAGCGCAGCTACAGGGATAGGCATACATTGCGAACTAGACCCGTTATGGGACCATTTGAGGCAGAAGACAATCAGCAAAGCCAGATTGGGGCGGTACGTTGACGTATTTCAGTTAACAAAGGAGGCAGTGAAGGCCAAGGGTGCAAAAGGGGATAAAGGGCAAAAGAAAGAAATGCCTAGAAAGGATATTTTACAGTGGGTGAAAGGATTTTTAGTGTACGCAGCATGCTATTTAAAGGATAGACCATCACAAGGCGAGAGCCTTATTAGATACCTGCACACCATATTGAATGTATTCACCACTTTTGGGGGGCAGGCTTGGAGGGACTATGAAACGGAATTTAGGAAGAAACTAGGAAAATCCAGTGTTAAGTATTTTGGTACGAAGGAATTAGACATGTGGACGAGATTGGTTAAGCCTGACAATGGTCAAAGGTACAAGCAGGGGTATACTAGTGGGGGGTACACTAGTGGAGTGTCAGAAGAGGGCATGAAAAAGATATGTTGGGGTTATAATGACAACAAATGTGAGCGCCATATGTGCATGTTCAAGCATGTTTGTAGATATTGCAAGGGGGGTCATCCAGGGTTAGAATGCACAAGGCATGGCAAGCGGCCCTTTCGGACCTTGCAGGGAAAGGGAAATGCCGCTTCCCAAAATAACTAATTTCAGCCACTTTACCCCGCTGCATATACCAGTCATACTGGCTATGCTAAGGGCCTATCACAATGCACCTAGGGCCTCCTTCCTTATACAATCGTTTATGCATGGTTTTAGTATACCAATACAAGGGACAATTAAAACAGGGAGGCAACGGAATTTAATTTCAGCGTACCAGTACCCAGAAGAGGTAAAAAACAAAATACAAAAGGAAGTACATTTAGGGAGGATGACTGACCCCTTTAAAACACCACCACTAAGTAACATGGTAGTTTCACCAATAGGGGTGGTGCCAAAGAAAGAACAGGGAAAGTTCAGGTTAATTCACCACCTGTCAGCACCTAGGGGAACCTCAGTTAACGATGCCATAAATGACCAGATCTGTTCAGTGAAGTACCAATCTTTTGATCAGGCTTTGGAAATGATAAAGTTGATAGGCCCAGGCTCAGAGATGGCAAAAATGGATATAGAGTCAGCGTTCAGATTACTTCCACTGCATCCAGATAGCTATAGGTTGATGGGTACCAAATTTGGGGGCCAATATTTCTATGACCGTTGCTTACCAATGGGTTGTTCACTTTCTTGTGCGTACTTTGAGGAGTTTAGTACATTTATACATGATATGTTGGTAACAAGAACAGGTTTTAAAACAGTAGCTCATTACTTAGACGATTTCTTAGTCGCAGGGAAAAAGGAAACAGGACAGTGCAAGTATTTAATGGGTCAGATGCATACTCTATTGGAATTAATGGGAGTTCCCATAGCACACGAAAAAACCGAGGGACCAGCGACATCACTAGCTTTTCTAGGGATCCAAATAGACATGGTAGCACAGGAATGTCGTCTGCCCAAGGACAAGCTAAAAAAATTGGGAGATATGTTAGAACAGGCGCACACAGTACAATGCATGACACTGAAAGAAGTGCAGTCCTTGCTGGGTTTACTGAACTTCACTTGCAAGGTGATACCTATGGGTAGGGTTTTTAATAGGCGGTTAGAACAGGCCACCAGGGGACACAACAACCCTAGGCGTAGGATAAACCTGACGGAGGAATTGCAGCAAGATTTGCATATGTGGACAGAATTCTTAACACACTTTAATGGAGTAAGAATTTGGCAGGATGGACCTCATTCCAACCAAGTGTTGCACCTGTTCACAGATGCAGCCGGGTCACATGGGTTTGGGGCATATTTGGATGGACAGTGGTGTGCAGAACAATGGCCCAGCACGTGGGTAAGGCTAGGGGCAACAAGAAATCTCACGCTCCTGGAGCTTTTCCCAATAGGGGTTGTGATAGAAATTTGGCACCACCAGTTAAGTAACAAGAGCGTCAGATTTTGGAATGATAATATGAGTGTGGTACATGCTATAAACAACCTGGCATCAAAGTCACCACCAGTAATTAAATTACTGAGAATATTGGTGCTCAGTTGCATGCAGAGCAATATTACCTTCACGGCTAAGCATGTGCTGGGGGTTCAAAATATATTAGCGGATGCTCTATCACGGGGCAGGTGGGACGTATTCTGGAAGGTAGCGCCCAAAGCGAATAAGATTGGAATGACTTGCCCATACTATCTTTGACAGGTGGTGAAGCAAAAAGAATTCTCTGGGACCTGGTGAAGCAATCCTTGGCCCACAGAACATAGAACAATTATACAAGGTACTGGGAGGAATGGGTTGCATTTTTAAAGCAGGGGAAAGGCCAAGCGAACACTCTAAACACACTCTGCGAGTACATGGCGAATCAAAGGGAAAAAGGGGTCAAGAAAGGTCTCATGAATTCTAAGTTAGCAGCATTGTCCTTTTTTAATCAATGGGGTGGCACAGCAGATTATACAAAACATTTTATTATCAGAAAGGCCCTTAAGGGATGGGATAAGGGATACAGGAGAAAAGATCAGAGGGAGCCCATCACAAGGGAAAAGCTGAGGTTGCTATTGAAAGCCTTAAAGCAAACGTGTACGGGTGAGTTTGAGACCAAATTATTCAAAGCAGTGTACGTGGTAGCATTTGCTGGGGCGTTTAGGGTTAACGAAGTGGTAGTGAGAAACAAGCGAGATCAGGAGGGGGGATTGCATATGCGGCATGTAAGCCTATACCCCGATTCAATCATGGTTTATGTGTGTAGGTCAAAAACAGACCAGGATGGAAAAGGCTGTTGGTCAGGTATTCATAGGGATCAGAATAAGGACATTTGTCCGGTGAGGAACTTAAGGAGATATATGAGTATCAGGCCAGATGGGGGGAATCAGTTGTTCAGGCACAAGGGAGGAGACCCAGTGTCTATTTTTCAATTCAGAAGAATTTTGAAGTTAGCCGTTCAAAGGCTGGGTTGGGAAGCAGGCAAGTTTAACACCCATTCATTCCGAATAGGGGCTGCAACATCAGCAGCAGTAAAGGGGGCGACGGACGAACAGATTAAGAAATTGGGCAGATGGAGTTCAGAATGTTTCAAAACTTATGTACGACCATAAAAAAAAAAATTACAATTTTTTAGACACGTAGTTAAATAAGGTTTAGTAAGTAGACATTAGTGTATAAGCATGTTTTTTTCCGTTTGGTTGTTTAAAATTATTTGTATTTTGTTTTTTCTTTTGATACAGGTAAAAGGGTGAGGGCGGTGAGAGTATGGATACTTGGGCACTCCTACATACACTGGGCAGCGGTTAAGGCCGCAAGGGATAACAATCAAGGGTTGGGTTTTCACAATAGCAAAGTGTCAATAAGATGGTTAGGAAGGTGGGGCATGAGATGGGAGAACTTGCCACAGGTCATTAATCAGGCAGCAGTCAGGTGGGGGACACCAGACATTATAGTTATACATTTGGGAGGAAATGATATAGGTTATTGGCCGAATCTAGACATTATTGCAGCAATTAAATCAGACTTCAGATGGCTTGTTTTTAGATGGCAGCACATCAGGCTGGTGTGGTCCTCGATAATTTCTAGGTTAAAATGGTGGGGGGTGGATTCTCGGAGAGAAGGTTTCAGGGCTAGAAAACGTATCAATAGTGCTGTCACACAGTTTCTCATGACATTACATGAGCAGGGAAGGCATGCAGTGGTCAGACACGGAGATCTCAGGGTGGAGAGAGCAGAAATGTACAGGCCGGATGGGGTTCATTTGTTGGAGACAGGATTAAACATTTTCATATGGGATATAAGGACCACCCTGAAAAACATGGTGAGTGGAGGTCACTAGCTAGGTGGAAGAGTTGGTTACTAAGGAAGGGTGGTGGCAAAACAGTCCCCTCTTTTTGTTTAGGGCTACGGTGGCGGTAATTGGCGGCCAGTGTTGGTGCACGGTTTGACTGAGTAACGTGCAGGGCGTAAGTGGAAATATAGGTCTACGACCCCGACGGGTGAACCAGTAATGTTTTCCACATGCGCAATGCAACGTTTGGCGTGGGTTAAGTAAGCACCTGGTAGGCTGGCTGGGGAAGCATGGGCTCTCTAACCCCCTTTTTGCAATTGTTGGTTCCGGTGATAAGTTCAGCCGCAATTACGGGGGGTTTAGTTAGGGAACTCATTGCCGTTACTTATGATTTTGATTTAAATAAAGTGACCTTGTTAAATTTGCCACTACACCAGTGTTGTGTCGTTATTGGGGGTGATGTGTAAAAGAGGGATGTATATCAGTAACAGATTCAGGTGCGGAGGACAAGTGGGCCCTACAGCACTTATGAGTGTGGAATGCCCAGATGGGCAGGGAGCACAGTAAGTGGGTGGGACAATGGAGGAGCACAAGAGGCTGGCAGTTTCCCTACCTTTCCTCCCTCACAGAATAAGTGTGGGGGAAGGGTGGGGGAACTGCAGGCAAACAATAGAAGTAGGCAGGGATAGGGGAGAGATAGGGAGAGGAATAAGGGAGGGTCTAGGAAAACAAGGCAGGGATATTAGGGACTTACCAGGGCAGTAGGGTCAGTTCATGATTTGTCTTCTTTCCCACCCTCCAATCCCAAAAGAAAGGAAGGTTACATATGATGTCTTACACCCTGTCGTGTTTTATTACAGATTGTGAATCAACAATGAGGTCACGGAAGGCAAGGAGTCCAGATGGATGTTTAAGGAATGTCGTGCTATTCGGTCGACATGGAATTGGCAAATAGATTAATAAAAATGGGCTATTCCCATTTAAGAGGTAGCATTCCAAACGGGCGTAACTCTTATGTGGTGGTATTGTAAACCCCACGGTGGGCGGCGGTAATTGGCGGCCAGTGTTGGTGCACCATTTGACCGAGTAACGTGCAGGGCGTAAGTGGAAATATAGGTCTACGACCCCGACGGGCGAACCAGTAATGTTTTCCACATGCGCAATGCAGCGTTTGGTGTGCGGTGTAAGTAAGCACTTGGCAGGCTGGCTGGGGTAGCATGGGCTCCCTAACCCTCTTTTTGCAATTGTTGGTTCCGGTGATAAGTTCAGCCGCAATTACAGGGGTTTAGTTAGGGGACTCATTGCCTTTACTTATGATTTTGATTTAAATAAAGTGACCTTGTTAAATTTGCCACTACACCAGTGTTGTGTCGTTATTGGGGGTGATGTGTAAAAGAGGGATGTATATCAGTAACAGATTCGGGTGCGGGGGACAAGTGGGCCCTACAGCACTTATTTATTTTGTGATTCAGATAGAGCATGCAGTTTTAAGCAACTTTCTAATTTACTCCTATTATCAATTTTTCTTCATTCTCTTGGTATCTTTATTTGAAAAGGCAGGAATGTAAGCTTACGAGTAGGCACATCTTTGGTTTAGCACCTTAGTGCTCTTGCTATATTTATTTGAAAAAGTTGGCATCTAAGCTTCTTTTTTGGTTCAGGATACTGCACAGCACTTTTTTATTGGTGGATGAATTTATCCACCAATCAGCAAGAACAACCCAGGTTGTTCACCAAAAATGGTCCGGCATCTAAACTTACATTCTTGCATTTCAAAAAAAGATACCAAGAGAATTAAATTTGATAATTGGAGTAAATTAGAAAGTTGCTTAAAATGTCATGCTCTATCTGAATGACGAAAGAACAAATTTGGGCTCAGTGTCCCTTTAAGACTGCTGCTACTTAGCTTCTCCACCATCTCAAGGGTGGCTGAATGAAACCATCCTAATCAGATCTGTGGGGGCGTGGCTGCACAAGCTGATTGCTTGCTGCAATGCCAGGAGGAAATGTTTCTGGACAGGAACCTTGTCCATCCGGCCTTTGATAAATGGGGCTCAAAGAGTGTGCAATTTTTAAATCTTTTCAAATTTTTTATTAACAAATTTACTTTGCTTTCTTATTATCCTTTGTTGAAAAAAGGAAGGTAGGCTCTGGAGCAAGCTCATGTCTGGAGCACTTTATGGCAATAGTTATTATACACTTTTGAGCACTAAATGACAGCAGTGTTTGCACAATGTATAAGACTGTTAATGCATTATTGGAAAACTGATGCCATATAGTGCTAAAGGCTTTCACACTTGTATGCCTACCTAGGTATGTTTTCAACAAAGAATATAACTAGAATTAATTAAATTGTAATGTTTTAAAAATAATAAACAGTTAAATATATATAATTTTTAAATCTGCATGATAAAGGTTGAGTAAAAGCTAAAAGGAAGTTAGTTTAACTAACAGGAAGTGCTTGACGGTGTCTTGGAACTCCCCTGCTTATTGGCAGACAGGGACAATTCCCACAAAATGTTTGATATTCAGCATATACATATTAATTAAAATACCTGTAATATGTTTTGAAATATTTTATTTTAGATGGTAAAGAGAACATCTTTGAATATAATATCCCTTTAATAAGCAAAGCAAAGAGAACATATATCTAAAGAAAACATTAATGTGGTGTTTAAGTGACATATCAGTTTAACAAGGAAATGTTCTAAAATGTAAAAGGATAGTGTTATTGCATTATTGCTTGTTTAAAGGACCTATGAATACAATAGGATTGCATAAACAAGTGCACAATATGACAATGCAATATCACTTAAAGGGACAGTATACTGTAAAATAGTTTTTCCCTTAATGTGTTTACAATTGCTTTTTTTACCAACTGCAGAGTAAAAAATGTATGAAAATTAGCTTTTTAAGGTTTATTTCTGTATATTAAATCTCTGATTTTGTGTTTTGAAGCCACAACCTAATAAAATAGGTTGAGCTTGTAGGTATAATCAGATCTCATTACTGTATCACATTGTGCACATATACCTGCTTCTTTATCTTATATCTGTCCTTAAAACAATCACCAATACTTTGAGAGAACAATGGAAAATCAACATTTTATTACCTTATCTCTGCTATATCCGACTGGGAGTGTAATTTCTTCTGCTGGCTGTGTTTACAAAGCTTATCTATAGCTGGTACGCACGGCCACAAACTTTCAGAATAGGTGGGGATACCACATGCTAAATCAACCATTTCAAATGCCAATATAAGGGTAAAGGAGCTACTTGTAAACAATTTAATACACTCCAGCAGGTAAAGTGGATCATTGGGAACAAATTAAAGGGGAGAAAATTTTTGAGTAAACTGTCCCTTTAATCTAAATTTGAAATGAGTAATAGACATTTTCTGACTAACTTCAATTATTTCTATTTCCTAGCCCCCTGTATTATGTGACAGCCATTGGCCAATAAATGTATCAAAGTGCGAGCGGACATGATGCGATGCAGCGTATCATGTCCGCCATATGCTGTCAGCAATTATCACTGCATACGCAGTTTTGGTGAACTGCTTGTGCAATGCCGCCCCTGCAGATTCACGGCCAATCGGCCGCTAGCAGGGGGTGTCAATCAGCCTGATCGTATAGGATCGGGTGGATTAAAGACCACAGCCTCAGAGGCAGCGGGCAAGTCATGGAGCAGCGGTATGGAGCAGCGGTCTGAAGGCTCGTGTGGAAACAGGGGCATTAAGCTCAATTCGGAGCTTGATAATTCCTTCCTTGTAGGAGATGTTGCATCAGAAACTGTGCACATGAAAAGATGATGTGTACATTTTGATGGTGGATGGAAATTGGACAGTTTTTTAATTGCATGCTCAGAATCATGAAAGTTTAATTATGAGTTAATTTTTTCTATAAAGGGACACTGTCATGAATACCTCATGATTTACTGTAGATGCTAATGGGTTAATTTTTTTAAGCTTGAGTGCTAAAAATATTTGTTTTTTCAGAAGAAATTTGTTGCAGTGTTTTCCCTTAGAAAAGCCAGGCCTTCCTGTCATAAATAGTTTCTAAGTTCCACTTGACCAATTGTTATTGTGTATTTATTGATGCATCAAGCAAGTAAAAATATCAGCACAAGAGACAAAAAGCAGTGCCCTCTACCCAGAACTAGATAAGGTCAATAAGAGGACACTAGTACAAATTGAGACATGCTTTTAACCATATTATGAGAGTGAAGGAAGAAACAGCGTTAGTTATAACCTAAAGCCAAATACAAGGAGGGACCCTCTCAAAAAATCCCTTGGGTTTGAAGCTACAGAGAAGTGGACGTATTGGCGCTTACAGCTAGGATAGATCTAGAGTTATAAGAAAATTCAAATGATACAAGATATATAGTATATAATATATATATAAGTGTCTTAAAGGTCTCTAAGACTCTAGGTATGTCTGTTATATAATAACACAGCACTCTTGTAGAAATATCAAGAAAATTTAATATAAATACAGCACAATGTCTAAAATGTCAAGCACATACGCAAATAAAATAAAATAAATGGGAAAGGGTATGCTGGGCAGTAGAACCTAACTCTAAAGACTAGCTCAAACAAGCAGATTACAGTAGAGAGGTACAATGTCAAGCAGAGCAGTTCCCTAGTTCTAAATTTAAAGCAGAAAATATAAATGCTAAAAACGAAAAGCAGTGAATAACCTAAGTTCGTGTATATAAAACACTCAAGAGTATGTGTAAATATAACACATAAACATAAAATCTGGACGTCCAGTTATACAGTAAAAGTATAAGTGTATATCTAAAAGTGTAATAAAATATAGAAAAGGATAAAAAAAGTCCCGTTTAGAGCAAATAATAAATATGCTCAGTCTTTTCTCTATGCACCGTTGGTGTAGTATACCACCATTAGTATCTATTGAAGCTTGGTCTATTTGCTTTATGCTCTCAAATGTAGTTGATCTTGCTCATTGAGTATTGGATCAAACTAGAACACATTTGAGAGTGGTACCTTGTATTATTGTAGATAAGGCGGCTGTCTGTAGTAGGGTTGATCGGTTCTTTTGGTCTCAATCCAGTACACAGTCTGTGTCCTATAACCGCTTCTTCAAAGTCACAGGAGCGGTGTAACTAGTAACCAGTTTAGGCTTTGCTGGTGTCTTCTGTTTCCGCACGGCAGATCACGTGACGCTGTATCAGTCGTCAGGTACCGTGTGGCCGTATCAGCTGTCTTTGCCGGTGTCCGTGTACTTTCTGCTTTTAGTGAAAGCTGGGTATGTCTTTTCAGAATCTGTGTCTCAAAGATCCTCCTTCCTGGCTGACAGCTGTGGGCAAACTTTTTCCATAAGAGAAGTGGCAGCAATCCTCTTATATGATGAAAATAGGGGATGAGATCAGAAGTGTCTCAAAGGTGGATGGTAGTTAACAACTTCAAACGCGTTTTCTCCCCTTCCTTGGGGCTTTTTCAAGAAGTGTTAACCTATCTTCAAAAGCTCCTTAATAAACACTTCATAGGTGTTTAATTGGTCAAATGTCCTGTGGGTGTGTGTTTCAATTGTTTAATGACCTTTAAGGTGGTATTTTTCATTCTATGCAATAGTATATAGTTCAATGTCTTGGGGATATTTAAGGTGGTATCCTTTAGATTTCAGCAGTAATGTATTAAAAACATATTAAACAACATTCTCCGTATATACATATAAAAAATTAATAAAAATACTTCAATCATTAACATAGTTGATAATGGTGAGAATCAGTATATCTTAATTCGAAGATTACCAAATAAAGAAATAGTGTATAGAAGTGTAATAAATGTAGAACCAAATGACATATTTAATCATACATAAAGGGGCTTAGATCCAGTTCGGAGTTTAAGCCTAGAGAGTTTTCATATTGTATATTAGCTCAGCCTCTCTTTTGAGTAGTTTGGTCTCGTAATTTCCCCCTCTCCAGTCACGTTTAACTTTCATTATTCCCCAGAAAGAAAAATCTTTAAGTCTATTGTTGTGGACACTCCTAAAATGACTATATAGGTGTGTTTCCATCTTTCCCTTTTCTATTATGCATAGGTGTTCCCTTATTCTTTCCCTTAATGTTCTCGAGGTCTCACCTAGGTACTGTTTTTTACAGCTACACTGTATTAAATAGATAAGCCCTTTATCAGTGCACCGTATTGTATCCATGATGGGAAATACTTCACCTGCCTGTGTGGAAGAGTACTGTTTTATTTTATTGCTGTAGTTACATGATCTGCAGCAGTGGCAGGGGTAAAAACCTTTTAGTGTGTTCCCTAACAGATCCTGTTCTTTCAGGGGGGGTTTTGTCTTAAATTCACTTGGCGCTAGTACTGTTTTCAGGTTTCTGGATTTCCTGTATATGAATTTTGGATTTAGGGTGATTTTATCCCCTATGATTGGATCCTCTCTCACATGGTGCCAATGTTTCTTGATTATTTTTTCCATCTGTTTATGTTCTCCGTTAAAATTGGTGATGAAAGGAACTGATATTTCATCTATTGGTTGTGTTTCAATAGTATTTTTATCTTTATATGTAAGTAGTGTAGCTCTATCTATGTGTTTAACTTCTTCATAATTTACCTCTATTAGTGTGTCTTCATAGCCTTTTTCTCCAAATTTTTTGCTCAGAATTTGTGCCTGTTCTTCGTAATCTAATAGGTTTGAACAGTTTTTTTCTTATTCTTAGGAACTGTGCTCTAGGGATATTGGTTTTCCATTTGGACAGATGGCAGCTATCCGCATGTATAAAATTATTAGCATCCACTTTTTTAAAAAATGTTTTTGTGGTAAATTTATCTGTTTCTAGTATTATGTCTAGGTCAAGAAATGAAATCCTTTCTTTGCTTATTTCATATGTGAAATGTAGTCCTCTATTGTTTGTATTCATAGCTGAAAAAAATTCGGTCAGTGTAGTATCATTCCCTTTCAATAGTATAAGAATATCATCTATGTATCTCTTATAGGACACCAGGTTTTTTCGCCAAAGCTATTAGAACCCAGGTAAGTCGAATTCCCAGTCTCCCCATAAATAGGTTCGGTTATAGGACCACAGACTGTGTACCTGGATTGAGACCAAAAGAACCGATCAAACCCTACTTACAGACAGCCGCCTTATCTACAATAATACAAGGTACCACTCTCAAATGTGTTCTAGTTTGATCAATACTCAATGAAGCAAGATCAACTACATTTGAGAGGCATCAAGCAAATAGACCAAGCTCCATAGATACTAATGGTGGTATACTACACCAACGGTGCAATAGAAGATAGACTGAGCATATTTATTAATTGCTCTAAACTGTGACTTTTTTTATCCTTTTCTATATTTTATTACATCTTTTAGATATACACATGTATACTTTTCCTGTATAACTGGACGTCCAGGATTTTATGTTTATGTGTTATATTTACACATAAGGTTTAAACCATCTATTCCTTCCTTCTTACTGACTAATACCCTTATCTAGTAAATAAGACACAACACCATTTGTTTGGAGAGAAAGAACCGGTCACGGTTCACCGTTTATTAAATAAACGCTTTAACCTTGGTGCCTAAGAGTCATCTCCAATTACCCTTAGGCCACTTGATCAACCTCATCAACGAAACTTGGCAACAAGTTCGTAATCCTCAACCGTTGGCGGCATCTCACCCTACACCTAGCCCCTATTAGCAGATGGTCAAGGCCCCTTTCGATACCTGCAGCGTGACACCCGGCTGTCACGCCCCATGGCATCAAGAGAGGAGCTGTGATGTTCAGAGGTCTTCGGTCCAATTGCGAGGGAGAGGGACCCCCAGGCCGGCGCCTGGCTGGCATATCACCCTCCCTTTTCCCCGGACCGTCACTATTCTCTCCTTTGTGCCCGCTCCCCAGGGCATTGACCACCCGCCTGCTGAGGCATATCCAACCAGCCCAGTAAGGCACCCCCTGCCAGCCGAATCGTACAACTCAACTTCAAGGGTGGCTAGCTACATTAAAGGCTCGGTCTTACTGAAGGCTAGCTCAATTAAACCCACCCCTGCCGAGCCAAACTCACCCTAACAGCCGCATCGTAGCCGCCAATTTCTTCTTCCAGGGACGGGTGGGCGGGGAAACCTTCTCCTTGAAGTCTGGAAACCGAAAGAGGCTGATCTCACTGTTGCAGGACCCTATAAAGGTAAGAAAACAGACACCTCCTTCCCCTTTGCAACATTGTAACGACACATTTAGCATTACTCCAGACTTCAAGTTGGTAAACCCTTAATTTTGTTACAGGCCCACTAGAGGGCCCTCCACTACCATAAGGTTTAAACCATCTATTCCGTCCTTCTTACTGACTAATACCCTTATCTAGTAAATAAGACACAACACCATTTGTTTGGGAGAAAGAACCGTTCAGGTTCACGTTTATTAAAATAAACGCTTTAACTTGTGCTAAGAGTCATTTCCAATTACCCTTAGGCACTTGATCAACCTATCAACGAAACTTGGCAACAAGTTCGTAATCCTCAACGTTGGCGGCATCTCACCCTAACCTAGCCCCTATTAGCAGATGGTCAAGGCCCCTTTCGATACCCTGCAGCGTGACACCCCGGCTGTCACGCCCCATGGCACTCAGAGAGAGCTGTGATGTTTCAGAGGTCTTCGGTCCCAATTGCGAGGGAGAGGACCCCCAGGCCGGCGCCTGGCAGGCATAACCCCTCCCTTTTCCCCGGACCGTCACTCCTTCTCTCCTATGTGCCCGCTCACCAGGGCATATGACCACCCGCCTGCTGAGGCATATCCAACCAGCCCAGTAAGGCACCCCCTGCCAGCCGAAATCGTACAACATCTTACTTCAGGGGGTGGCTAGCTACATTAAAGGCTCGGTCTTACTGAAGGCTAGCTCAATTAAACCCACCCCTGCCGAGCCAAACTCACCCTAACAGCCGCATCGTAGCCGCCAATTTCTTCTTCCAGGGACGGGTGGGCGGGGAAACCTTCTCCTTGAAGTCTGGAAACCGAAAGAGGCTGATCTCACTGTTGCAGGACCCTATAAAGGTAAGAAAACAGACACCTCCTTCCCCTTTGCAACATTGTAACGACACATTTAGCATTACTCCAGACTTCAAGTTGGTAAACCCTTAATTTTGTTACAGGCCCACTAGAGGGCCCTCCACTACCATAAGGTTTAAACCATCTATTCCGTCCTTCTTACTGACTAATACCCTTATCTAGTAAATAAGACACAACACCATTTGTTTGGGAGAAAGAACCGGTCACGGTTCACGTTTATTAAATAAACGCTTTAACTTGTGCCTAAGAGTCATTCCAATTACCCTTAGGCACTTGATCAACCTATCAACGAAACTTGGCAACAAGTTCGTAATCCTCAACGTTGGCGGCATCTCACCCTAACCTAGCCCCTATTAGCAGACTGGTCAAGGCCCCTTTCGATACCTGCAGCGTGACACCCGGCTGTCACGCCCCATGGCACTCAGAGCAGAGCTGTGATGTTCAGAGGTCTTCGGTCCAATTGCGGAGGGAGAGGACCCCCAGGTCCGGCGCCTGGCAGGCATAACCCCTCCCTTTTCCCCGGACCGTCCTCTTCTCTCCTTGTGGCCCGCTCCCAGGGCATTGGACCACCCGCCACAAGAGCCAGGCGAACTCTTGCCGCCAAACCAACCAACAGGAACCCAGTAATAAACCACACTTTAACTAATCATAACCCATAAAAAACATAACAATTTCAACAGATTGCAGATACAACAATTTAACCCAAACTTTAATGGAATAATCCCCAACAAGGCTCCCCTGATGTCCCTTAGAAACATATCCAACCCTACGTCCGTAAGGGTGGACTCCATCAGGCCTAATAGGTCCCTTTTGTCGGCCGTTATGCCCCCTTTCGTGCCTGACCACGAAACCCCCAATGCCCGTGACCGCTCTTCCCATCTCCCTATTCACCTTTTTGCGCACATTATATGCAGCCCTCTGTGTGACAATGTGCCGCCATTGCAGTCGAGCAACTACATTTGACCACCCCAAAGTCACACCCTGCAACCAAGTGTGCATCCATTGCACATCCGCTGTCATTCTTCTGATCAAATCCAGCGCGGGCATTGCCCCCAAGTCATTTCCCCCGAGGTGCAGCACTAAAACATTAGGCCGCCCCCACCTTTTGTGTGCCTCCTGTAAAAGTGCAGGCAAATCAGCCCACGACAGTCCCCTGCGCCCTAACCACCGAAAGCTTGCCTTGGACGTTGGGAATCCAAGTTGCTGACCTTCCGGCGATCGTAACGCCCTGAGATGAGCCCAGTGGATGTATGAATGGCCTACCATCCATACACGAACCGGAGGTGCTTTCGCATTCACAACACCTGATAAAACAGAGAACACCACCATGAAAAAACCGCCCTTGCACAACCTGGGTCCCCCCCAACACAAACCCCCCATTTGGAAGTATGGACCCCGCCCACATGTCTGTGCTCTAGCAGTGTCCTTTATCAGGTCTAATATAAGTCTTGTACTGGGACGACTTCCCATCTACCCAAGCGCTTAATCTCCGCCACCGTAACTCCCTTTTGCGCTGCGCTGGTCGCCGCGCCTATTCTAAACGAGTGCGGGGCGATCCTGCCCGGATCCAACCCGGCCTCCTTTGCCGTCCTTCGCCAATACCTGGCGGAATTGAAAAACCGAGAGGGCCGAACCGTCCTCATGTATCAGGAGCAGTTGCCCTCCCCGCCGGCCTCACCTTCAGGTATTTGCTCCAAGCATGCCACTGGGCAGCAATCCTCAAACTCTTGACGTTCAGGGGCAGCCAATGCCCCCCAGCCCCTCCTGGTCCGTCTTGGACCTGGGTATGAACACAGTAGCCCCTCGTCCGTCAAACGGACGTGCCTCCAACTGCACTCCTCCTCGACCTTTCTCCTTTGCAGACGCCACAAGCTCCCCCACCCTGAGGGCTCCCGCAAACGCCAAAGCAAATGCCGTACGGAAAAGAAGCTGCTCGTACTTGGATGTGCAAACCTTCGCCACACCATTCGCTAACGCCTTCAATCTCTCCCGTGTAATGGGCTCTCTCCGATCTTTCTGACGGGGGGCCAACCTGCCCCACCCCTTCAACACCTTCCTTACTAGGAAGGTTCCGGAGTGGTCCTCAAAGCCAAGCGCCTTGTTAAAGAAGGCCAGAGCCGATAGCCTACTACTCGCGCCGGCCTTACTGACCCCTTCTTTCCGTAGTAAAGCCAACCATTCCAACACCAGCACCCTAGAAGCCCTTTGTACCTGTACACCTCCGCGTTGACAGAACGCCTCCCAGCAGTCCCAGTGACTCTTATATGTTGACCATGTCCTTGGCGCCAAGGATGCCTTCACCAAAGCTAGGATGCTCATCCAACCTTCACCAGCTGCCAAAGAGAAGATGGGCATGTTAACCCCTCCTCTGCCGCCATGGGTGCCGCTGCCCTAAACTGCTCCCATTTAAATCGAGAGAGTGCATCTGCAATAATGTTCTGCACTCCGGGACGTGTTTGGCGGTAAAATGTATATTGAACTGCAAGCATCGCAACACCAAGTGACGCAAGCAACACACAACCGCTGGCGATGACGCGGACAGCCTGTTAATGGCGTACACCACACTCATGTTGTCTGTACCAGAACACCACCGATTTATTAGCCAGTCTATCTCCCCCAAATCTCCACAGCAACCACTATCTGGGAATAGCTCCAACAGCGTCAAGTTTTTGGTGAAACCTGCATCTATCCAGCCCCTCGGCCATGGAGCCGCGCTCCATTCTCCGTCCAGGTACGCTCCGTACCCGAAACCCCCCGCTGCGTCCGTGTACAAGTTTATTGCCTTGTTGGGTACTTTCCTAGCCCTCCATAGGCACACCCATTAAAATTCATTAGAATTTTTCCCATATTTCCAGGTCCCTCCCTCACATCCGCAGTAATGCTCGTCCATTTTGCTAGACCAGTAGGGCCCTTCAAAAGTCCCTCCAATCGACGGTTAAAGGCTCTTCCCATCGGGATGACCCTACCCGCAAAATTCAGGAGGCCCAGCAGCGCCTGCACCTCTTTTATCGCAACCTTGCTAGACCCCTTAATCCTTCGGACCGCTCCAAGCATACGGACAACCTTGTCCATGGGCAGCCTACATTCCGCCTGCACTGTATCTATTTCGATACCTAGAAATGTGAGGCATGTACACGGCCCCTGCGTTTTGTCGTCCGCGAGTGGCACTCCAAAACGCGACATCATATCCTGCATAACCTCCATGAGCTGTTCACACTCCGTGGAACCAGCTCTCCCTACCAACAAGAAATCGTCCAAGTAGTGGGCCACCGCTCCCCCACTTGACGCCTTGTACACTACCCAATGCAGGAAAGAACTAAAACACTCAAACAAGGAACAGGACAATGAGCAGCCCATCGGCAAACACTGTCCACATAATATTCCCCTTCGAACTTCATGCCCATTAGTCTGAAAGCCGAAGGGTGCAGCGGCAGCAGGCGGAAAGCCGACTCAATGTCTAGCTTCGCCAGCAATGCCCCCGGACCGCATGCCCTGACCACGTCCAGCGCACGATCGAACGATTGATAGTGCACTGAACTCAGCTCTGGGTCCAATAGCGTCGTTGACTGGACGCCCCTTTAGGTAAAGAAAGGTGATGAATCAACCTGAACTTCCCTTCCTCTTTCTTGGGTACCCACACCTAATGGGGAGATCACCAGATCCGCCATCGGGCATGTGGAGAATGGCCCCGATACCCCCTGCCAGCGTCCACTCCTTTGCCAACTTTTCCTATCCACGTGCGGGAATTCATAGGCCGTTTTCAAGTTCCTGTGCACTGAAGAACCCCTCAACACGACCCATGACCGGTATCCGGAAACCCCCTTCCAACCCCGACCTCAGCAGCTCAGCTGCCCCTGTGTCGGGGGTAGTTCGCCAGCCATATCAGCATGGCCCGCAACCTAAGCGGAGTTGGTGCCCTTGACTGCAACTCCCGCCTTAGGCGTAATTCTGGGCTGTCCCTGGTCCTTTCGTTTTCCACAATCGGCGCCTGGGTGAGGCCCTGCACAGAACTTGCAGATGTGACGAAAGGAGCAGCTGCTCCCCCCTGTCCACCACTGCTTATCCTGGTATTTCCAGGCACTCCCTCCCTTCCTGCCCAGCCGCGCTAGGCGCTGCGGTGCTTGACGTGACGCCACTGGGGAGGGAGAACTGCCTTCCAATCCTAATTTGGACCACAGTGCATATCCTGTGTTCCAAAATGCAGCAGAGGGTTACCCACCATCTTCTCCTATAAGGCCATGTCGTATTCACGCCATGCGCCTTCCTTGAATCTCGCACTGGATATCCTCTATGGTATCCTGGTACTTAAACAGGTTATGCCCCTGCAACGGCCACCTGTCGACATAGCAAGCAGCCAGTACACGGAAGCATTTAAGCCATTCCTCGTACGTTCCTCCGGCCTACGTACTTTCTTTGAGCCCCGAGCCATCAGCCGCCCTTTCTTTGGCTCTAAACGCATCCAGAGAGAGCTCGAATACGTTAACGTATTTTCCCTCTTGAATCTTTTTAACGACCTTCGCTTTCAAATGGCCGTATAGCGAGGTGGACCAAACACGGGTAAGTGTCACCCTGTGCAGCCACTTTGCGAGGCACTGGTCCCACTGGCGTAACAGCGCCCCCTAAAGCTCGCGTTCCCTGTAGCTCAAGTGTCTGGGACGTAGCGCCCGCCTTGTCCTTCGCTCTAGCAGACGCCATCTTCTTTATCCACCTAAACATCCTGCGCTGACCCTTCCCCACTAACCCAAGATCCTCCCCGCTATCGGATCCTGACCCACTTGTGGAAGACCCCGTGTCAGTGTGTATGATGGTCTGGTGCGTGGCACTCACCCTCGCCTGGTATCCCTGCTGGCGAAGGAGTCGCTGGACTCGCAGCGCTCTGGATGCCACTAGTACCTGCCACTGCCATGGCGCTGCTCGTGCTCGCTGCCATCTCTGCTGTGCTTGATGGAACCTGTTGAGACAAAACAACTTGGGGGGTACTCCGGTCTGCGAGAGGGACAACAGTTGAAACACCCTCTCTCCCCTGCCCCTGTCTCCCCCCAGCTGACATACCCAGAACATTAGCCACAGCATCCCTGATAATCACCTCCTGCGCCGCCCCCTCCCGGGCGTGACCACTAAACCCAGGCAGGGGCCTCGCAGCATCTCTCGCATGCAACGCTGCCTCCACAGCTCTCCTGATCATATCCTCATTCACACCACCATGAGACTGGCCCCCTCTATGCATCTGCGCCCTCTCATACTGCGTATCATTTGTCGCCTCACACGGTCTCACAAATCCCCCAGCCCTAAACTGAGGAACTCCCTCATAGGCATGCGTTATCCCCGCATGTCCCCACCCCATGTGTGGTTCATATCTCCGTCCAGTCTCCAATCTACCATATGGCCCCTCAGGGCCCTTCGGCCTCTGATATTGCATCCACACCTGCGTTACCTCAGGTTCATGCCACCCCTCATGCAATCTCGTCCCAATGTGTCCCCAATACCTGTACTCCGTACCGATGCACCCCTCTCATTCACCACAACCACGGGGTCTCTGCACGACACTGCCTCTATCCCGTAGCCACACCTGATCACTCGTGCTAGGCCGCACTGCCGCCTCCCAACTGAACACACCGCTCCGCCTGACACACCAGATGAGCCCCTCTGAGGACCGCGGTCCAACCGCAATGCGCGCATGCGCGCCATCAACATGCATACCCACGTGGGACCCAACTGCGCCACATGCTCTCCTACCAGCATCCGGACCCCCAGCCATCCCCATGCCCAGGTAAGTGGGCCCCGCTGCTCCCTGCCTGTCCTCCTGATACCCCGCTCGCTAACCGGAGTCCCCCCAGTTACTTCGGGGCTCCGGTCACGCGAGAGGCACTCCTCACTCTTTCCGCGTCCTCCCTCCAAATGGCGACCGCGATCCTCCTCCTCCTCAGAACTCTCGGAGGAGATCTCGCGGGAACCGCCCAACCGGAGGGCCAGACTCCGCTGCGCGCTCTGCCATGTGGCTGTGCTGTGGGCCCTGCTCCTGTACCA
The DNA here is from genome assembly GCF_027579735.1 of Bombina bombina. Lineage (NCBI taxonomy): Eukaryota > Metazoa > Chordata > Amphibia > Anura > Bombinatoridae > Bombina > Bombina bombina. Next base: position 1,170,708,453 of record NC_069502.1, on the reverse strand, counting down.
CCGCCGGCCCCCAGCGACAGCCCACGCCAAGGCCCTGGTCCCCATGGGGCAACCCCCCGACAAAGGACTGGGCCAAGGCCAAAACTGCCGCCAAGGCCGCCGGCGGCAAGGCCGCAAACTGCCCCGGCCAGGCCGGCCCCAGCATCCGCTGGGGCAACCGGACCAGACAAATTCCCCTGGGCCACCCTCTGTTCCCCCTACCGCTGACACCTCCCCGCTTGCCTGCGGGCCTTGATTGGGGGCTACCCTATTTACCCCACTGGTCTGGGCCTTCCTCCGCTCCTTTAGGCCGTGAGCTACCCCCTCTGCCTTGCCCTTTCGCTTTATTAAAACTCCTAGCAGGTGGGATTTTTGGGTGTGGGGGGTACCACATCTTCTGACTCCGGCTCCTGTCTGTTCCTTGCAGGTCCTTTCTTCCTTGCAGCCTCTCCACCCACCTCCATGTAACGCTTGGGAGGCACAGATTTTCTCCTGGATCTCTCCATGTTTTACTTCAAGAACCTTCAGACAACTCAGAAACCTTCTCCTTGAAGTCTGGAAACCGAGAAGAGGCTGATCTCACTGTGGCAGGACCCTATAAGGTAAGAAAACAGACACCTCCTTCCCTTTGCATCATTGTAACGACACATTTAGCATTACTCCAGAACTTCCAAGGTGGTAAACCCTTAATTTTGTTACAGGCCCACCCTAGAGGAGCCTCCCACTACCATACTCTTGAGTGTTTTATATACACGAACTTAGGTTATTCACTGCTTTTCGTTTTTTAGCATTTGTATTTTCTGCTTTAAATTTAGAACTAGGGAACTGCCCTGCTTGACATTGTACCTCTCTACTGTAATCTGCTTGTTTGAGCTAGTCTTTAGAGTTAGGTTCTACTGCCCAGCATACCCTTTCCCTTTATTTTATTTTATTTGCGTATGTGCTTGACATTTTAGACATTGTGCTGTATTTATATTAAATTTTCTTGATATTTCCTACAAGAGTGCTGTGTTATTATATAACAGACATCACCTAGAGTCTTAGAGACCTTTAAGACACTTATATATATATTATATACTATATATCTTGTATCATTTGAATTTTTCCTTATAACTCTAGATCTATCCCTAGCTGTAAGCGCCAATACGTCCACTTCTCTGTAGCTTTTAACCATATTATGACCCTATATGATGAAAATATGACAACCATGTTATATTTGGTACCAAACTAATTCTCATGATGTCAATGGGAAATTGCTTATATAGGTGTATGCGCTGAATATGTAAAACAGAAGTTATAAAGTCAATTTCAAGGATTCAGAGCTTTATGGCATGTTTTAAAAAGAGAGGGGTTTCTTAGCCCCTCTGAAAAGAGGTTGGGTTAAGCAATTTGATATCAGAGAAACAGGTAAAAAAAAATTGTGTCCTAACAATACAAGTTGTTTCATTCTACATGGGAGGCTGTGTATCAACAGAGTGAGTAGTGACCGTCCTTTTCCTGCAATCCTCCCTGGGCACAGACAATTAAAGCTAGTAAAGTATAAGGTTTCTGTTATTTCTCCTTTATATTTTTAAACTGTTTGCGTGTGTATAATTCTATTTAACATCTTTTTATTAATAATGCACTGTGCATAATATTTTGCATAATAAATTATTCCTTTTGCTTTGTCTAATATTTGAACCCACTTTACGGAAAGAGACTGGTAATATTATTAATGTGATTTTAGTTTATTTTTTTTCTAATTGTATTCTCGGATTTAATTTGTTAGTCTGGGTTACTTAAAATTTCCCATATAATCAATCTTAAATGGTGACAGCTCTAGAGATAGTTTAGTGTGGGTGGCAATAAAAGGGGAGGTTTGGGCATTTTTTCTAAGTCCTAAGGACAGACTAGAGAGTTTTGTTATCCCTTGCACCCACTGAATTAAGTCACAGGCTTGCCTGGAGTGGCTAGACTGTGACAGATTAGTTAAAGTGGAAAGGGTCCTTTTTGTGACAAACAAGTGACTGGTGCAGGGTTGGTTAACCATGGTCATCACAGACACAAAAGCCAAAAATGTTTTTTCATGATTTAGATAGAGCATGTAATTTTAAACAACTTACCATTTTACTTCTATTATCAATTTTCTTCATTCTCTTGGTATCCTTTATTGAAGAACTAGCTGAAAACATTGGTATTGGTTTACTGTTAACTATCTGAAAACGTAAGTAAACTAAAGGCAAGAGGCATATGTGTGCAACCACCAACCAGAAGATAGCTCCTAGCCCCTGAGCCTACCTAGGTATCCTTTTAAACAAAGAATACCAAGAGAATGAAGCAAATTAGATAATAGAAGTAATATGTGAGGCGGGAGTGCGGCGGTTTAGGGGTTAATATGTTTATTCTAGTGTGCGTGACAGCTGTACCAACAAGACTCGTAATAGCAGCGGTAGTGAAAAAGCAGCGTTATGAGCCTTAGCGCTGCTTTTTTACTCATAACTCAAAACTCGTAATCTAACCGTAAGTTATTTAAAATCGTTTGCTCTATCTGAATCATGAAATAATTTTGTTTGGGTTTCATGTCCCTTTAAGTCAGCTACAGAGCAGCAACGCACTACTAGGACCTTGTTGAACATATCTGATGAGTCTACGACACGAGACATATGAATGCAGCTTTCAATCAGGAGCTAACTCCCAGGAGTGAATTGCTGCTCCTGAGCCTATCTACGTATGCTTTTCAACAAAGGATACCAAGACAACAATGTAAATTTCATAATAGAAGCAAAGAGAAAAGTTTCTTAAAACCACAGGCTCTATTTGAATCATGATAGTTTAATTTTCCCTTTCATGTCAGTTTAAGTTTAATACAAAAAACATGCATCATTTAGAAAGTGCATAGATTTGCTTTTGATACCACTTTGTCAATTTTCTTCAGATTTTAATCAGCCGTACAAGTATGAAACACGTTAAGGGAAATCTTTGTACAGTAACAGGAAATTCAGCAAGGGAATCCTTTTATTATCAGATGGGGATTCCCAAGCATATCACATCTGGTTTTTTAGAACATTTTCAACAGACAGACAGAAACAAATATTTAAATCAGATGGGAAAATATGTTGCAAGATCTGATACTCATCGAAAGACTTTACAAAGTGCTATGTGTATAAAACACTAAAGGGACAGTAAACATCTTTTTTTAACATTTTATATAGGTCAATAGAGCCTTTAAATGTTGTATTGTCCTTATGTAATGAAACAGCTGCCAAACTGGCAACTTATTTACTTATTGTCCACTGCAGGCGGTACAGCCAATAAACATCACACCAATAGTGCCATGAAGTTTTCCTTCTGCACGCTCCCCCCAAAATCTGTCTGCCTGTGCTAGCATAGCAAACCCTTACATACATGGGGGCCTATCTATCAAGGTCCGTACGAGCTTGAGGGCCCGTGTTACAACAGTTATGAAGCAGCAGTCTAAAGACCCGCTGCTCCATAACCCTGTCTGCCTGCTCTGATGAGGCGGACAGGAATCGCCGGAATTCAACCCCGGACGAGTACTATCGGGTTGATTGACACCCCCCCCTGCTGGCGGCCGATTGGCCGCGAGTCTGCAGGGGGCGGCGTTGCACCAGCAGCTCACAAGAGCTGCTGGTGCAATGCTGAATACGGAAAGCGTATTGCTCTCCGCATTTAGCTATGTCTGTCGTACCTGATCACGCACCTGTCGGATCAGGTGCGACAGACATTTCATAAATAGGCCTCATGATTTACTGGATCCTTCTACCCCTTGCTAAGAAAGATTAGCATGCAAGACCTTCCACACATGATTTACTGGATCCTTTTTCTTTTATTAACACAGATTAGCATGCAAGACCTTCCACACATGATTTACTGGATCCTTTTTCTTTTATTAACACAGATTAGCATGCACAACCTCCCACATGTGATTTACTGGATCCTTTTTCTTTTATTAACACAGATTAGCATGCAAGACCTTCCACACTTGATTTACTGGATCCTTTTTCTTTTATTAACACAGATTAGCATGCACAACCTTCCACATGTGATTGACTGGATCCTTTTTCTTTTATTAACACAGATTAGCATGCACAACCTCCCACATGTGATTTACTGGATCCTTTTTCTTTTATTAACACAGATTAGCATGCAAGACCTTCCAAACTTGATTTACTGGATCCTTTTTCTTTTATTAACACAGATTAGCATGCACAACCTTCCACATGTGATTGACTGGATCCTTTTTCTTTTATTAACACAGATTAGCATGCACAACCTCCCACATGTGATTTACTGGATCCTTTTTCTTTTATTAACACAGATTAGCATGCAAGACCTTCCACACATGATTTACTGGATCCTTTTTCTTTTATTAACACAGATTAGCATGCACAACCTTCCACATGTAATTGACTGGATCCTTTTTCTTTTATTAACACAGATTAGCATGCAAGACCTTCCACATGTGATTTACTGGATCCTTTTTCTCTTGTTAACACAGATTAGCATGCAAAACCTTCCACATATGATTTACTGGATTCTTCTACCCTTGTTAAAGGGATACTGAACCAAATTTGTTTTCTTTCATGATTCAGCTAGAGCAATTTTAAGCAAATTTCTAATTTACTTTGTTTATCAATTTTTCTTCTCTCTTGGTACCTGTATTTTAAAAAGCAGGAATGTAAAGCTTAGGAACTGGCCCATTTTTGGGTCAGGACCCTGGATAGCGCTTGCTGATTGGTGGCTACATTTAGCCAGAAATCGGCAAGCGGCACTCAGGTGCTAAACCAAAGATGTGCCTACTTGTAAGCTTACATTCCTGTCTTTTCAAATAAAGATACCAAGAGAATGAAGAGAAATTGATAATAGGAGTAAATTAGAAAGTTGCTTGATATTGCATGCTCTATCTGAATCATGAAAATTTGGGTTCAGTATCCCTTTAACACAGAATAGCATGGCAGGTGAATCTGTCCATTCATATGTCCATCATCTCCTGCCCAGAGCTGCAATAGTATTTATAATGATTGATGTATGTTGGATTCTAGTTATACAGGTTTGTCAAATCAAGCCTTAATCTAGCACAGGGATGTGGGAAACTTGTAGAACTTTAGCCATTTCCAATCACTGTGATTAAAGCTATTGGAACGCACAGTTGTGTGATTTATGTGCTTCTGTGTGCTAGTCATTAACGTGGAACCAAAAAGTTCTTGGCAATCATAATCCATTATCAAGAGACTTTTCAACACCTTTTCTAAACCAGTTTTGAGTTCTCAAATTTAACACCCACTTGATAACGCCTCAAAATTGCCTTTTGCCCATCTTTGCAAGTATTCTAAGACTATTTGGAAATATTCTTACATTGGACATGTGCAAGACATTCTGAAATATTGTTGTCCTTTTAAAAAGAAATAGAGCCTTTATTTTTTATTTATTTACCTATGAAAACTATATATTTTTGGCATAAAAAGAGCTTTCAGTGGATGACTAGTTATTTATTCCCAGAATTAAGAAATTCATTCTCATTGACATCCTTTGATTCAGCATGCAAATATTTTATATTATTTTTTGATAACTTTATCTGCAGTTATGTACACCATGTTTAAAAAGTATGCAATCGGGTAACTCTCATTTGGTATAGCAGAAGTGCCCAAATTTTCAAAATGTACCACAACACTATATATAGTTCTAAAGTAAATAACCTAATGTATTCATCTAGGCCCACTTTGGTATATTTCATACCACCATTTGGCTGCCAAATGCAAACAAATAAAATGTACTACACACCTACCTCCTTCCACAATCCCCACTGTCTGTATCGGATCTACCTACAATCAGTGCTCCCTTACCAAATGAAGCACTGTTTCTGGTTTGGTGTGATCTACATGTCAAAACAAGAAGACTATGAGGGGTAGTTATCAAGCCGTCTACTTTACCTGCCTTCGCCGGCCCAATACGCCCGCCTAAGCTTGCCTACCATCGCTGCCGCGGACCTGAATACATTCGCCTAAGTTATCAAAAAAGCTGTCAAAAAGCTGTGCACCAAGTACGGGGCGATGAGCAGCGGACTGTGAGAGTTATCACTCATCCGATCTCGCTGCTCTTCGGCTTTTTTACAGCTTTATTGACAAGCTGTCACTAAGCACCCACACTAACTACACTGTTCTACCCCCTATACCGGCGCCCCCAGAGCCCCCCACAACTAAATAAAGTTAGTAACCCCTAAACCGCCGCTCCTAGTCCCCGCCGCAACTCTTATAAATGTATTAACCCCTAAACCGCTGCTCCCGGACCCCGCCGCCACCTACATTATACCTAGTAACCCCTATCCTGCCCCCCTATACCGCTGCCACCTATAATAAAGTTATTAACCCCTATCCTGCCGATCCCGGACCCCGCCGCAACTAAATAAATAGTTTAACCCCTAAACCGCCGCTCCCGGACCCCGCCGCAACCTATATTAAACTTATTAACCCCTAATCTGCCCCCCCTACACCGTCGCCACCTATAATAAATTTATTAACCCCTATCCTGCCCCCCCTACACCGCCGCCACTGTAATCAAATTATTAACCCCTAAACCTAAGTCTAACACTAACACCCCCCTAACTTAAATATTAATTAAATACATCTAAATAAATTTAACTCTTATTAACTAAATGAATCCTATTTAAAACTAAATACTTACCTTTAAAATAAACCCTAATATAGCTACTATATAAATAATAATTATATTGTAGCTATCTTAGGATTTATTTTTATTTTACAGGCAACTTTCAATTTATTTTAACTAGGTACAATAGCTATTAAATAGTTAATAACTATTTAATAGCTACCTAGTTAAAATAAAGACAAATTTACCTGTAAAATAAAAACTGACCTAAGTTACAATTACACCTAACACTACACTATACTTTAATAAATTATTCCTATTTAAAACTAAATACTTACCTGTAAAATAAACCCTAAGATAGCTACAATGTAATTAATAATTACATTGTAGCTATTGTAGGATTTATATTTATTTTACAGGTAACTTTATATTTATTTTAGCTAGTTAGAATAGTTATTAAATAGTTATTAACTATTTAATAACTACCTAGCTAAAAGAAATACAAAATTACCTGTAAAATAAATCCTAACCTAAGTTACAATTAAACCTAACACTACACTATCATTAGATTAATTAAATAAATTACCTACAAATAACTACAATTAAATTAAATTAAATAAACTAACTAAAGTACAAAAAATAAAAAAAGCTAAGTTACAAAAAATAAAAAAAATAAGTTACAAACATTTAAAAAATATTACAACAATTTTAAGCTACTTACACCTAATCTAAGCCCCATAATAAAATAACAAAGCCCCCCAAAATAACAAAATGCCCTACCCTATTCTAAATTAAAAAGTTACCAGCTCTTTTACCTTACCAGCCCTTAAAAGGGCCTTTTGCGGGGCATGCCCCAAAGAATTCAGCTCTTTTGCCTGTAAAATAAAAATACAACCACCCCCCCAACATTAAAACCCACCACCCACATACCCCTAATCTAACCCAAACCCCCCTTAAATAAACCTAACACTATCCCCTGAAGATCATCCTACCTTGAGTCGTCTTCAGCCAGCCGACCACCGATGGAACCGAAGAGGAGATCCGGAGCAGCAGAAGTCATCATCCAAGGGGCGCTGAAGAAGTCTTCCATCAGATGAAGTCATGATCCAGGCGGCGCTGAAGAGGTCTTCCATCCGATAGAAGTCTTCATCCAAGCCGTGTCTTCAATCTTCATCCATCCGGAGCGGAGCCATCTTCAGACGAGCCGATGCGGAGTCATCCTCTTCTTCCCGACGACTAACGATGAATGAAGGTTCCTTTAAGGGACGTCATCCAAGATGGCGTCCCTTCAGTTCCGATTGGCTGATAGGATTCTATCAGCCAATCGGAATTAAGGTAGGAAAAATCTGATTGGCTGATTGAATCAGCCAATCAGATTGAAGTTCAATCCGATTGGCTGATCCAATCAGCCAATCAGATTGAGCTCGCATTCTATTGGCTGTTCTGATCAGCCAATAGAATGCAAGCTCAATCTGATTGGCTGATTGGATCAGCCAATCGGATTGAACTTCAATCTGATTGGCTGATTCAATCAGCCAATCAGATTTTTCCTACCTTAATTCCGATTGGCTGATAGAATCCTATCAGCCAATCGGAATTGAAGGGACGCCATCTTGGATGACGTCCCTTAAAGGAACCTTCATTCGTCGTTAGTCGTCGGGAAGAAGAGGATGGCTCCGCGTCGGCTCGTCTGAAGATGGCTCCGCTCCGCTCCGGATGGATGAAGATTGAAGACGCGGCTTGGATGAAGACTTCATCGGATGGAAGACTTCTTCAGCGCCCCTTGGATGATGACTTCTGCCGCTCCGGATCTCCTCTTCGGTTCCATCGGTGGTCGGCTGGCTGAAGACGATTCAAGGTAGGATGATCTTCAGGGGGGTAGCGTTAGGTTAATTTAAGGGGGGTTTGGGTTAGATTAGGGGTATGTGGGTGGTGGGTTTTAATGTTGGGGGGGTTGTATTTTTATTTTACAGGCAAAAGAGCTGAATTCTTTGGAGCATGCCCCGAAAAAGGCCCTTTTAAGGGCTGGTAAGGTAAAAGAGCTGCTAACTTTTTAATTTAGAATAGGGTAGGGCATTTTGTTATTTTGGGGGGCTTTGTTATTTTATTAGGGGGCTTAGATTAGGTGTAAGTATCTTAAAATTGTTGTAATATTTATTAAATGTTTGTAACTTATTTTTTTTATTTTTTGTAACTTAGCTTTTTTATTTTTTGTACTTTAGTTAGTTTATTTAATTTAATTTAATTGTAGTTATTTGTAGGTAATTTATTTAATTAATTTAATGATAGTGTAGTGTTAGGTTTAATTGTAACTTATGTTAGGATTTATTTTACAGGTAATTTTGTATTTCTTTTAGCTAGGTAGTTATTAAATAGTTAATAACTATTTAATAACTATTCTAACTAGCTAAAATAAATACAAAGTTACCTGTAAAATAAATATAAATCCTACAATAGCTACAATGCAATTATTAATTACATTGTAGCTATCTTAGGGTTTATTTTACAGGTAAGTATTTAGTTTTAAATAGGAATAATTTATTAAAGTATAGTGTAGTGTTAAGTGTAATTGTAACTTAGGTCAGTTTTTATTTTACAGGTAAATTGGTAATTATTTTAACTAGGTAGCTATTAAATAGTTATTAACTATTTAATAGCTATTGTACCTAGTTAAAATAAATTGAAAGTTGCCTGTAAAATAAAAATAAATCCTAAGATAGCTACAATATAATTATTATTTATATTGTAGCTATATTAGGGTTTATTTTAAAGGTAAGTATTTAGTTTTAAATAGGATTAATTTAGTTAATAAGAGTTACATTTATTTAGATGTATTTAATTAATATTTAAGTTAGGGGGGTGTTAGGGTTAGTGTTAGACTTAGGTTTAGGGGTTAATAATTTGATTACAGTGGCGGCGGTGTGGGGGGGGCAGGATAGGGGTTAATAAATTTATTATAGGTGGCGACGGTGTATGGGGGGGCAGATTAGGGGTTAATAAGTTTAATATAGGTTGCGATGGGGTCCGGGAGCGGCGGTTTAGGGGTTAAACTATTAATTTAGTTGCGGCGAGGTCCGGGATCCGCAGGATAGGGGTTAATAACTTTATTATAGGTGGCGGTATAGGGGGGGCAGGATAGGGGTTACTAGGTATAATGTAGGTGGCGACGGTGTAGGGGGGGGCAGATTAGGGGTTAATAAGTTTAATATAGGTTGCGGCGGGGTCCGGGAGCGGCAGTTTAGGGGTTAATAAGTTTATTATAGTGGTGGTGGGCTCCGGGAGCGGCAGTTTAGGGGTTAATAAGTTTATTATAGTGGCGGTGGGCTCCGGGAGTGGCTGTTTAGGGGGTAAACACTTTATTTAGTTGCGGCGGTGTAGGGGGGACAGATTAGGGGTGTTTAGACTCGGGGTACATGTTAGGGTGTTAGGTGTAGACAGCTCCCATAGGAATTAATGGGATATCTAGCAGCAGCGAACATGAACTTTCGCTATGGTCAGACTCCCATTGATTCCTATGGGATCCGCCGCCTCCAGGGCGGCGGTTTAAAACCAGGTACGCTGGGCTGGAAAAGTGCCGAGCGTACCTGCTAGTTTTTTGATAACTAGCAAAAGTAGTCAGATTGTGCCGAACTTGTGTGCGGAACATCTGGAGTGACGTAAGAATTGATCTGTGTCGGACTGAGCCCGGCGGATCGAAGCTTACGTCACTAAATTCTACTTTTGCCGGTATCTAGGGCTTGATAACTAAGACGAATCAGCCTCGCCTCAAATACGCTGTGGAATTCCAGCGTATTTGAGGTAGACATGTTGATAACTAGAGGCCTATGGGTTTCTATAAGAAGGACATAGGACATCTTATACTGAATTTTAACAGTACTGAATCTGTAAAGCATGAAACCGCTCCATTGCAATATTGTAACTGCAAAGAAGATGGTGGAACAGAATTGTGCTTTTGGGTCTGTTTTTTACACACTTTCATGAGCGTCAAGTCCAAACATGTTCACGACAGTGAATTTTAAAGTGCTTGGTTTTACATTACAGGGAGTGCAGAATTATTAGGCAAGTTGTATTTTTGAGGATTAATTTTATTATTGAACAACAACCATGTTCTCAATGAACCCAAAAAACTCATTAATATCAAAGCTGAATAGTTTTGGAAGTAGTATTTAGTTTGTTTTTAGTTATAGCTATTTTAGGGGGATATCTGTGTGTGCAGGTGACTATTACTGTGCATAATTATTAGGCAACTTAACAAAAAACAAATATATACCCATTTCAATTATTTATTTTTACCAGTGAAACCAATATAACATCTCAACATTCACAAATATACATTTCTGACATTCAAAAACAAAACAAAAACAAATCAGTAACCAATATAGCCACCTTTCTTTGCAAGGACACTCAAAAGCCTGCCATCCATGGATTCTGTCAGTGTTTTGATCTGTTCACCATCAACATTTCGTGCAGCAGCAACTACATCCTCCCAGACACTGTTCAGAGAGGTGTACTGTTTTCCCTCCTTGTAAATCTCACATTTGATGATGGACCACAGGTTCTCAATGGGGTTCAGATCAGGTGAACAAGGAGGCCATGTCATTAGATTTTCTTCTTTTATACCCTTTCTTGCCAGCCACGCTGTGGAGTACTTGGACGCGTGTGATGGAGCATTGTCCTGCATGAAAATCATGTTTTTCTTGAAGGATGCAGACTTCTTCCTGTACCACTGCTTGAAGAAGGTGTCTTCCAGAAACTGGCAGTAGGACTGGGAGTTGAGCTTGACTCCATCCTCAACCCGAAAAGGCCCCACAAGCTCATCTTTGATGATACCAGCCCAAACCAGTACTCCACCTCCACCTTGCTGGCGTCTGAGTCGGACTGGAGCTCTCTGCCCTTTACCAATCCAGCCACGGGCCCATCCATCTGGCCCATCAAGACTCACTCTCATTTCATCAGTCCATAAAACCTTAGAAAAATCAGTCTTGAGATATTTCTTGGCCCAGTCTTGATGTTTCAGCTTGTGTGTCTTGTTCAGTGGTGGTCGTCTTTCAGCCTTTCTTACCTTGGCCATGTCTCTGAGTATTGCACACCTTGTGCTTTTGGGCACTCCAGTGATGTTGCAGCTCTGAAATATGGCCAAACTGGTGGCAAGTGGCATCTTGGCAGCTGCACGCTTGACTTTTCTCAGTTCATGGGCAGTTATTTTGCGCCTTGGTTTTTCCACACGCTTCTTGCGACCCTGTTGACTATTTTGAATGAAACGCTTGATTGTTCGATGATCACGCTTCAGAAGCTTTGCAATTTTAAGAGTGCTGCATCCCTCTGCAAGATATCTCACTATTTTTGACTTTTCTGAGCCTGTCAAGTCCTTCTTTTGACCCATTTTGCCAAAGGAAAGGAAGTTGCCTAATAATTATGCACACCTGATATAGGGTGTTGATGTCATTAGACCACACCCCTTCTCATTACAGAGATGCACATCACCTAATATGCTTAATTGGTAGTAGGCTTTCGAGCCTATACAGCTTGGAGTAAGACAACATGCATAAAGAGGATGATGTGGTCAAAACACTCGTTTGCCTAATAATTCTGCACTCCCTGTATTGAATTTCTAAGCAAGATCGAGCCTTCAGAAACATGAGTTTAATAGTTTACTAATACGTGCTATTTACACTGTGTTACACTGTTAAGAAAATCATGATCTGCTGAAAGGCTATTGCCAGTAAAGACCTATAACTTACTGAGGACTAATGATCAATGAGAACTTGGTCCCAATGATCGAAAGTGCTACGATGCAGCGAAATAATCCAGGGGATCAGCCGCTATGTCGAGCGAGTCTGAGAAAGGGGCTTATTTCCCCTGAAACGTCACGCTGTTTATATAAAGGAACACTTTGTTTCACTTTAAATCAAAGGAGCGCCATTTATTTCTAATTGGATATATGCAGATTTGGCACCCTGGTATACATGTATCTGTCTCTACAGTAGGTAAGAGCGCAATTCTTGGTGTCTTTATCCGTTACCATATATACATGGTAATGGATACTCTGTCTATCCTCTTGGCTGCCAGATTAAGCATAGGGCTATACGTCACACGCTCCTAAAAAGAAAACAACACGCCCACTCGACCACCTTTTAAAATACAAGACAGACATCCTGTAATCTCACATTCCTCTGATGAAGAAGTTTCAACAACTTTGAAACGCGTAAGGACACCTGAGTGGGCTTACAGGTGCTATTTACTGTATTTTACCGGCCGCATTCTGGTTTACTCAGAAAAAACAGGTTTTATTGACAGACCTTATTACCATTATTTTATGCACATTTATATGTGGGGGGGTTTATCTGCATCATTTTGTATTATTCTATATTATCATTCGTATGCCCTTTAGCACTCTTATATAAAGACTAATGCAGTTAACAGCATTTTGTATGAATAAATCCTATGCTGGCAAGATTTGTTATATGCACTTTACATGCAGTATTATAGACACTTCATATGCATTGTGGAAAGCACTATATGAGAGACTTTTGCTAAATACCTTTGTGGAGCAGAGGCATATTTGGGGATTTCTATACATTGCCTTTAATCTTACCTCATTATGGATTGAGGTTGAACACTGTAAATGTGCCTATTACCTGTTCTTTTGAAATACATTTCTTGCACCACAGAATTATGCTATGGGATTTCTTTCTTTTTCCTATTTTTCTACTGGGATAATGTTCCCGTACCCATACTCCTGAGGTGTCACCAAGGTCCAGGACTTCCTGAATTTGAAAGTTATACCTACCCAGAGACAGAGCTGAATAGAGAGCCAACTATAGGTATCTTTAGGGTACACACAGAAACAAGACTAAGGAAGCAGGTCCTAAATGGTGGAACATAGCTCCCAGGAATATACATAGGAGGGGACATAAGAAAATTCCTTTGAATTCCATAGAGCGAACAACTTATCTCATAGCATTGAGGTTCAGTCTGGTAAGCAGACGTCGATCTATATATCAGTTTATTTGTTGGATCTACAAACCAAGAAGTTAATTTATATTTTGCTTCAATATTATTGACTGTTAAATTTATTCTGTTATTTGACAGAGAATTTTGTTACAGTGCACTGAAAGGAGTTTTTTCTCAGTATTTGTATTTGATTTTCTATTTAACTTTTATATCTTTAACAGTGCTACGGGTACACTGTATCTATACTCAGCTGCACGTACATTTCTATACCCAGATATACACAGATTTTAATATAGTATACTCTCCAGCATAATCTATTGCTTTTTCCTGTAGCAGGAGTGTAGTTCTATATTTGCTATATACCATAGAGTTTTAAGAATTATTACACATAACATTGTTTATGGTATAGTTTTTTAGTGTTGGTGCCATTTTATTTATTACCTACTATATACAGTGGGGCAAAAAAATATTTAGTCAGCCACCAATTGTGCAAGTTCTCCCACTTAAGAAGATGAGAGAGGCCTGTAATTTTCATCATAGGTATACCTCAGCTATGAGAGACAAAATGTGGAAACAAATCCAGACAATCACATTGTCTGATTTGGAAAGAATTTATTTGCATATTAAGGTGGAAAATATGTATTTGGTCAATATCAAAAGTTCATCTCAATACTTTGTTATATATCCTTTGTTGGCAATGACAGAGGTCAAACGTTTTCTGTAAGTCTTCACAAGGTTGTCACACACTGTTGCTAGTATGTTGGCCCATTCCTGCATGCAGATCTCCTCTAGAGCAGTGATGTTTTGGGGCTGTCGCTGGGCAACATGGACTTTTAACTCCCTCCAAAAGTTTTCTATGGGGTTGAGATCTGGAGACTGGCTAGGTCACTACAGGACCTTGAAATGCTTCTTACGAAGCCACTCCTTTGTTTCCCGGGTAGTGTGTTTGGGATCATTGTCATGCTGAAAGACCCAGCCACGTTTCATCTTCAATGCCCTTGCTGATGGAAGGAGGTTTGCACTCAAAATCTCACGATACATGGCCCCATTCATTCTTTCATGTACACTGATCAGTCGTCCTGTTCCCTTTGCAGAGAAACAGCCCCAAACCATGATGTTGCCACCCCCATGCTTCACAGTAGGTATGGTGTTCTTTGGTTGCAACTCAGCATTCTCTCTCCTCCAAACACAACGAGTTGTGTTTCTACCAAACAGTTCTACTTTGGTTTCATCTGACCATATGACATTCTCCCAATCTGCTTCTGAATCATGCAAATGCTCTCTAGCATACTTCAGACGGGCCCGGACATGTACTGGCTTAAGCAGGGGGACACGTCTGGCACTGCAGGATCTGAGTCCCTGGAGGCGTAGTGTGTTACTGATGGTAGCCTTTGTTACATTGGTCCCAGCTCTCTGCAGGTCATTCACTAGGTCCCCCAGTGTGGTTCTGGGATGTTTTCTCACTGTTCTTGTGATCATTTTGACCCCACGGGGTGAGATCTTGCGTGGAGCCCCAGATCGAGGGAGATTATCAGTGGTCTTGTATGTCTTCCATTTTCTAATTATTGCTCCCACAGTTGATTTCTTCACACCATGCTGCTTGCCTATTGCAGATTCAGTCTTCCCAGCCTGGTGCAGGTCTACAATTTTGTGTGACTGTTTGAGGTTGTGGACAGGTGTCTTTTATACTGATAACAAGTTCAAACAGGTGCCATTAATACAGTTAATGAGTGGAGGACAGAGGAGCCTCTTAAAGAAGAAGATACAGGTCTGTGAGAGCCAGAAATTTTGCTTGTTGTAGGTGACCAAATACTTATTTTCCACCATAATATGCAAATAAATTCTTTCCAAATCAGATAATGTGATTGTTTGGATTTGATTCCACATTTTGTCTCTCATAGTTGAGGTATACCTATGATGAAAATTGCAGGCCTCTCTCATCTTCTTAAGTGGGAGAACTTGCACAATTGGTGGCTGACTAAATACTTTCTTGCCCCACTGTATGTATATATATATATATATATATATATATATATATATATATATATATATATATATATATATATATATATATATATATATATATATATATATATAGAATGAAAAGAGGCACTCGCTGGTCATTAGAACAGTGATTTTAATCCATGTCATATAGATGGATTAAAATCACTGTTTAAATGACCAGCGAGTGCCTCCTTTCATTCCTTATGTTAACCTATTGGCACCTTGGCAGGTGAGTATATTGGTATAGATATATGTTTTACCTATTTTACCAAAAAAACATAATATCTTTATGAATAAATAGAATATATTCTGCCATGTGAAGAACATTGGAATGTGAAATATTAATCTTTAATTTTGGGTGTAGCGCACTTGGTTAAAAGTGACAGGGTTTACGCACGAGTAGAGTATTAGGTTTTTGCCGACTTATCATGCTCCATTGAACTCTATGGGGGAAAACGTTAGCGCAATCGTGATATTATTTGTTTGGCTTCTTACACACTTCAGGTTAGCAACTTTTTACTTTCAACTTTTAATACACGAGATATCCGACACGCACAAAAAAAACTAGTGGAGTTAGCATGTGACAGTGAACAATAATTACAGCTCCACTCATAATTTGGCCCTAAATATGGGGCTTTCTCAAGATAGTCTGATAATAGCTTTGTTGTGGTCAGGGGCGCCGCGCAAGAGGGCAATTCTGTCCCTAAGTAACTGTAAAAAAATCATGATAACTTTGCTAACATAGGCCTAGATTTAGAGTTTTGTCGGTAACGACCCGAAAAACTAACGCCGGCTTTTTTCTGGCCGCACCATAAAAATAACTCTGGTATCGAGAGTCCACATAAAGGCTGCGTTAGGCTCCAAAAAAGGAGCGTAGAGCATTTTTAACGCAGCTTCAACTCTCGATACCAGAGTTGCTTAAGGACGCGGCCAGCCTCAAAAACGTGCTCGTGCACGATTCTCCCATAGGAAACAATGGGGCTGTTTGAGCTGAAAAAAAAACCAAACACCTGCAAAAAAGCCGCGTTCAGCTCCTAACGCAGCCCCATTGTTTGCTATGCGGTAACCCTTCCTACGTCTGCACCTAACACTCTAACATGTACCCCGAGTCTAAACATCCCTAACCTTACACTTATTAACCCCTAATCTGCCGCCCCCGCTATCGCTGACCCCTGCATATTATTATTAACCCCTAATCTGCCGCTCCGTAAACCGCCACTACTTACATTATCCCTATGTACCCCTAATCTGCTGCCCCTAACACCGCCGACCCCTATATTATATTTATTAACCCCTAATCTGCCCCCCACAACGTCGCCTCCACCTGCCTACATTTCTTAACCCCTAATCTGCCGACCGGACCTGAGCGCTACTATAATAAAGTTATTAACCCCTAATCCGCCTCACTAACCCTATCATAAATAGTATTAAACCCTAATCTGCCCTCCCTAACATCGCCAACACCTAACTTCAATTATTAACCCCTAATCTGCCGACCGAATCTCGCCGCTATTCTAATAAATGTATTAACCCCTAAAGCTAAGCCTAACCCTAATACTAACACCCCCCTAAGTTAAATATAATTTAAATCTAACGAAATTAATTATCTCTTATTAAATAAATTATTCCTATTTAAAGCTAAATACTTACCTGTAAAATAAATCCTAATATAGCTACAATATAAATTATAATTATATTATAGCTATTTTAGGATTTATATTTATTTTACAGGTAACTTTGTATTTATTTTAACCAGGTACAATAGCTATTAAATAGTTAAGAACTATTTAATAGCTAAAATAGTTAAAATAATTACAAATTTACCTGTAAAATAAATCCTAACCTAAGTTACAAATAAACCTAACACTACACTATCAATAAATTAATTAAATAAACTACCTACAATTACCTACAATTAACCTAACACTACACAATCAATAAATTAATTAAATACAATTGCTACAAAGAAATACAATTAAATAAACTAGCTAAAGTACAAAAAATAAAAAAGAACTAAGTTACAAAAAATAAAAAAATATTTACAAACATAAGAAAAATATTACAACAATTTTAAACTAATTACACCTACTCTAAGCCCCCTAATAAAATAACAAAGCCCCCTAAAATACAAAAATGCCCTACCCTATTCTAAATTACTAAAGTTCAAAGCTCTTTTACCTTACCAGCCCTGAACAGGGCCCTTTGCGGGGCATGCCCCAAGAAGTTCAGCTCTTTTGCCTGTAAAAGAAAAAATACAATACCCCCCCCCAACATTACAACCAACCACCCACATACCCCTAATCTAACCCAAACCCCCCTTAAATAAACCTAACACTAAGCCCCTGAAGATCATCCTACCTTGTCTTCACCATACCAGGTTCACCGATCGGTCCAGAAGAGCTCCTCCGATGTCCTGATCCAAGCCCAAGCGGGGGGCTGAAGAGGTCCATGATCCGGCTGAAGTCTTCATCCAAGCGGGCCAGAAGAGGTCTTCCATCCGATTGAAGTCTTCATCCAAGCGGCATCCATCCGGAGCGAAGGGGCAGCATCCTGAAGACCTCCACCGCGGAACATCCATCCTGGCCGACGAATGACGGTTCCTTTAAATGACGTCATCCAAGATGGCGTCCCTCAAATTCCGATTGGCTGATAGGATTCTATCAGCCAATCGGAATTAAGGTAGGAATATTCTGATTGGCTGATGGAATCAGCCAATCAGAATCAAGTTCAATCCGATTGGCTGATCCGATCAGCCAATCAGATTGAGCTCGCATTCTATTGGCTGATCGGAACAGCCAATAGAATGCGAGCTCAATCTGATTGGCTGATCGGATCAGCCAATCGGATTGAACTTGATTCTGATTGGCTGATTCCATCAGCCAATCAGAATATTCCTACCTTCATTCCGATTGGCTGATAGAATCCTATCAGCCAATCGGAATTTGAGGGACGCCATCTTGGATGACGTCATTTAAAGGAACCGTCATTCGTCGTTCAGTCGTCGGCCAGGATGGATGTTCCGCGGTGGAGGTCTTCAGGATGCTGCCGCTTCGCTCCGGATGGATGCCGCTTGGATGAAGACTTCAATCGGATGGAAGACCTCTTCTGGCCCGCTTGGATGAAGACTTCAGCCGGATCATGGACCTCTTCAGCCCCCCGCTTGGGCTTGGATCAGGACATCGGAGGAGCTCTTCTGGACCGATCGGTGAACCTGGTATGGTGAAGACAAGGTAGGATGATCTTCAGGGGCTTAGTGTTAGGTTTATTTAAGGGGGGTTTGGGTTAGATTAGGGGTATGTGGGTGGTGGGTTGTAATGTTGGGGGGGGGGTATTGTATTTTTTCTTTTACAGGCAAAAGAGCTGAACTTCTTGGGGCATGCCCCGCAAAGGGCCCTGTTCAGGGCTGGTAAGGTAAAAGAGCTTTGAACTTTAGTAATTTAGAATAGGGTAGGGCATTTTTTTATTTTGGGGGGCTTTGTTTTTTTATTAGGGGGCTTAGAGTAGGTGTAATTAGTTTAAAATTGTTGTAATATTTTTCTTATGTTTGTAAATATTTTTTTATTTTTTGTAACTTAGTTCTTTTTTATTTTTTGTACTTTAGCTAGTTTATTTAATTGTATTTATTTGTAGCAATTGTATTTAATTAATTTATTGATAGTGTAGTGTTAGGTTAATTGTAGGTAATTGTAGGTAGTTTATTTAATTAATTTATTGATAGTGTAGTGTTAGGTTTATTTGTAACTTAGGTTAGGATTTATTTTACAGGTAAATTTGTAATTATTTTAACTATTTTAGCTATTAAATAGTTCTTAACTATTTAATAGCTATTGTACCTGGTTAAAATAAATACAAAGTTACCTGTAAAATAAATATAAATCCTAAAATAGCTATAATATAATTATAATTTATATTGTAGCTATATTAGGATTTATTTTACAGGTAAGTTTTTAGCTTTAAATAGGAATAATTTATTTAATAAGAGATAATTAATTTCGTTAGATTTAAATTATATTTAACTTAGGGGGGTGTTAGTGTTAGGGTTAGACTTAGCTTTAGGGGTTAATACATTTATTAGAATAGCGGCGAGATTCGGTCGGCAGATTAGGGGTTAATAATTGAAGTTAGGTGTTGGCGATGTTAGGGAGGGCAGATTAGGGGTTAATACTATTTATGATAGGGTTAGTGAGGCGGATTAGGGGTTAATAACTTTATTATAGTAGCGCTTAGGTCCGGTCGGCAGATTAGGGGTTAAGAAGTGTAGGCAGGTGGAGGCGACATTGTGGGGGGCAGATTAGGGGTTAATAAATATAATATAGGGGTCGGCGGTGTTAGGGGCAGCAGATTAGGGGTACATAAGGATAACGTAGGTGGCGGCGCTTTGCGGTCGGCAGATTAGGGGTTAATAAGTGTAGGCAGGTGGAGGCGATGTTGAGGGGGGCAGATTAGGGGTTAATAAATATAATACAGGGGTCGGCGGTGTTAGGGGCAGCAGATTAGGGGTACATAAGGATAACGTAGGTGGCGGTCGGCAGATTAGGGGTTAAAAAATTTTTTTCGAGTGTCTGCGATGTGGGGGGACCTCGGTTTAGGGGTACATAGGTAGTTTATGGGTGTTAGTGTACTTTAGAGCACAGTAGTTAAGAGCTTTATAAACCGGCGTTAGCCAGAAAGCTCTTAACTACTGACTTTTTTCCTGCGGCTGGAGTTTTGTCGTTAGATGTCTAACGCTCACTTCAGAAACAACTCTAAATACCGGAGTTAGAGAAATCCCATTGAAAAGATAAGATACGCAATTTACGTAAGGGGATCTGCGGTATGGAAAAGTCGCGGCTGGAAAGTGAGCGTTAGACCCTATTTTGAGTGACTCCAAATACCGGCGGTAGCCTAAAACCAGCGTTAGGAGCCTCTAACGCTGGTTTTCACGGCTAACGCCAAACTCTAAATCTAGGCCATAGAGATTGTGATTAGCTGTATCTTCTTCAGTAACAAGCCCTGATTACCTTCTTCAAATAAGGCAACCAATGGGTGAATATAACGATTCTGAAAAAAATGATATATAACAATTTTCCAGAATCGTTATATTCACCTTGTGAGAAGAAGAGCGGGTGTGACATCTATATTCCCATTGGAATAATTTCTTGGACAGCACATCGGTGCATAGCACAAGCATGAATTGTGATTTACTTTTGTAATCGTATTGGCTTATGTTAATTTAGGTTTATAACCTTCTATCTTTATTGTGCATATAGAGCGCCCCTTTTATTAACTTTGTTTGTCCCAACCAATGGGTGAAGTTTTACTATTGGAAAGCATTTGCAGCAAAAAAGGTGTCAATGTATTCAAAACATTTTCAAAATCACCCACTATGTACCTTAAAGTGAATGTAAATTTTGATGAATCAGTGCCCGTTTTTTAATAATCCTATTAAAAACAGGAGCACTTTCATTCATCAAAATTTAAATTTCACTGCTTTTTTTTAAATAGTTACCTTTTCTTTCTGCAAGCCGCTCCAGCGCTTCCCGTCGCAAGCCTCTGCCGACGTCAGAAATGATTATTCCGGCCTTCCATTAATCACAGCGTTGCTTTAGGCAATGAATCCCCTGGGGGAAGCCGTGATTGGAGGATGCCGGAATCGTCATTCCTGACGTAGGAAGAGGCTTGCGACGTGCGGGGGAAGCGCTGGAGCGGCTTACAGAAAGAAAAGGTAAGTATTTAACAAAAGCAGTGTAATTTAAAGTTTGATGAATGAAAGTGCCCCTGTAATTACAAGGGGCCCAATGATGAAAAACTCGTAGGAAGAATCAGACAAAATATTTGGAGTTTTCTTGAGCATTATATTGTAATTTAGGTGTGTGTCCATCACATCCAGCCCCCTGCATAATGAGTCAAAATCTGCCTTTCTAAAAAAATTTCAGGGACCTCACAATAGTGAAAAGACTTAAATAATGTAGCCAGACCAGATAGCTTTAAATATTTTGTAACAAAAGACTGTCCCTTTAAGTTAAAGGGACAGTCTAGGCAAATTTACAATTTCATGATTCGGATAGGGCATGCAACTTTCCATTTTACTTTTCTCATCAAATTTGCTTTGTTCTCTTGGTATTCTTTGTTGAAAGCTAAACCTAGGTAGGCTCAAATGCTAATTTCTAAGCCCTTGAAGGCCGCCTCTTACCTCAGTGCATTTTGACAGTATTTCACAGCTAGACAGCGCTAGTTTATATGTGTCATATAGATAACATTGTGCGCACTCCCGTGGACTTACCTAGGAGTCAGCACTGATTGGCTAAAATGCAAGTCTGTCAAAAGAACTGAAATAAGGGGACAGTCAAGAGACCATTTCTAAAATGATCTAGAGCTCTCGTGTACAAAAAACAACTCTCTTCTGGTGCACAATGCAAAACTGTTAAAGTCAGCACCATTGTGACAATAAACAGTCATTCCTGAGTTGTATAAAGTCAGTGACTAGTAGAAACACACATAGGCAGTCCCATACCCTGACAGACGCAACAGATGTGTTTAGCTTTTGGGTTAGTGTTGCATTACCAGTCTGGAGCTGGTTATTCTACCTGCTTTAAGTCATTTGCCAGGGTTAAACTTTATAGACAAGCAATAATAAATATATAATACAATAGAATATTTTCTTCTTGCAATTGTATGTCGCTTTAAATATAATTTAGGCATAGAGAGGTTAATTTCATACCAATAAGGAAATAAGTAACAATAGCCATAAGTGTCATTTGTGCATACTATTGGGTTTCTTAAAGGGACAGTTCTTTAAATTGTTCCCAATGATCCATTTTACATGCTAGAGTGTATTAAATTGTTTACAAGTAGCCAGTGGCGTAGCGTGGGGGGGGCAACAGGGGCGGTTGCCCCCGGCGCATAATTCTGAGGGGCGCTTCCAGCCTCAACTTAGCAAAGGGAAGAAGGGAGGCTAAAAATTCTGACAGGCCCCCAGCTCTGTTCTGCGACCCGTCAGGAATGTGGTGATGCTGCGACTAAGGTAAGGTGTCAGGACCAGACTTACTTACTAGCAACACGCAAAATGCAGCTTAATTACGGTTTTATTATTACCCAACAAGTTCCCTTCCAACAAAGGACCCAGAGCCAGAATGCCATGCATTGCCTGGGGCACTTTTTAAGTATCTCTAAGCAGAGGTGGGAGGGAGGAATCCTTAAAAAGTGCAATAAATCTCTTTCAAACCCGTGGCACTGGTGGCAGCATGGCTGGGCTCCGCCTTTCTGTTAACCCCAGTTACCTAGTTAGTGGGATGGTGGGGTGATCAGAGACCATACTTTCATGTTTGACCGGATTCTGATTACAACTTACGCCATCTTGTCCTTGCACAAAAAAAAGTATATTTGTGACATTTGACAAAAATGAGACCTTGTTTCCTGTATTTGATTTTTCCCATCCATTATCTTCCTAGGGCAGAAGTAGATTTAGGGATTTGTGTGCTGTCTGGCACCAGGATTGTGCTGCTCACCAGGCATTCCACTGTGTTTGTCTCCTATCAAAGAAGTCCTATGAATTCACCATCTTGAATCTATTTCTTGCTGGACTCCTGAGGTGTGGACTTTTACCGATTTTTAGGGTTTGGGTGCTCATTGCCTTTTTTATTTATATTAAACCCACCCTTACTGCATTTAAAGTAAAAAAAAATAACTATAATTTGTGTTAGTAAATAAATTTAACAGCACCCCCCTAAATACCATACACCCTCCCCCCATATATGTATGTAATGCTGGGTTGTCTGTCCCATGCCCCTTTTATATTGATTACTTACAATTGTTATATTTATTAAGGTGGAATATATACCCCACTTTTATATGTCATTGGCACCCAAAAGACAGTCTGCCCAGCAGGGACAACCTTATGTAACAGCTGCCAACCTGTGTGTCCCCTTTTTCTCTTTTTAATGACTTACCAAAAACCTATTGCATCACATATACAATATGGGTTGCTGCAATGTGGGGGTGGGTGCACCCTGTGGTCTGCAGTATTTGTACCATGAAGTTTTACAGATCAGGACATGTCACCACCAGATGGGGGTTAAGGGGGACTTTCCCCCCCATGTGTAAAACGAGAATAAATCTTAAAAAGTAATATTGTATATATTTGCCCAGCTCTGGAGAGCTGCAGACAGGGTTTGATCACAGGGGGGTAGCACATAATGCTTGCAGGCTTCACCCACTGCCTCTTGTATTGCCAATATATTATTTTCATGGCGTTGTTTGTAAGGCACTACTGATTAGCAGCTGCTTATGACAAGGGACATATTTTGGGGATATTGGTATCATCAGCAATAACTGTTAGTTATCCAGTAAAGATGGTTAAGGGAGCATTTTGTGGGAGAGGAGACAGTGTCCCTTGCTTTATGTGATCTACCAGGCTTGGGTCTTTGCTTGGTTTGTCCCAAATGTAAGAAGAAGCAGCATATCTAAAATGGAGTTGGGGGGCGCAATACTTGCCTTGCCCTGGGCACTGACAACCCACGCTACGCCACTGCAAGTAGCTCCTTCACCCTTATTTCAACATTTGAAAAAAGCTGATTTATCCTGTGGCATCCCTACCTAAACTGAAAGTTTCTGTCCAGGCTATTGATAAGTAAACGCAGTCAGCAGAATACATTATACTCCCAATTATAATGTCTCATAAATTTTATACTCTGCAGCTGGTATAACAAGTCATTGTAAATACATTAATATAAAAAATGTTTACAGTATAATGTGTCTTTAAACCCTTTAATAATCTATGGTCTTTATGATGTCCTGTGTATTCCACATTCACGGTTTATGTATATTTTTTTTAAAGACGCTTTTGGATCAAGTTACAAACTTACCAGTTGTAAAAATTTGTAGCACTTGCAAACAATAAGAAGGTGTATCAACAGCTTAACTGTACATGAACCGTGGTTCAGACAAAGGTCAAAATTGTAAGGGACTTTTTAATATACTTCTATTATCAATATTACTTTACCTAAGTAGGTTCAGGAGAGCTAGCTGGTGATTGGTGGCTACACACATATATCTCTTTTCATTGGCAAACCACATGTGCTCACCATTGCTGCTCTTGAGCTGAGTTTAGCTATGTGTTTAACTCCTTTTCTTAAATATCCCATATACACATATTAACACATAAATATATATGTCTATATTCATATATATTTACATTAGCTGCCCATTGCCGTGCAACTTACCCCCTTCAATGTGCTTAGGTTCTGTGCCATGTATGATTGGTGCCTATGCAAACGCGCTGGTATTACAAGCGTAGCGCACATTTTTTGTGCTCCACTTGTAATCTGGTCCAGTATTTTTCTTCCACCTCCAGTCTCCTTTCTGTATAAAACATAGGACCAATCATACTATACACATAAGCATCTGCTGTACATGATGAAAGTGATCTATGGGAGGAAATGAGATTTTCCTGTTCTTCCAAAATAATATATGATGGAAAGTTTTTTTCCCTAAGTCATAAGTTTAAGGTGGAAGTCTTGATCACTGTTCTGTTTCCATGAACCACAGGCAGTTTGGAACAATCTGTTCTTGCTGTGAATATTACTTTTGTCCAGACGAGTAAAATCCGGATGCAATGATAACAGTATTGAAATGTTGTTAAATCGCACAGTATGAGGCTTATAACTCAAGGAAAATTACAAAATAATGATTTGAGCACAAGTTTGATATGTTTGTAAGTTAACATCACCTAACAGTCAACAAAGATAATATGATTTAAAGGGATATGAAACACAACATTTTCTTTCATGATACAAGCATTGCATGCAATTTTAAGCAACTTTTCCAATTTATTTATATTATCTAATTTTCTTCTTTGTCTTTGCATCCATTGTTGAAAAGCAGACCTAGGTAGGCTCAGGTGCAACATTGAATTACTGGGAGATAGCTGCTGATTAGTGGCTGTGCATATATGCTCCCAGTAGTGCATTGCTGCTCCTTCAACAAAGAACAACAAAAGAACAAAGCAAATTTGTTTATAGAAGTAAATTTGAAAGTTGTTTAAAACTGTTGGCTCTGCTGGCCCTGGGGAAGAGGAGGAGTTTGGAGTAAGAGAGTGTGCTCCAGGCTACCACACCCTGTAGCTTGATCCTAGGCGGCTTTTCTTTTGCGCGCCTGGCTCTCCCCTAGACCTGGGAAAGCCTTGCTACAGCACAAGAAAGTATTCCATCTGTGCTACCCCGGTAGCGCAAGTTTCCAACTGCGCTAAATAAGATCTGACCCACCAAGAGCTTACCTTGTTTGGCAGTTTATTAGGTAAGCTCCATTCCTGGTGGAGGATACAGGAAAACCAGAAGGCGGGCTTCCCACTCTCAATGCTGCCATCGAAGTGGGGTAAGCAGCCCAGAGACATTGTATATATTCACAGCCCCACCACAGTGGCGACCACCCCCAACTCACCCAATCTAACTACCGAACTGGAAAGGTCAACGAGGCTTGGGTAAACTGAAAGCACCCAGCTGGAGCGGTGCCGGCACCTGAAACGAGGCTCTGCAAGATCAGCTGTTCTCCCCAACCACCGGTTCTGCGAGTGGGGATTGAACAACGCAAGTCCTGGTTAACCCTGGCTCCCGTGAGTGGCACCTTCAAAGGGATCTTACCCCCACAAGCAGCGACGGATCTACCCCACCGATGTTGCGAGGTAGCGGCTGCAGGATAAGCCAATGACCAGGGGGAAAAAAGACCAGTATTACCCTTAGAATCTGAGCTGATTAATCCTAGCCACTGGTCCAGCTACAGACACAGAGCCGCGCAGTGAAGACGGGTGAGTGTGGGTTGGTGGCCCCTGTGTTTTCACACGCTTGTTGCCGAGAAGGGAAGCTGGGGATAAGCCAATAGCTAATCTAAGGGCTGGAACTCATTACTGGGCACAGGAACTTTGGCTTAAGCCCTGGTTGATTAAGCCCTGAAAGGGGAAGAAGTGGGGAGAGAGACAATTAAAATAAGAAATCAAAGCTTGAATTGCTGAACTTTTTGAATCTGCCTTATCCTGCTGAGGCACAACTGATTTGCAGTTTTTCAACAAATTTTTGTTAAATGGTGGATTTTATTTAACTCATGAACAATTATTCTGACTTTTGTTTTCCCCTTCCTTCTTTCTCCTTCCTGCTCTCTGGACACTAAAGAGACTAACTATTGCCAGCGGGATTGGGGGCTTAGGAGCTAGCTGGCAACTTGAATGGAAGCTGGCTTTGAAATCGGTTATTGTTCTGCTGCATACAGCAGCTGTAGCCTATACAAGAGCTGAGATTTAAGTCCCAGCTCAGTTGTTTGGGTAGAAATTGCTTCCTGTGAGATTCATGGGAATTGGTCTTGTTTTCACTACCGTTTAATATTTGCTGGTATCAAGAAGTAACATTTTTTTTCATAAGTTGATAACAACATTGTTGGGTATTTGTAAGGCTTAATTTGCTTGTTCCTGCCTGAATGATGTAGGAAAAAAGAGGAAAGAAATTGCTGGTCTTTTTTTTTTTTTCCCCTGAACTCCTTTTCTTTCCTCTTTCTCTCCTTTTTTTTTCTTTTTTTTTTTTCTTTTCTCTGAATGGTACAACTGTGGAAAGGTAGATATAGAACCAAAAGCACATGATCCTGCACAGGTACAGAAATAATTCATTGTTCCAAGAGGCAAGTTAAAATTAAGTCAGCTTTAATTTTCTAAGGCTACTTCCTGAGTGTATTAAGCATTTTTTATCGGTGGGTCATTTGTTCCTAACGGAGCTGTGTGAGACGAAATAGCATCAAGCATTTATTAATCCAGCACTATTTGGTACAAAACTGAATCATCCTATTCTAAGGCCGAGGTTAAGTGCTTAGTAAAAGTACTGAAGTGACCCAGAATAAGTTTAAGGCATCTAAAATTAACCCTATCTATACTGCTTCTTACAGTAATTTTTTCTTGCTGATTACTAATGATTAGTTTTCCTTGAATTCAATTGCTTCTGTTAGCTTAACATTAAGAGTAACATAGAAAATCATTTAGCTTAGATTTAGGTTATTAGTGGTGGCAATTCTGGTCCTTGTCTTGTGGCACCAGACTGTAATTCGTTCACTGGTTTTCCCGGTCTTAAAAATTAAGGGAATTCTTGGTCACTATTCCACCCTATTTCACTTGCACTGTATTTTTGTAGAGGCTAGTTGGTTTTTGGCTCCCCTCTTTTATTTATCACCTTTTCTGGCACCCCTTCTGATAGGCACGTGCCTTTGGCACCCCACTTTCTAAGCACTTCTCTCCCCCTTTTTTTTTTTCTCTTCCCCTCACTAAAACACCTCCCTCATAGCAGGGCACACTCCCTAACCACTTAATCCACTCGGCGTTTATTGCACATAATTTTTAGTACACTTCCTTGGTTGTGTATGGATAAATATATCACTTCACCTTCACTCACGGGGAAAAACACTCCGGGTATGGCCGCCAGGAACAAGGACCGTAAGAATAAAATCTTGCCGGGGACGCATGTAGATACACCTATAGATCCTACACCATCGAACCCCCAAAATCTAACGACTCTAAACGAAACAAATCTTGTTGCAAATATATTAGAAGCTATCACCCCAAAATTTGACTTACTGAAAAATGAAATCAGACAAGATATCTCCCTACTGACCGTAGAGGTCAGACAATTTTCAAAAAGAATCCAAGAGGCAGAACAGAGAATCTCAGATCTGGAGGATATGTCAAATGGTTATTTTTCTAAGCTTGAAGATCACCAATCTGAGATCCTGAAATTAAAAGCTAAGGTAGAAGATTTAGAAAATAGATCAAGGAGGAACAACCTCAGAATTATTGGTATTCCAGAATCAGTTAGGCAGGATGAGCTCATGCAGGTGATGACACACACCTTACCACAACTGTTAAAAATCCCCCCAGCGCAAACAAGCATCGCTATTGAAAGAGTGCACAGGCTGGGGAGGGCTCCTGATTCTTCAACCAATCTCACCAGATCCAGACCAATTATCGCAAAATTCTTGAACTATCAGGATAAAGTATTACTTCTTCAAGCTTACCGAAAACACCAACCCATTTTTTACAATGGGAATAAAATTTTGTTATTTCAAGATTTCGCTATAGAAACCTCCACAAAGAGGAAGGAGCTCTCTCTGGTCTGTGGTAGGATGCTGAAGATGGGCTGGCAAGCTACGGTTATATATCCAGCCAAACTTAGACTCACACACGATGGTCAAACATTTTTTTTTTATTCAGCAGCTGACGCTGAGAAAAAGATAGTGGAACATGGGGCTAATTGTTAAATCTATTGTAAAAAATAAGGATTGTGTCAATTTCACTAAGGATGATAAAGGGTTTAATTTTTTTTTTTAATTTTTTTTCTCTTCCTTCTCTTCTCTATCCCTTGGCTTTCTCGCCCCCTCCCTCCCCTCCTGCTCGGGCTCTAGAGAGTATAAGGATTACCTGTGTATATCCACTCCCCCTTGTAAAGATACATGAATAATCTTAGGAATAAAGATATTAAAATCACGTCATGGAATATTGGAGGGATTACATCTCCCATCAAACGAAAAACAATCTTGACACACTTACAGAAAACCAAGTCCTTGATAGCGCTACTCCAGGAAACACACTTGAACGCAGAGGAATCGTTAAAATTGAAATCCTCCTGGGTGGCGGAAAGTATTTTTGCCCCTTCAGCTAATAGGAGTAAGGGGGTTGCAATCCTGATTGGTAAGAAGCTAACCTACAAAAAACTAGACACTCTGATAGACCCAGACAGCAGGTTTATAATTTTAAAATTAAAAATTGTCAACTCAATTTTCACTATATGCAACTTGTATGCACCAAATATAATTGAGTATGGTTTCTGGGACTCTCTCCAGGCTAAAATCCTGCAAATAGCGGAAGGTCACTTAGTCATAGCAGGGGACTTCAATATGACCCCACAAGCCCCAATAGATAGATTGAGATATGGTGTAAAACAAAAGATAAACAAAAAAGACAAATTGGAAAATAAAATATTCAAATCTATTACGCGAAATTTAGCAGTTAGAGATATCTGGAGGGTTCAAAACCCTGACTCTAGAAAATATACATGCTGTTCTAAAACAACCAAATCTTTATCAAGAATTGATCTGATGTTAATCAATGACAGCCTCTACCACATGGGGGCCAGTGCACATATACCCGAAATTCTATTATCCGATCATGCTCCTATTACATTAAACATTTCAGCCTCAAAGCTTGGCATCAAAAGACAGGTGTTTTATTATCCTAAGTATCTGGACAAGAATGCAAAATTTAGAGAGTAGTTAGAAGAAAGATGGGAGGAATATATTCGAAACAACAAAGACTCAGTGGCGAGTCCTTTGATACTGTGGGAAACAGCGAAAGCGGTACTGAGGGGGGACATAATTGCTTATATGGCAAATATTAAGAGAAAAACCCGTCTGAGGGAAAGACAAGTTATTAATACAGTAATCAATGCTTATAACAGGTATATAAATATATCGTCCAATGAGAACTGGAGAAATTATATCAAAGCCAAAGAAGAAAGAGATACCCTCTTACTTCTTAACGCAACTCAAGCAGATCTTAGATATCAATCTAATTTTTTCAAATTTGGCAACAAATCAGGCAAACTATTGGCTAAACTGGTAAAAAATTCAAGATCTTCTAAAACAGTGGAAACCATACGAATTAATAATACATTACTTACCTCAGCGGAAGAAATTTCTGAATCTTTTTTTTTTATATTACAAAGCAATTTATGCGGCGAATCCAGTAAACGTGGACATAAAAGAGAGCTTTTGGAAAGACATTTCTCCTATGAAAGTGTCCTCCGAATTTAATTTAGGGCTAAATGCTCCAATAACAGAGCTGGAAGTAAGTCAAGTAATTCAAAGCCTGAAAAAAGATAAAGCCCCGGGTCCTGATTCGTTGCCAAATGAATTCTATAAAAGTTTAAGTAAAGCAATCACTCCGCAGTTGACGATTCTTTTTAATTATCTTTTCCAACAGAACAATTTAATACCCCCCAGCTTCTTAGCATCTCATACTATATTAATACCCAAAGCTGATAAAGATCCACAGTGCAGAGAGTCCTACAGACCTATCGCACTATTGAACACGGATTACAAAATATTCGCTTCAATCATGGCAAAGAGAATGCAAAGAGGCTTGGGGGAAGTAATTCATAAAGATCAGGTGGGGTTTCTCGTAAAAAGAAGCTCCTCATCCAAAATTAGGCAACTCCTCCTATCTATTGATTACTTTAAGAAC
The DNA here is from genome assembly GCF_027579735.1 of Bombina bombina. NCBI lineage: Eukaryota > Metazoa > Chordata > Amphibia > Anura > Bombinatoridae > Bombina > Bombina bombina. The sequence continues at coordinate 1,170,677,666 of NC_069502.1, read as the reverse complement.
AGTGAAACGAAGTTAGCAGAAAGTATATCCAACGCGGCGATTATAGTGATCGACGCCGAGAAGGCATTTGATCGAGTCAGCCATGATCATATTCTAACCTCACTAAAACAATTTGGATTTCAAGATAAATTTCTAAACTTGGTAAACAATCTATGTAGGCAGGCAACATCTAAATTAGTTATACATGGGCAGGAGTCACAGTCTATATGCTTAGAACAGGGTACAAGACAGGGCTGCCCGCTCTCTCCTTTGTTATTCGATTTGGCAATTGAACCATTGGCTATAAAGATTAGAAACTACATTGAAGGCATTAAGATTAATAAACAGGAGCTGAAAGTGTCTCTCTATGCGGATGATCTGCTTGTCTATGTCTCTAACACTCCCAGGAATATCCCAATAATTCTCAATATAATTGAACAATTTGGCCAATTCGCAGGGTATAAAATGAACAAACAAAAAACTGAACTGCTGTGGCTAAGGAAGACAGGCACGTCATTTTTAAATCATCCATTTAAGATGGTTCTGAAATCATTCCGATATTTGGGGATTAATATCTCTGCAGATCCTCGGGAATGGTATTCTCTAAATCTTACCCCAATTTTTACACGCGCAATTTCACTCATGAGAGATTGGCAGAATTTACCTGTATCTCTTTCGGGGCGTGTTGCCCTATACAAAATGATAATTTTGCCAAAAATATTATATACTCTTCAGAACCTTCCGATCTTTATAAAAACGCAAGATAGCAAGAAATTCAATTTCGCACTAAGGAAATTCATATGGCAGTCAAGGAAACCTAGAGTTGCTCCGCAAAGATTATATCTGGCAAAGCAATTTGCGGGATTAGCTCTCCCAAATCTCTATCTTTATAACCTGGTTTTTCTGGGTCATACTGCGGCAGATTGGGTGGCAGAAGCGGATTATTTTACGGATAACGGGTTAGAAAATAGCCTAATATTCCCTTTAAAGACAGTATCTCTCTTACATACACCACCTCACTTAATACCTAAATCAGTGAGAAATTTCAAAACTATCCATGTAATAATTCAGGCTTGGAAGAAAATAGGCACACTTCTGGGAATAAATACCAGTATTCCCAGGTATCAAATCTTTATAGGCAACATAGAATTTCAGGAGGGTTCCCAGGCTCTGCACTTGAAAAAATGGCAAGAGCAAGGACTTAGTCAGGTTGCACAGCTTCATCATACAGAGTCAGGAATTATTAAATCTTTTCAAGAACTGAAAGAAGAATTTAATCTAAACAATCAAGATTTCTTTGCATATCTTCAAGCTAGGCACTACACATGTCAGCTGCTTGCTCAGTTTGAGTGGAAGTGGTCGTGGGGAAGGTTGGAGTCATGGCCGGCCCTGATTAGGGCTGGCCGTGTCTCCATATCCCCATGGTACGCCCTCCTGAATTTACAGAAGGGTAATAGTAATGTTGAAAAATTAGCTCAAAAATGGTCGGACTATCTATCTATGAGCATAGATAAGGATACGCATATTGCGAAATCCTTTTCGCTATTACATAATTCTACGATATCTGAAGCATGGAGAGAGTCCCATACTAAACTCATATATCAGATCTACTATACACCAGACAAAGCATTTAGGTGGAATAATGCTGATTTTAAGAAATGCGCAAAATGTAGCCTATTAGCGGCTGATTTACTGCATATGATATGGTCTTGCCCAAAAATAGAACAATTCTGGTATAAACTAGAGTTTTGGCTAGTGAAAGTGGTAAAAATTAAACCTCCAAAACTCTCCCCGTTAAATATTATCTTTTTGATTAACAACAAGGAGGATTTTAGAGATGCCAAGATATCAAATCTTGTACTTCTTGCAGCAAGAAATCTGATCTTCAAAAAATGGAAATCAAGATTTATCCCCACAGTAAATGAAGTCAAAAACTATCTCAAAAAGCAATATAGGATAGAACAACTGGCCACAGATTTAAATGTAGAGGGCGAGATTGTCGCATTCTTTAATAAATGGTCAAAATTTATTAAAAGTTTCTCGTCAAATGAAATAGAGATTATGATAAGCCCATTTCAAAACTCGGAAATAGTTCTCTTGGGTATTTGGTAATGTGGGCCTGGCGTGGAGGGGAGGGGGAGGGAGTGGGGGAGGAAGGGAAGAGAAAAATTAATATTTCTTTGTTTTCTTTTTTGGGTTTTTTTTTTTGTGTGGTGGTCTTGGATTGCTGGAAAATAAAGGTGCCGGGAATTTTCCAAGCACCTAACACTCTGAAATATTTAACAAAAATGGATTATGTGCAAACTAATCTAGTTGCTTTAGATTAGATTCACCCAGCATATCCAGCAGATGGTACTAGCGCAGAATATTTAATTTGTAGCGAGTTATATACCGTATGTACACCAGATTATGGTTTATGGTTGGTTTTGTTGTACCCTGATGTCTTTGAAAAAACTAATAAAAATTAAGTTTAAAAAAAAAAAACTGTTGGCTCTGTCTGTAACATGAATAAAAATGTTGTGTTTTAGGTCCCTTAAATATGCTAAACATATGAAAATATTTAAATAGGACACAGAAGTTAAAACTTAACTTTATTTGATTTACATGGCGCTTTCAATTATAAAAAAAGAGAAAAAAAGAATAAAACTTTCCAATTCTATTATCACCTTTTTCATTGTATCTAGGTAACCTTTGTTGAAACGTATCGCCTTTCAATGACAGTATACTGAGGTAGGCTCAGGAGCACATATAACATTTTTGCAAACATTGACCTCGATGAAAATCTATCGGCTGAGGCCTTTTTGCCTTTTTTTCTGATCGAAAATTATGATTAATTATCCCCTATAAAGAAATCAACAATTATAGTGTAAGGAATTCCCCTGATGACGATCACTGGCCTCTCTTGGGGACCACCCAACATATAAAGTAGATATAAATGGGGACAATTAGGGGAAGAAAACAAAAGGGCCACTCTTGGACCCAGTTCCATATATACAGTATCTCACAAAAGTGAGCACACCACTCACATTTTTGTAAATATTTTATTATATCTTTTCATTTGACAACACTGAAGAAATGACACTTTGCTACAATGTAAAGTAGTGAGTGTACAGCCTGTATAACAGTGTAAATTTGCTGTCCCCTCAAAATAACTCAACACACAGTCATTAATGTCTAAACCGTTGGCAACAAAAGTGAGTACACCCCTAAGTGGAAATGTCCAAATTGGGCCCAATTAGCCATTTCTCCTCCCCGGTGTCATGTGACTCATTAGTGTTACAAGGTCTCAGGTGTGAATGAGGAGCAGGTGTTACATTTGGTGTTATCGCTCTCACACTCTCTCATACTGGTCACTGGAAGTTCAACATGGCACCTCATAGCAAAGAACTCTGAGGATCTGAAAAAAAAATTGTTGCTCTACATAAAGATGGCCTAGGCTATAAGAAGATTCCCAAGACCCTGAAACTGAGCTGCAGCACGGTACATCGGTTTCACATCGGTTTCACAGGACAGGTTCCACTCAGAACAGGCCTCGCCATGGTCGACCAGAGAAGTTGAGTGCACATGCTCAGCGTCATATCTAGACGTTGTCTTTGGGAAATAGACATATGAGTGCTGCCATAATTGCTGCAGAGGTTGAAGAGGTAGGGGGTCAGCCTGTCAGTGCTCAGACCATACACCGCACACTGTATCAAATTGGTCTGCATGGCTGTCGTCCCAGAATGAAGCCTCTTCTAAAGATGATGCACAAGAAAGCCTGCAAACTTTGCTGTAGACAAGCAGACTAAGGACATGGATTACTGGAACTGTCCTGTGGTCCGATGAGACCAAGATAAACTTATTTTGTTCAGATAATGTCAAGCGTGTGTGGTGGCAACCAGGTGAGGAGTACAAAGACAAGTGTGTCTTGCCTATAGTCAAGCATGGTGGTGGGAGTGTCATGGTCTGGGCCTCCATGAGTGCTGCCAGCACTGGGGAGCTACAGTTCATTGAGGGAACCATGAATACCAACATGTACTGTGACATACTGAAGCAGAGCATGATCCCATCCCTTCGGAGACTGGGCCACAGGGCAGTTTTCCAACATGATAATGACCCCAAACACACCTCCAAGATGACCACTGCCTTGCTAAAGACGCTGAGGGTAAAGGTGATGAACTTGCCAAGCATGTCTCCAGACCTAAACCCTATTGAGCATTTGTGGGGCATCTTCAAACAGAAGGTGCGGGAGCGCAAGGTCTCTAACATCCACCAGCTCCGTGATGTGGTCATGGAGGAGTGGAAGAGGACTCCAGTGGCAACCTGTGATGCTCTGGTGAACTCCATGCCCAAGAGGGTTAAGGCAGTGCTGGAAAATAATGGTGGCCACACAAAATAGACACTTTGGGCCCAATTTGGACATTTCCACTTAGGGGTGTACTCACTTTTGTTGCCAACGGTTTAGATATTAATGGCTGTGTCTTGAGTTATTTTGAGGGGACAGCAAATTTACACTGTTATACAGGCTGTACACTCACTACTTTACATTGTAGCAAAGTGTAATTTCTTTAGCGTTGTCACATAAAAAGATATAAATTATTTACAAAAATGTGAGGGGTGTACTCACTTTTGTGAGATCATGTATATATATATAGTGTATTATAATAAAAGCTTAAAGGGACGTAAAACAAGTTGGGATAGAGACAAAATATAATAATATGTACTTTAATAACTTTACCTGCAAATTTATACTGCAGTGCCTCACAATTAACCCTTTCTTTTAAGTTTCCGCATTGTACAGCTCTAACTCCCCCCACACAATTCCTTCTATGGCTGTATCTATATACACTATAAAAATACAAAATTTTACAAAATCACACATTTTAGCCTAATACAGCATATATACAGTATATATATATATATATATATATATATACACACACTGTACTGTGCTGTCATGCTATGCCTCCTACAAACTATACATGACATATTGACATTCATTCACAAACAATCAACAATGATTGTCTGTGAATGAATGTCAATGTGTCATGTTTGTAAATTATGCCTGATGAGCCTGTCACATACCTCCCAATATTTCAAAATTTGAAAGAGGGACACTCCTGCACTGGGAAAAGTCGACCCCCCCCGCGCACTGGGAAAAGTGTTATCTGTGGAGCACAAGATTATATGTGGAGCACTGTATATATATATATATATATATATATATATATATATATATATATACACACACATATATATATATATATATACACATATATACACATATATACACAAGCATACATACATACACACATGCATACATACATATACACACAAACACATACACACACACAAATGCATACATATGCACACATACATACATGCACACACACATACATGACAAAAAAACAATTCAGACAGCAGATACAATACATATATAAACTAATTTACTTAATTCTATTGACCTATTTCTTCTCTGGGTATCTTAGAAACGTTTCCCTCCTGAACTCTAGTAAAATTATGTAAAAGTATGGAGGTGCTAGCTTGGTTATGCTTTTTTAGTGATATTTGACCAGCAGTCAACTTGCACACCCAAATTACCAAGAAAGAAGATATAAAGGTGGTAACAGTAAATTTGAGGACTTTTTTTGAACGTTACACTCCTGAAACAGTGAATCATAATGGAGGTGCTTGGTTATGTTTTCTTCAGGATATGATTTGACCTGCAGCCAACTTGCACTGCACACACAAATTACAAACAACATGATATAATGTTGGTACAGTAAATTTCAGTAACAGTCAGTAAATTTGGGGATTTTTTTTTTTTTTTTTACCTTATTACACACTGACACTCCTGAAACTCCACTGCCCAGATTTAGACCTTCTCTATCTTCTGACTTTGTCACATGGACGTTCTTTCTGTGCCACTGCCAGACTGTAGCAGCCAGTGCTGCTCCTTCCCCCATGCTAGTCCTGCACACACTCTGAGTCCACACAGCACCGGCTGGCTGGCCTGCTCCCTTTTCCTCTCCAGTGAGTCTCCAGTCCACCGGTCATGTCCCTTGTGCTGAGAAGGAACGTGAGTGACGTGACCTGGCTAGAACTGTTCTGGAGGAGGAGCAAAACTGCGCCAGCATGCATGGGGGATTGAAGTGTTGCGTGGTGCTGCGTGTTGAGACTGCACTAGACACGTGTTGTGGTGGGTGGGGGTTCCTTCCAAGTGTGAACACGGGTCGGGGAGGCGAGCTGCCGCTGCGCAGTTACCCTCAGTCATCATCTCACTCAAAATAAAAAAATGGCCCAGAATAAAAAACAAGCAAAATTTAAAAAATATGTCACACTGTTGTCAGTCTGCCGCGGCACACCTGAGGAACTCTCACGGCACACTGGTTGAAAAACACTGCGCTAAGTATTGCTTTAGTGAAAGTTATATTTGCGCTCCACTGTGTATTATATTAAAGGGCTGGTATTACAAGTTTTCAGCAATGCGAACGCAAGCTTCCAATATCGATTGAGCTCCAATATCTCTTCATCAGAGGGAGCCCCTCTCTCACTGCCCTCCAATTGTCTCTGCGACAAATCAGTGTTTGGCTAAGTCATGCTGCTTATCAATCCCTAAGTCTGTGATCTTGGTACTTGAAGCCCGGATGTGTCCCTGTGGTAAAGGTTTATTAACATACATGGTATTGATTCATTGAAGTTCCATTCATCCCTATTGTAGAGGCTGTATACAGTGGGCAGGGCACACATTTACATAATGGGGTCAAATTATCAAGCTCTAAATGGAGCTTGATGCCCCTGTTTCCGTGCGAGTCTTCAGGCTCACCAGAAACAGTAGTTATAAAGCAGTGGTCTAAAGACTGCTGCTCCATAACTTGTCTGTCTGCTCTGAGGCTGCAGACTTCAATCCACCTGATCCTATACGATAAGGCTGATTGACATCCCCTGCTAACGGCCAATTGGCCGCGAATCTGCAGGGGGCAGCATTGCACAAGCAGTTTACCAGAACTGCTTGTGCAATGTTAAATACCGACAGCGTATGCCCCACTGTATCTAGAGGTTCATATACAGTACATATCAAGTTTGTCACTAACAGTGCTGGTGTCTTCAAAACTGGGTTTTAAAACAGGATTGCTCAATTGTGACTTCCATAAGAACATTTTGCAATCCGTGTATATGCATATAGTATGTTGTCATGATGGGCAGAATGGGTAACATTTTTCTATCGCTATGTGGTCACTTTTAAACTTTGACAAGTATTGTTTTTTACAATATTTATTTCTAACGTTTGTTAAACGATTGTTTCCATTTTGACATGTTCTTAAAACAAAATGGCAACTACAGGTTTTTAATGAAAAGACATAGGGGCCTTCAAGCTCACCGGAAACTGAAGTTATGAAGCAGCGGTCTTAAGACCGCTGCTCCATAACTTGTCCGCCTGCTCTGAGACCGCAGACAGAAATCAACCCAATTGATTGACACCCCCTGCTAGCGGCCGATTGGGCGCGAATCTGCAAGGGGCGGTACTGCACAAGCAGTTCTGTTGAACTGCTTGTGCAATGATAAATGCCAACAGCGTATGCTCTCTGCATTAATCAATGTGCAGTGGACATGATACGCTACATTGTATCATGTCCACTCGCACTTTGATAAATATGCCCCTTAATATCTTTCTATACTGGATTTTAACATACCTGAAACTGTAAATTGTAAACCCGCTGCCTGGCAATATTGTATCTGTCTAGGGGGGCGATTTATTAAAGCGTCAATCTCGGTGCATTCGCTGGAGTCAATACGCTTGCCAGACATCGCTGCCGTGAATCCACATACAACGCCCTTATTTATTAAAAAGTCTGTCAAAAACATGCGCGTCAAGTACGGAGCGATGAGCATCGGACTGATGTTAAATAAGAGTCATCGATGTTGCGGATATTCTGTTTTTTCCAACTTTATTTATACCATATCATTACTGTTCATGAACAAGCACATTTCTCTAAAGCTAATCTTTTATTTTTCATCTGTTAATGTCCAAGAAATAGCTAGATTTATACCTAAACAAACAATAATATCTCATAGAAAGTATTTTTTTTGTTTTATTTATTTGTTATACAAAAAATCTGATATATGATATTTTCACATAAATTAATGTGTATTTGTATTTCTAGAAGTCATGTTTTTTAAAATGATTATTAATGCTAGAATTTGTACATATATCTTTGCACATATTTACATGCCCCTAAATTTTATTTTGTTCTAAATAATGTTGTCTTTCATATCTCTGTGTTAATGTACAACACTATATGTATATAGTGTAAATATATTATTATTCTGAGGAAGAATAATTGTGAATATAACATTTAATCAGGGTATCATAGGTATTTATTTGCAAACAATGGATATTTTAAAAGCTGGGCCAGTTTTCTCTCTGTACCTGTGTAACCCTTCCTGATTGCAGTTTAGTTTGAAACACCAATGCTATACAGGTGTTATAAAATGGAATGGTCTGGCATATAAGATGACATTTCTTAATGAAAATGAAATTTAAGAGTAGGAAGAAAAACACTGAAAATAGCATGACAGTAAAGAGGTGATTTTAATTTCTGCTGTATCTGATTCATGACAGTTTAGGTAACGTGGACTATCCCTTTGAGCTATCAGCTTAAGATTATATTGAATCAAACATCATTCGATTTTTAAAATCATTGTCAAAAATATTACACTGTGTGTCCTAATGTCATTATCAATGTTTAACTTTAATACTAATTTCACATATACATACTTTCAAAGTATAATACACACTGTAACAAATGGCACTGAGTGATCAATGACACAAGTATCGAGCAATTTGATTTGTTAGTGATAGTATAAAATGTATATTTAAATCAGATTGACTGATATCATAAATTATGTGATTATACATTTCCTAATCAAAACTAGTTTGTGGGTTGTTTAGGAGTACGAGTATTGCGTCCAATTTGGTGCGAAGTATTGCGTCAAATTTGGTGCAAAATGCAGTGGGACTTGTATTACATGCGTTAAACATGGTGAAATTAGATTGATCAAAAAAAGGAAGTTAGCTATAGTATGTAATGTATTTATTTAATTTTTTTATACCTATATCTACTAGTCCTGCTGCCAGACAGAAATTACCTGTCATTAAAACTACTTTTGAAATGAATCTGTCCCTTGAAATGACATGTGATTATAATATTATAATTTAACATATTATTTAGATATTGAACATGCGTCTTTGTTGTCTATGTGATTTAGAAAGAGTATACAATTGTAATCAACTTTCTAATTTACATAAATATATAACAAGCTTCATTCTCTTGCAGCATCTAACATAACCTTTCTGGGTTTTCAGACTCCCATTGATTTCTATGGCATTCGCGGCCTCAAGGGTCGCGGTTTGAACGATAGGTACGCTGCGGCGTAAAAAACGCAAGCGTACCTGTTGAATGTTTGATAAATTGGGAAAAGGGTCAAATAGAGTTGAATGTGAATTTGAAACATCTGGAATGAAGCAAGCATCGATCTACGTCGGATTGAGATCTCGGGAGCGTATATTATGTCACACATTTCAACATTTGACAATGTTGATTCTTTGTTAATTACGGCAGATTCAATTTGCATCGGATATGACGCGAGATTCAAGCGGATTCTATCGTATTATCAGTTAAAGCTTTGATAAATCGGCCCCTAGGAGTCCAAACACAGTAAAGACGTGCATTTGACAGTGCGTTTCACAGTACTTGCGCCTACATTATTGAACTTATAAACTGGAATTCGTCTTAGAGACCATGAGTTTAAAGTAGGTGCAATCACATTGAAACGCATTGTCGTAGCCATGTTTGGTTTTAGCATGCACGGAAGTATGTCCCCTTTAAAACCAAGTCATTTTTAACCCGATAAAGGGGTTAAACAGAGAGGTAAAGTCCTGCTTAGTAGCCATAACCACTACGAGTTCAACACAGACATTTATTGGAGAAGCTGCACAACTGCCACTGCTGATTGGCTTACTGGTTGTTTTTTTAATCAGGACCAGCAGTTTCCTATGACTTTATCTATATGGTTAGTCCCTTTGAAGTTGGTATACACATATCCTTCCAGTGTGAGTAGTGCAAAAACAGCATGCTTTAATTAATTAAAGGGACAGTCAACACCAGAATTTTTGTTATTTAAAAGATAGATAATTACCCATTCCCCAGTTTTGCACAACAAACACTGTTATATCAATATATGTTTAACCTGTGTGAATACCTTGTATCTAAGCCTCTGCAGATTGCCCCCTTATTTCTGTTCTTTTGACAGACTTGCATTTTAGTCAATCAGTGCTTACTCCTAGGTAACTTCACATGTGTGAGCTCAATGTTATCTATATGACACACATGAACTAATGCCCTCTAGTGGTGAAAAGCTGTGAAAATGTATTCACATAAGAGGTGGCCTTCAAGGTCTAAGAAATTAGCATATGAACCTCTTAGGTTTAGCTTTCAACTAAGAAAACCAAGAGAACAAAGCAAAATTGGTGATAAAAGTAAATTGGAAAGTTGTTTAAAAAAATTAAAATTAAATTATACACATTTATTAGAAATGTTATACCTACCAAGTAGCCATCCCCATATCATTTCATTATTGTCAAAACGAGCATAAATCCCAGATTGTCTCAGAATGTAGTAGTCGTGAGAAGAACCAGGAAATCCAGCACAAACACTTACTATGCGAAGTTGAGCATCAATTACCATCTGGACATTCAGGGAGTGAAAATTGTTTCTATTATGGAACATTTCTTCTCTCTCTTTGGGTGGTCTCAAAGAAATATATGTACAGTCTAATACATTTGCAATGCCAGCAATATGAAATAAATGACGTTTCACTGATTGCCATTCCTCTGGTGTTTTAGGGAGGCAAAAATGACCCTTAAATAGTGTGTACATTGCATCTACTACAGTCCGTAGCTATCTAGAGAATGTGGTAGACTTATACCGACCACAACACTGGGCACAGATTGGAACGACCCGGTGGCCATGAAATGCAGAATTGCCTACAATTTCAACATGCCAGGGATAGCCCTTGTTCTAAATGTACCTGGCTACAAATAGTTTTGTATCTGGTCAAACATCATCAGATTGCCTTGAAAGCTGGAACCTCTGCAATATCTCATGGTCTGTTAAGAGCTTTAAGACCAAAACAGGGCAAAAACAATCTTGGCACCCTTACGCGTCATCAAAGATGGATCATTTCATTGCTTTGCTCCAACGCATCCCATTGTCTATAGCAGGGGTCGCCAACCTTTCGGACCACAGGGACCACTAAATACACAATTTTGAATCCCGTGGACCACTAACATGTTTTTTTTTAAAAAGGTACAAACCTCTATACATATATATATATATATATATATATATATATATATATATATATATATATATATATATATATATATATACATACACACACACACACACATACTGTAAATAACTAGTATAACCATAGCTAAGTTTACATTATGTATATATTTACACATTGTTAAGAATTATTTTTTGGAATTAACTAACTGAATGACAGAACTGAGAGAATACATCCAAATGACAAATGAAGGGTGAGTGTCAACTTTTGAGCTGGAAACAGAGAGGCAGAAAGTGGGGAAAAAAAGAACTATGTTTAAAAGGACCACAAGATTTCCAAGTTACCTCCCCAGTTAGGAATTATTCAAAACTACTTATGATCATGGACAGACATTGGAGTCATAAATGAAGTTTATATCAGAAAGATGTCAATATGGATGTGAGCTAACCACGACTGATGTTATTGGCAATTACTATAATACTGGTGGGATATGGCTGATCTGCTGGATGGCAATTACTGGAATTCAGGTGAAATGGCTTTTTGCGCGGGAAAATTATTAAAATGAAAAATAACTAATATTGAATAAAAAAAAAAGATGATGGAGGGGAGGAAGACAAACAGTGATGTAAGTTCATCTGAAGGAATTTGGAAAACTACTACAAAGAGACAGGTAAAGGGAAGAAATTTACTTTATTTCCACTATTTTAAGCCAAGACTATACCAACCTCTGCTGGCTTTAGAATGGAAGCATCTTTCTCCGATCAGCGTGCCAGGCAGGAGGAGTTAAAAATACAATCTAGCTACGCAAGTTGCACAGTACTACACAAAGTGTGTAGGAAGATTGTAATTTAACTTCTCCTCAGTGGGTTTTCACTGATGTCCAGCCAGGCACTGTAGAGAGTTTCGGCGCAACAAGGGTGACACCATCAGAGGAGATTAATTCCTGCTGGATGGTGTCAAGGACCACCAACATCTTCTTGTGGACCATCAGTGGTCCATGGACCACTGGTTGGCGACCGCTGGTCTATAGCACCTTCTAAGGAGAAGTGTTCCTGCTTAAAGGGACAGTCTACACCAGAATTGTTATTGTTTTAAAAGATAGAAAATCCCTTGTTTAGCCACTCCCTAGTTTTGCATAACCAACACAGTTATATTTATATATTTTTTTTATCTCTGTGATTATCTTGTATCTAAGCCTCTACAGACTGCCCCTTTATTTCAGTTCTTTTGACAGACTTGCAGTTTAGCCAATCAGTGATGTCTCCCAGGTAATTTCACCTGCACGAGCACAGTGTTATTTATATGAAAAACCTGAACTAACACCCTCTAGTGGAAAAAAACCTGTTAAAATGCATTCTTAAGAGGCAGCCTTCAAGGTCTAAGAAATTAGCATATGAACCTCCTATGTTAAGCTTTCAACTAAGAATACCAAGAGAACAAAGATAAATTGGTGATAAAAGTAAATTGGAAAATTGTTTAAAATGCCCTATCTGAATCATGAAAGTTTTTTTTGAACTAGACTGTCCCTTTAAGAATACATTTATATAATTTACATTGAATGGCAGACATTAGAATACACAACCATTAAACACTAGATTGTTTTCTACTGTTTTGCATTGAATTTCAGACATGAGTAGAATAAACTCATAAAATACTACCTTTTATTCTATAGTTCTGTATGACATTTGCGACAGAGAAAGGGGTAAATAAACATTTGCTATCCTGGTGGAAATTTTAATGCCAGTTTGACACTAGATAGTGTGATAACTTGATAAGCGGATCGATTTGACTTAATACAGGTGGAAAATATGTAAAAATTGATCAGATGTGAATTTAAAAACATTCGGCCAGATTACGAGTTTTGCGTTAGGAGCTGTGTGGTGCTAACGAGCAGTTTTCTCTCACCGCTCACTTACCTGCAGCGCTGGTATTACAGGTTTTTACAAACCCGGCGTTAAAAGGCAAGAAGTGAGCGTTGAGCAAAATTTTACTCCTTAACGCACTCCAATACCAGCGCTGCTTAAGTCAGCGGTGAGCTGGTCACACGTGCTCGTGCACGATTTCCCCATAGGAATCAACTGGGAGAGCCGACTGAGAAAAAGTCTAACACCTGCAAAAAAGCAGCGTAAAACTCAGTAATGCAGCCCCATTGATTCCTATGGGGAAATAACATTTATGTTAAAACTTAACACCCTAACATGAACCCCGAGTCTAAACAGTGAAACACCCCTAATATTACACTTATTAACCCCTAATCTTCCGCCCCCGACATCGCCGACACCTGCATTATATTTATTACCCCTAATCTGCCGCTCCGGACACCGCCGCCACCTACAACATACTTATGAACCCCTAATCTGCTGCCCCCAACATTGCGGACACCTACATTATATTTATGAACCCCTAATCTGCTGCCCCCAACATCGCCGACACCTACAGTATATTTATTAACCCCTAATCTGCCACCCCCAATGTCGCCGCAACCTATCTACACTTATTAACCCCTAATCTGCTGCCCCCAATGTCGCCGCCACTATAATAAACATATTAACCCCTAAACCGCCACACTCCCACCTCGCAAACATTAGTTAAATATTATTAACCCCTAATCTGTCGTCCCTAACATCGCCGCCACCTACCTACATTTATTAACCCCTAATCTGCTGCCCCAATGTCGCCGCCACTACAGGGAGTGCAGAATTATTAGGCAAGTTGTATTTTTGAGGATTAATTTTATTATTGAACAACAACCATGTTCTCAATGAACCCAAAAAACTGATTAATATCAAAGCTGAATAGTTTTGGAAGTTGTTTTTAGTTTGTTTTTAGTTGTAGCTATTTTAGGGGGATATCTGTGTGTGCAGGTGACTATTAGTGTGCATAATTATTAGGCAACTTAACAAAAAACAAATATATACCCATTTCAATTATTTATTTTTACCAGTGAAACCAATATAACATCTCAACATTCACAAATATACATTTCTGACATTCAAAAACAAAACAAAAACAAATCAGTGACCAATATAGCCACCTTTCTTTGCAAGGACACTCAAAAGCCTGCCATCCATGGATTCTGTCAGTGTTTTGATCTGTTCACCATCAACATTGCGTGCAGCAGCAACCACAGCCTCCCAGACACTGTTCAGAGAGGTGTACTGTTTTCCCTCCTTGTAAATCTCACATTTGATGATGGACCACAGGTTCTCAATGGGGTTCAGATCAGGTGAACAAGGAGGCTATGTCATTAGATTTTCTTCTTTTATACCCTTTCTTGCCAGCCACGCTGTGGAGTACTTGGACGCGTGTGATGGAGCATTGTCCTGCATGAAAATCATGTTTTTCTTGAAGGATGCAGACTTCTTCCTGTACCACTGCTTGAAGAAGGTGTCTTCCAGAAACTGGCAGTAGGACTGGGAGTTGAGCTTGACTCCATCCTCAACCCGAAAAGGCCCCACAAGCTCATCTTTGATGATACCAGCCCAAACCAGTACTCCACCTCCACCTTGCTGGCGTCTGAGTCGGACTGGAGCTCTCTGCCCTTTATCAATCCAGCCACGGGCCCATCCATCTGGCCCATCAAGACTCACTCTCATTTCATCAGTCCATAAAACCTTAGAAAAATCAGTCTTGAGATATTTCTTGGCCCAGTCTTGATGTTTCAGCTTGTGTGTCTTGTTCAGTGGTGGTCGTCTTTCAGCCTTTCTTACCTTGGCCATGTCTCTGAGTATTGCACACCTTGTGCTTTTGGGCACTCCAGTGATGTTGCAGCTCTGAAATATGGCCAAACTGGTGGCAAGTGGCATCTTGGCAGCTGCACGCTTGACTTTTCTCAGTTCATGGGCAGTTATTTTGCGCCTTGGTTTTTCCACACGCTTCTTGCGACCCTGTTGACTATTTTGAATGAAACGCTTGATTGTTCGATGATCACGCTTCAGAAGCTTTGCAATTTTAAGAGTGCTGCATCCCTCACTATTTTTGACTTTTCTGAGCCTGTCAAGTCCTTCTTTTGACCCATTTTGCCAAAGGAAAGGAAGTTGCCTAATAATTATGCACACCTGATATAGGGTGTTGATGTCATTAGACCACACCCCTTCTCATTACAGAGATGCACATCACCTAATATGCTTAATTGGTAGTAGGCTTTCGAGCCTATACAGCTTGGAGTAAGACAACATGCATAAAGAGGATGATGTGGTCAAAATACTCATTTGCCTAATAATTCTGCACTCCCTGTATACTAAATGTATTAACCCCTAAACCTAAGTCTAACCCTAACCCTAACACCCCTAACTTAAATATAATTAAAATAATTATAAATAAAAATTCCTATCATTACCTAAATAATTCCTATTTAAAACTTAATACTTACCTATAAAATAAACCCTAAGATAGCTACAATGTAACTATTAGTTATATTGTAGCTATCTTAGGGTTTATTTTTATTTTACAGGCAAGTTTGTATTTATTTTAACTAGGTAGAATAGTTATTAAATAGTTATTAACTATTTAATAACTACCTAGCTAAAATAAATACAAATTGACCTGTAAAATAAAACCTAATCTAAGTTACACTAACACCTAACACTACACTACAATTAAATCAATTAACTAAATTAAAAACAAATAAATAAATTAAATTAGCTAAATTACAAAAATAAACAAACACTAAATTACAGAAAATAAAAAACAAATTACAGATCTTTAAACTAATTAAACCTAATCTAATAGCCCTATCAAAATAAAAAAAAGCCCCCCCCCCCAAAATAAAATATAAACCTAGCCTAAACTAAACTATCAATAGCCCTTAAAAGGGCCTTTTGCGTTGCATTGCCCCAAAGTAATCAGCTCTTTACCTGTAAAAAAAATGCAAACAACCCCCACAATAGTAAAACTCACCACCCACACAACCAACCCCCCCAAAAAATACTATAAAAAAAAACCCATTGCTCTGAAAATGGCATTTGGATGGGCATTGCCCTTAAAAGGGCAGTTAGCTCTTTTGCGGCCAAAACCCTAATCTAAAAAATAAAACCCACCCAATACACCTTTAAAAAAAAAACAACACTAACCCCCTGAAGATCGACTTACAGTTCTGAAGACCGGACATCCATCCTCAATGAAGCGGCAGAAGTCTTCATCCAACCGGGCCAAAGTCCTCAACGAAGCCGGGAGAAGTCTTCATCCAAGCCGGGCGAAGTGGTCCTCCAGACGGGCAGAAGTCTTCATCCAGACGGCATCTTCTATCTTCATCCATCCGATGCACAGCGGGTCCATCTTCAAGACATCCGACGCGGAGCATCCTCTTCAAACTAAGTCTTCTTACTGAATGACGGCTCCTTTAAGAGACGTCATCCAAGATGGCGTCCCTTAGATTCCGATTGGCTGATAGAATTCTATCAGCCAATCGGAATTAAGGTAGAAAAAATCCTATTGGCTGATGCAATCAGCCAAATGGGATTGAGCTCGCATTCTATTGGCTGTTCCAATCAGCCAATAGAATGCTAGTTCAATCCTATTGGCTGATTGGATCAGCCAATAGGATTTTTTCTACCTTTAATAACTATTCTACCTAGTTAAAATAATACAAACTTGCCTGTAAAATGAAAATAAACTCTAAGCTAGCTACAATGTAACTATTAGTTATATTGTAGCTAGCTTAGGGTTTATTTTATAGGTAAGTATTTAGTTTTAAATAGGAATTATTTAGTTAATGATAGGAATTTTATTTAGATTTATTGTAATTTTATTTAAGTTAGAGGGTGTTAGGGTTAGGGTTAGACTAAGGTTTAGGGGTTAATACATTTAGTATAGTGGCAGCGACGTTGGGGGCTGCAGATTAGGGGTTAATAAATGTAGGTAGGTGGCGGCGATGTTAGGGACGGCAGATTAGGGGTTAATAATATTTAACTAGTGTTTGCGAGGCGTGAGTGTGGCGGTTTAGGGGTTAAAAGTTTTATTATATATAGTAAAAGAACTAATTTTTGCCCCGCAATTTGAATGCCCTCCAGTTGTTGTCGCAACATAATCGCTAAAGGCTCTAAAGATAAATTAAATAGTAGGGGTGAGAGCGGACAGCCTTGACGGGTCCCCCTTTGTAATAAGAACCGTTCTGTGATCTCCTCGTTGATTATTAAAGCCGACCTTGGGTCTGAGTAAATTAACTGAATGTATTGATTAAAGTTTCCCGTGATTCCAAATTGTTCTAATGAGAAGAACAAATGTTCCCAAGAGATGCGGTCAAATGCCTTTTCCGCATTGACCGATAGTAGGGCCAAAACTTCAATGCTCCCCTGTATATCTTTTTTAATCCTATTAAAACAGAAATCGAGCAGAGTCAGGACTTTACGCATATTTTTAGCAGGATTCCTATTAGGCATAAAGCCGGATTGATTTTCATGGATTATTGAACTAAGATGCGGCTTTAAACGGTTTGCCAGAATGTTCATTAGTAATTTATAATCCGTATTTAGAATTGATATTGGTCTATAAGAAGCTGTTTTCTCAGGGTCTTTATTTTTTTTAGCAATTAAGGTGATATTAGCAGCCATAAAATATTGGGAACATCTGTTCCCCTCAACAAAATAGAAATTAAATAATTTCTGGAGGGATGGTACAACATGCTCCCCTAAAATCCTATAAAATTCAATTGGTAGACAATCTGGTCTGGCTGCTTTGCTAGTTTTTGCTGATTTAATAGCGGTTTGTATCTCAGTCTCTGATATAGGTGCATTAATCTCCGCCAGCATGTCCACGGAGAGTTTAGGTACCGTGATCTTCTCCCAAAACAGTTTCCCTTTATCTATAGTACATTCTTCTAATTTATACGGTATAGCTCTTTAAAATAATCTACAAAAATGTTGCTAATATCTTTTGCGTTGCATTGCCCCAAAGTAATCAGCTCTTTACCTGTAAAAAAAAATACAAACAACCCCCACAATAGTAAAACTCACCACCCACACAACCAACCCCCCCAAAAAATACTATCTGAAAAAACCTAAGCTCCCCATTGCTCTGAAAATGGCATTTGGATGGGCATTGCCCTTAAAAGGGCAGTTAGCTCTTTTGCGGCCAAAACCCTAATCTAAAAAATAAAACCCACCCAATACACCTTTAAAAAAAACCAACACTAACCCCCTGAAGATCGACTTACAGTTCTGAAGACCGGACATCCATCCTCAATGAAGCGGCAGAAGTCTTCATCCAACCGGGCCAAAGTCCTCAACAAAGCCGGGAGAAGACTTCATCCAAGCCGGGCGAAGTGGTCCTCCAGACGGGCAGAAGTCTTCATCCAGACGGCATCTTCTATCTTCATCCATCCGATGCACAGCGGGTCCATCTTCAAGACATCCGACGCGGAGCATCCTCTTCAAACTAAGTCTTCTTACTGAATGACGGCTCCTTTAAGAGACGTCATCCAAGATGGCGTCCCTTAGATTCCGATTGGCTGATAGAATTCTATCAGCCAATCGGAATTAAGGTAGAAAAAATCCTATTGGCTGATGCAATCAGCCAAATGGGATTGAGCTCGCATTCTATTGGCTGTTCCAATCAGCCAATAGAATGCTAGTTCAATCCTATTGGCTGATTGGATCAGCCAATAGGATTTTTTCTACCTTTAATAACTATTATACCTAGTTAAAATAATACAAACTTGCCTGTAAAATGAAAATAAACTCTAAGCTAGCTACAATGTAACTATTAGTTATATTGTAGCTAGCTTAGGGTTTATTTTATAGGTAAGTATTTAGTTTTAAATAGGAATTATTTAGTTAATGATAGGAATTTTATTTAGATTTATTGTAATTTTATTTAAGTTAGAGGGTGTTAGGGTTAGGGTTAGACTAAGGTTTAGGGGTTAATACATTTAGTATAGTGGCAGCGACGTTGGGGGCTGCAGATTAGGGGTTAATAAATGTAGGTAGGTGGCGGCGATGTTAGGGACGGCAGATTAGGGGTTAATAATATTTAACTAGTGTTTGCGAGGCGTGAGTGTGGCGGTTTAGGGGTTAAAAGTTTTATTATATATAGTAAAAGAACTAATTTTTGCCCCGCAATTTGAATGCCCTCCAGTTGTTGTCGCAACATAATCGCTAAAGGCTCTAAAGATAAATTAAATAGTAGGGGTGAGAGCGGACAGCCTTGACGGGTCCCCCTTTGTAATAAGAACCGTTCTGTGATCTCCTCGTTGATTATTAAAGCCGACCTTGGGTCTGAGTAAATTAACTGAATGTATTGATTAAAGTTTCCCGTGATTCCAAATTGTTCTAATGAGAAGAACAAATGTTCCCAAGAGATGCGGTCAAATGCCTTTTCCGCATTGACCGATAGTAGGGCCAAAACTTCAATGCTCCCCTGTATATCTTTTTTAATCCTATTAAAACAGAAATCGAGCAGAGTCAGGACTTTACGCATATTTTTAGCAGGATTCCTATTAGGCATAAAGCCGGATTGATTTTCATGGATTATTGAACTAAGATGCGGCTTTAAACGGTTTGCCAGAATGTTCATTAGTAATTTATAATCCGTATTTAGAATTGATATTGGTCTATAAGAAGCTGTTTGCTCAGGGTCTTTATTTTTTTTAGCAATTAAGGTGATATTAGCAGCCATAAAATATTGGGAACATCTGTTCCCCTCAACAAAATAGAAATTAAATAATTTCTGGAGGGATGGTACAACATGCTCCCCTAAAATCCTATAAAATTCAATTGGTAGACAATCTGGTCCGGCTGCTTTGCTAGTTTTTGCTGATTTAATAGCGGTTTGTATCTCAGTCTCTGATATAGGTGCATTAATCTCCGCCAGCATGTCCACGGAGAGTTTAGGTACCGTGATCTTCTCCCAAAACAGTTTCCCTTTATCTATAGTACATTCTTCTAATTTATACGGTATAGCTCTTTAAAATAATCTACAAAAATGTTGCTAATATCTTTTGCGTTGCATTGCCCCAAAGTAATCAGCTCTTTACCTGTAAAAAAAAATACAAACAACCCCCACAATAGTAAAACTCACCACCCACACAACCAACCCCCCCAAAAAATACTATCTAAAAAAACCTAAGCTCCCCATTGCTCTGAAAATGGCATTTGGATGGGCATTGCCCTTAAAAGGGCAGTTAGCTCTTTTGCGGCCAAAACCCTAATCTAAAAAATAAAACCCACCCAATACACCTTTAAAAAAAAACAACACTAACCCCCTGAAGATCGACTTACAGTTCTGAAGACCGGACATCCATCCTCAATGAAGCGGCAGAAGTCTTCATCCAACCGGGCCAAAGTCCTCAACGAAGCCGGGAGAAGTCTTCATCCAAGCCGGGCGAAGTGGTCCTCCAGACGGGCAGAAGTCTTCATCCAGACGGCATCTTCTATCTTCATCCATCCGATGCACAGCGGGTCCATCTTCAAGACATCCGACGCGGAGCATCCTCTTCAAACTAAGTCTTCTTACTGAATGACGGCTCCTTTAAGAGACGTCATCCAAGATGGCGTCCCTTAGATTCCGATTGGCTGATAGAATTCTATCAGCCAATCGGAATTAAGGTAGAAAAAATCCTATTGGCTGATGCAATCAGCCAAATGGGATTGAGCTCGCATTCTATTGGCTGTTCCAATCAGCCAATAGAATGCTAGTTCAATCCTATTGGCTGATTGGATCAGCCAATAGGATTTTTTCTACCTTTAATAACTATTCTACCTAGTTAAAATAATACAAACTTGCCTGTAAAATGAAAATAAACTCTAAGCTAGCTACAATGTAACTATTAGTTATATTGTAGCTAGCTTAGGGTTTATTTTATAGGTAAGTATTTAGTTTTAAATAGGAATTATTTAGTTAATGATAGGAATTTTATTTAGATTTATTGTAATTTTATTTAAGTTAGAGGGTGTTAGGGTTAGGGTTAGACTAAGGTTTAGGGGTTAATACATTTAGTATAGTGGCAGCGACGTTGGGGGCTGCAGATTAGGGGTTAATAAATGTAGGTAGGTGGCGGCGATGTTAGGGACGGCAGATTAGGGGTTAATAATATTTAACTAGTGTTTGCGAGGCGTGAGTGTGGCGGTTTAGGGGTTAAAAGTTTTATTATATATAGTAAAAGAACTAATTTTTGCCCCGCAATTTGAATGCCCTCCAGTTGTTGTCGCAACATAATCGCTAAAGGCTCTAAAGATAAATTAAATAGTAGGGGTGAGAGCGGACAGCCTTGACGGGTCCCCCTTTGTAATAAGAACCGTTCTGTGATCTCCTCGTTGATTATTAAAGCCGACCTTGGGTCTGAGTAAATTAACTGAATGTATTGATTAAAGTTTCCCGTGATTCCAAATTGTTCTAATGAGAAGAACAAATGTTCCCAAGAGATGCGGTCAAATGCCTTTTCCGCATTGACCGATAGTAGGGCCAAAACTTCAATGCTCCCCTGTATATCTTTTTTAATCCTATTAAAACAGAAATCCAGCAGAGTCAGGACTTTACGCATATTTTTAGCAGGATTCCTATTAGGCATAAAGCCGGATTGATTTTCATGGATTATTGAACTAAGATGCGGCTTTAAACGGTTTGCCAGAATGTTCATTAGTAATTTATAATCCGTATTTAGAATTGATATTGGTCTATAAGAAGCTGTTTGCTCAGGGTCTTTATTTTTTTTAGCAATTAAGGTGATATTAGCAGCCATAAAATATTGGGAACATCTGTTCCCCTCAACAAAATAGAAATTAAATAATTTCTGGAGGGATGGTACAACATGCTCCCCTAAAATCCTATAAAATTCAGTTGGTAGACAATCTGGTCCGGCTGCTTTGCTAGTTTTTGCTGATTTAATAGCGGTTTGTATCTCAGTCTCTGATATAGGTGCATTAATCTCCGCCAGCATGTCCACGGAGAGTTTAGGTACCGTGATCTTCTCCCAAAACAGTTTCCCTTTATCTATAGTACATTCTTCTAATTTATACGGTATAGCTCTTTAAAATAATCTACAAAAATGTTGCTAATATCTCTGTTACTTGTTACTCTCGTGTTGTCTTTGTTAATAGCTGTTATCGTATTTTTGTTTAACCCCCAAACCCCCCGTATAAGGCCTTTTGTCTATGTATTTCTTGGATAGTATTTTGTTTTAGAAGAACATCTCTATTTTCCTTTACTTTTATATATTTATTCCAGTTATAATTTGTACTGTTCGCCAAATATGCTCTGTAATTATTCTTAACCTGATTAGCCAATTGCGTTTCGCAGGCCCTAAATTTCCTTTTACACTGACACATGTAAGCCTTAATTTTCCCATTCAACACTACTTTAGCTGCTTCCCCAAAAATCTCTGGTTTCTCTATGTATGCTCTATTAAAGCTCAGATATTCTTTCCATTGGTTACACAACCAGTTTTGGAAATCTATACCATTCATCAAATATTTGGGGAAAAAAAGAGATTGGTTAGACATGGATCGCTTAATTAACGTTTTTGTTGCTAATGTGATAATAGCATGATCTGAAATTGCTATCTCTCTTATCTCTGCCCTCCACTCCAATCCCACCAAGGAGTCTGAGATCAGAAATAGACCGATCCTAGACAAGGCCTGATGTCCTTTTGACATACAGGTATATGATCTAACATCTGGGTTTTGTGCTCGCCAAATATCAGTCAGCCCTAACAGTGTTCGAAATTTCTGCAAAATGCGTATTTTTCTATCTGGTTTAAAGTGTGTTTTTTTTGTCTGTCTATCTAAAAGTGAGTCACCTATTAGATTAAAATCACCGGCGACTATAAGGTCCATACCTATATATTTATGTAGGCGCAACGTCATTTCATCCCAGAATTCCTTATCTACTTTGTTCGGGCCATAAATGTTACAAAGAGTGAGTCGCTTTTCATTGTAGAGTATTTCTAAAATTTTAAACTGTCCTTCTATGTCTACTATCGAAGTCAAGATTTTATATTCCAAAGCCTTATTGAATAATACAGCGACTCCTCTTTTACGTGAATTATAGGGAGCTGCTACTACCTCCCCTACCCATTTCGTCTGAAATTTAGGAATTTCGGTGTCTTTCAGGTGAATTTCCTGCAGGAAAGCTATATCTGGTTTCTCCCTAGCCAAATGCTTGTTTATGCCCCCCACATTCCAGGACACAATTTTAAGAGGGAAGGACATTCTTTATTTTTATAAAAAGATAACAATCACCCCGAAGGGATGCTGCATCTGAAGTAAGTACCGAAGATAAATATGCCCAAAAAAGAGGGCAAGTATAGTGTAGTGTTAGGTGTAATTGTAACTTAGGTTAGTTTTTATTTTACAGGTAAATTTGTCTTTATTTTAACTAGGTAGCTATTAAATAGTTAATAACTAGGGTTAGTGTTAGACTTAGGTTTAGGGGTTAATAAATGTATTACTGTGGCGGCGGTGTAGTGGGGGGCAGGATAGGGGTTAATAAATGTATTATTGGTGGCGACGGTGTAGGGGGGCAGATTAGGGGTTAATAAATTTAATATAGGTTGCGGCAGGGTCCGGGAGCGGCGGTTTATGGGGTTAATACATATATTATAGTTGTGGTGGGCTCCGGGAGCGGCGGTTTAGGGGTTAATACATATATTATAGTTGCGGTGGGCTCCGGGAGCGGCGGTTTAGGGGTTAATATGTATAGAGTAGCTTGCGGTGGGCTCCGGGAGCGGCGGTTTAGGGGGTAATAACTTTATTTAGTTGCGGCGGTGTAGGGGGGACAGATTAGTGGTGTTTAGACTTGGGGTACATGTTAGGGTGTTAGGTGTAGACAGCTCCCATAGAAATCAATGGGATGTCTGGCAGCAGCGAACTTGTACTTTCGCTATGGTCAGAATCCCATTGATTCCTATGGGATCCGCCGCGCCGAGCGTACCTGCTAGTTTTTTGATAACTAGCAAAAGTAGTCGGATTGTGCCGTACTTGTGTGCGGAACATCTGGAGTGACGTAAGAATCGATCTGTGTCGGACTGAGTCCGGCGGATCGAAGTTTACGTCACAAAATTCTACTTTTGCCGGTCTCTAGCCTTTGATAACTAAGGCGAATCAGCCTCGCCACAAATACGCTGCAGAATTCCAGCTTATTTGAGGTTGACGGCTTGATAACTAGGCCCCACAGTATATAATGTTTTTTGGTACCATCTATATATATATATATATATATATATATATAAATATAGATGATTATATATATATTTGCATAGATATATACAGATATATATATATATATAGGAATATATATTTAAAAATACTTAGGCCTAGATTTGGAGTTCGGCGGTAGATGGGTTGTTAACGCCACGCGTGTTTCATGTCTAACGCACGGCATTGTTTGACTCCGGTATTTAGAGTTCAAATAAGACCATCTAACGATGCTCCTAACGCGTGTATGTCACACGCGTAATACTGCCCGCGTTAGACAGTCTCCCATAGAGATCAATGGGAAAGGCAAAAAATAGCTTTTTTCACCTAACACTCGATCTCGCGAGAATACGTACAGCTCGGTCATATGACGCATACCACATCATGCACAACAATAACACGCCGCAAATGTCACAACAACAATCAATCAACAAAACACACAAGAATTACACATTCACAAGCGGGGGAAGTTTTAATACAATTTTATACGGGGAATACGCATATACTTTAAGATGCGGAAAATCGCAAAATAACAACAAGGATTAAAAAAGATATACATACACTAGAAAAAAAATCGCATTCAATATCAATATATATTATGACAAACATACATATACAACACTTCACTAATAACACACCATCGCAAATTCACATTTAAAAAGTATACTATTGGACAATGAAAGATAAAACGAACACTATGACATCATCGCATTCTACACATTCCACAAATACCAACTCTAAATGAGCATGCGCAAATTCACACACTTAATACACATTGCAATAATATTAATTGCTAATAAAGCACACCTGAACACCATTTACAACGGAAATTGGGACATCATTAAACATTTACACAGGGTATATAAGCAACACACAAGCAGGGCTTCTTTGACTGTGTTGCTGTTGGGTCTTTGGAGATTGGAGGTTTAAGAATAGAGAGTTTGAGAATTTTTGAGAGTGAGTTAGTGTTAGCGTGAGAGAGTGAGTGAGTTAGTGGGAGTTAGTGGGAGTGGGAGAGAGTCTGTTAGTGGGAGCGTGAGTGAGTTAGTGGGAGTTATTAGTGAGAGTTGTTAGTGGGAGCGTGAGTTAGTGGTAGTTAGTGAGAGTTAGTGGGAGTGTTTGTTAGTGAGAGTTAGTGGGAGTGTTTGTTAGTGAGAATTAGTAGTAGTGTGAGTTAGCGAGCGAGTGATTTTTCTGTACACTTAACACATTTACACGCAAACACATTCAATACATACATACACTTATCAATAACACTACATACACTCCATACCCCCTACCCCCTCATACTACACTCCATACCCCATTCCTTGTAGTCCCATTCCCTTTCATCCCATTTACTCTTATCCCATACCCCATACCCATCCCATACCCATCCCCTAGTTACATTTAGTTTACATATCCTCCTTTTAGTCTTCTTCTTTTCGTTTATTTAAATACTCCTTACCCTCTTTGTTTTTTACATCCCTCTCACACTTTAAGCACCTTTTTTGTCTTTTTAGTTCTTTATTTTGCCCCCCTTTAATTTCATCACACTCACTTTTTGTTTGATTATTTGGGGTTTAGTTTAGGGAAGAGATGGAGGCCAGGCAGGGGACAGGTAGAGGGGGGAGTAGAGGGAGGGGGAGAGGAACAGGGCAGGAAGGGGGGCAGGAAGCGGGGGTGGAAGCGGTGGGTGGACCCAGCCACTTGGTTCAAGATGACCAAGTGGCTGGGCCCAGTGGCGGTCAGAGTAGGGCTTCACAGTCCGGGAAACAGAGGGCATCGTCACAGGGGAAGGCCAAGGCGACTAGGGAGGCGAGGTTTACGATGGAGGAGAAGGAGGCCCTCGTAGAGGCCTATATGGCCAGGCATAGGAGGCTGCAGCACCAAAAGACCACCCCGACTGAGAAGAGGAGTCTCTGGAATGAGATCAGGAATGCAGTCAATGCAGTGGGTGGCCGGAACCGAGATATGGAGTCGATCAAACATCGCTACCGGGACTGTAAACTGGAACTGAAAAAAAAGTTAGGTCTGGAGGCACGACATGCCGCAGGAACCGGTGGCGGACCTGCCATTGAAATCGAGTACTGCCGATGGGAGGAAATGTTGCGGCCCAGCATCTCCGAGGTGGAAGTAGTCGGTATCGGAGGAATCGATACCGGGAACCTGCCACTCTCATCTGACGGTAAGCTCATTGAACAATAATTTAACATACGAATGTATTTCAATGGACACTATACGCAAACATTTACTTTCATGATTGAGGTAGCGAATACAATTTGACAAAACATTCAAATGTACTTAAATTACCGAATTTGAATCCTTCTTGAGATATATTTTAATGAAGAAATAGCCATGCACACGGTGAAACAATCACAGGAGGCAGCTATATTCAGCTAACAATCAGCATCTTATAAGCATATTTAGATATGCTTTTCAGCAAAGAATATCCAGAGAATTAAGCGAATTAGATAAGAAAAGTACATTCGAAAGTTGATACAAAATGTATGCTTCTAAATCATGAAAGATAAAACATTGGGTTTCATGTGTTAAGGATCAGATTAATGCTATAACGTTGTTTACACGCATTCAATTACTTTGCGGTTACATCAGTATCTAGGCTATAGGTTAGGTGTGCATTTAAACAGACTGAAAACAAACGCAAAAACATTCACAATGACCACAGATATCACAAACACGGTTTAGAAAAAGCGGAAATCGTATTGATTGTTTGTTAGATTTCAAAGTGGATTAATGATTCTGCATTTGTAATTGTATCGTAAGCTAAGTCATTTAAACCTTGATTTGCAAATATGCTAATATATACATTTTTTTTTTTCTTTTTTTTTTTAATATACAGAGTCTGGGGACGAGGCAGCACAGCCTCCTGCATCTCCCCGGGATGAGAGTGGTGGTGAGGAATTTCCACTTCGGAGGGAAGAGGCCCCCCGTGACGAAGAGCGCACGGGAGATGATGAAGAGGCCCCGGAAGCACAGGAGGATCCCGCGGAACCCGAGGCCCCTCAAAGACCCGCACTCCGCCGTGCACGGGCACCCCGCCGTGCACGGGCACCCCGCCGTGCACGGGTACAACAAGCACAACAAGAGGAAATAGCGGAGGTGCGGGTTCTACTGGACTACATAGACCAGATGCGTACCTCCCGGATAGAAAACATAGAAGGACGCAACAGAATACTTGATGGCCAAAATCAAATTATTCAAGGACAAAATCAAATCATCACCATACTGAATCGAATAGAAGAAGGACAGACCAGAATATTTCAGCTTCACCAAGAAATGTTCACTTTTTTCCGGGAGGTGCATGCTGGTCTACCTCCTGGTCCGCCTCCTGTTGCTGGGCCTCTTGTTGCTGGGCCTCTTGCTGCTGGGCCATCTCCTCCTGCCGGCCCATCTCATCCTCCTCAGCCATCTACTCCTCCTCAGCCATCTACTCCTCCTCAGCCATCTACTCCTCCTCAGCCATCTACTCCTCCTCATCCATCTTCTCCTCCTCATCCATCTTCTCCTCCTCATCCATCTTCTCCTCACCTTGGTCGTCCCAGTACTCTTCCTTCCACTCTTCCCACAACAGCTCCAAGGAGAACTCTTCGGAGTCGGCAGTTGCCTCTCCCAGAGCCTCAGCCCCGTGGGAAGAGGGGAAGGAAGAGGAAGTAAGTATTTTTTTTATTCTTTACTGGTTTTTTTAATTTAATGTGTAATGGATAGGTATGTGATGATGTGGTTTTCATACACTTGTGGACCACACTCTGTATATAATCGACTTCTATGGGACCGGGTCCATGGAGGCAGATTGTTTGCAGAGTGTGGGTTATAAGTGTGTGAAAACCACATCATCACATACCTATCCTTGTTCATGATATTGATTGGTTTCTGTGATGTGATGTCCAAACTGTTTCCCGAATCGCTAACTAAATTACCATAACAATTATCCATGATGGCATATTACTGTTTGAATGCCAATAACACAGCTTAAAGGGACAGTCAGAAAATTATTATTGAATTAGTATTGAAAACACTGTATTACGCATTATAAAGTTGGAAACAACAAAACATGGAGAAATACGTGTGACTTATGTGCTTACCCTTGTATCTCTGACTATGAAAAATGACCACTTATTTGTTGTTCATACATAACAACATTTTAGATATCAATGATCAATACATGGTCAATAATATGCTGTATGAGCACAAGGTTTTACATATACAAATGCTATCCAAATGCCCTCTAGTGCTCAAATTGTATAATGATTACAAGCACTCTTCAAGATCGAAGAAATGAGCACACCAACCTCATAGGTTTAGATAGCAAATTTAAATAAACCCAGACAAATGTTCAATTGTTGAGAAACATTTGATATCCTTGATATTACATAATTGACTTTTAGAATAATGAAAAACATTATTTTTTTTCTAAACTGTCCCTTTAACAACATTACATATGCTAACACATATTTGAAGCTTGTTGGTATATCTACATGTATTTTGTGAAAAAATAAATATTGAAATCACATTTATATTGACGTGTTAAATAAAGTCTATTTTCTTTGAGACATTATTGTGTTAATATTTTATTGTAAATACATTTTTTTTTAACAATGAATATGGTTTAAAGTCCTTTTAGGAGTGGGGGGGGGTGAAAATATACTAACAATAATATATTTGAAGATTAAACTATGTGGATCTCATACATGATACAAAAAACAACATTTGCATTCAAGGGACAGTATACTATATTTTTAACAGAACTGTATGTAATAGACACTACTACAAACAACAAGATTAACATATACTGATATCAATATTAAAAAGCTTCAAACACTTGAAAATAAAATAGGGTTAGCTATATTGAAAATATAGATGAACCCCCATTACAACCGTAAAACAACACAATACCCCATCATTAACATATGAAAAGACCCTTTACACAAACTGGAGAAAGCTGGAGATGGTACTCACATGAAACTCAGAGGCTTTGCGAGGAGTCAGAAAATTACTTACATTTTCGTAGAACAGAAGAAAAAATAAACGTATTGGTTAAACAATGGACTATCTAACTAGAGACAAAATCAAAGCTTTTGATTTATAATGTGAGTGTCTAATGAACCTTTAATAAAATATACAACGAAATTACATTTAGAAGAAGTCGGCATCATATATTTAGCATATGATAAAGATAAATGCATATTGATTACTTTATTCAAACACAATAGCGCATATTTATTAATTAGATATATTCAACATTAAACACAACAGTAATTTTTCAGAAAAAGGAACATTGTTGACAAACATATTAAACATGGACTATAGAGATTTGCACTTGCCTAGAAATATATGCATGAAAACATTTTGCTTTCGTTCGTTGATTCAACCAGACATCCAGCAAAAGAGAATGTGGTGGTCTTTATCAGCTACGGGTCAACAATGTAACATGATGCAAATAATACATATTCGCAAGGTTTTTAAAATTGCCTGCAGTCACAAACGTTTTTAACGTGCACAAATATTGCGGGACTACATAATCCAATCAGACGTTTTTTTACCTTTGCATGTGACGTCTTAACATGGCGCTTCCTTGATCACGTAAGAACGCCATCCAATGAAAGGCACATTATTGATCACGTAAGAACGCCCCAAAAAAAAGGCGCATCCTTGATCGCGTCAAAACGCAATCTAATAAAAGGCATATTCCTGATCACGTAAGAATGTCAGTCAATACAAGGAATCATTGGACAGCCTGGCAGGTGACGTCTTAAGCAACATGGTGCATCCGAGATCGCTGAAAAACCGCAGACAATACAAGGACTCAGTGACATCTTGGCATATCACTAAGAAACGTATTTATATTTTAGGAACTAGTATGTGTGTAGATTGCTATCTAGGAATGTCAACAAATCATAAATCATCTTTTCGGACTTGACTGTCCCTTGAACTATAGCTATGGTGTATATGTTTAACATTTAAAAGATACACATGAGAAATACATATGCCATTGATGTTTTAAGATATGTTTGGATTGTTGTGGAATAACAATAGTTATACATGGATTTATTAAACGTGTCATTTATTCAAGTTTAATTATTGTCAGCCTACCTATAGCCATATATGGGAGGAGATGTATTTTGTTAACATATTTGTTAACAAATATTCATCATCTAAATTATTTGCATTACACACAGAGATTTATTTGGTTACACTTTTACAATAATATAGAATTGAAAATGAAATACAGGTGCTGTCAACATTACAATAAGATTGTTTATTAATAAGATTATATGTCCTTGTTCATGTAAAAAGGACAAAAACGCTTTAGAAATGGAAATACATTCATTAACAATTGTGATCACCATCACTTAAAGGGACATTATTTTGATTTTAAAAAGAGCATACACATAGACAATACTATTTCAATAAAATGAACACTTTACAGGGATTATATCATTGTATCAATACTCAGATCATTTGGTAAAGGTGCATCAATTCATGCAGAGTTTCTAAATACACACATGGATCTGAACATTGAAATATACATATATACACAAATAACAATCTATATATACATATATAAAACAATTACTATGCTAATCATAATCAGGCAATGATAAAGCTAAGAGAAAAAAATATAAAGACAAATAATAAGATTACATTGGAAATGTTAATCTTAAAGTCATTTACTATTGTCTTACATATATGATTTTATTATTACAAATATATTTGGTAGGTCCCTTTAAGGATCAACAACATAAACTAGAGCTTTAAAAAAATAACATGAAGAATGAGGACAAAGATTCGTGAAATAAAATGTATTTTATTAGTATGTAAGAAAACATACACAACGTTTATAAATAATCTTGTAAAAATAAGGAATATATGAGCCATATGACAAGGTAACACAGTGCATCACAGTCCATGAAGAGAGTTGCCAAGGGCCAGCATAGCCCCATTGGAGACATATGACAAGGTAACACAGTGCATCACAGTCCATGAAGAGATTTGCCAAGGGCCAGCATAGCCCCATTGGAGACATATGACAAGGTAACACAGTGCATCACAGTCCATGAAGAGATTTGCCAAGGGCCAGCATAGCCCCATTGGAGACATATGACAAGGTAACACAGTGCATCACAGTCCATGAAGAGAGTTGCCAAGGGCCAGCATAGCCCCATTGGAGACATATGACAAGGTAACACAGTGCATCACAGTCCATGAAGAGAGTTGCCAAGGGCCAGCATAGCCCCATTGGAGACATATGACAAGGTAACACAGTGCATCACAGTCCATGAAGAGATTTGCCAAGGGCCAGCATAGCCCCATTGGAGACATATGACAAGGTAACACAGTGCATCACAGTCCATGAAGAGAGTTGCCAAGGGCCAGCATAGCCCCATTGGAGACATATGACAAGGTAACACAGTGCATCACAGTCCATGAAGAGAGTTGCCAAGGGCCAGCATAGCCCCATTGGAGACATATGACAAGGTAACACAGTGCATCACAGTCCATGAAGAGATTTGCCAAGGGCCAGCATAGCCCCATTGGAGACATATGACAAGGTAACACAGTGCATCACAGTCCATGAAGAGATTTGCCAAGGGCCAGCATAGCCCCATTGGAGACATATGACAAGGTAACACAGTGCATCACAGTCCATGAAGAGAGTTGCCAAGGGCCAGCATAGCCCCATTGGAGACATATGACAAGGTAACACAGTGCATCACAGTCCATGAAGAGAGTTGCCAAGGGCCAGCATAGCCCCATTGGAGACATATGACAAGGTAACACAGTGCATCACAGTCCATGAAGAGATTTGCCAAGGGCCAGCATAGCCCCATTGGAGACATATGACAAGGTAACACAGTGCATCACAGTCCATGAAGAGATTTGCCAAGGGCCAGCATAGCCCCATTGGAGACATATGACAAGGTAACACAGTGCATCACAGTCCATGAAGAGAGTTGCCAAGGGCCAGCATAGCCCCATTGGAGACATATGACAAGGTAACACAGTGCATCACAGTCCATGAAGAGAGTTGCCAAGGGCCAGCATAGCCCCATTGGAGACATATGACAAGGTAACACAGTGCATCACAGTCCATGAAGAGATTTGCCAAGGGCCAGCATAGCCCCATTGGAGACATATGACAAGGTAACACAGTGCATCACAGTCCATGAAGAGATATGCCAAGGGCCAGCATAGCCCCATTGGAAACATATGACAAGGTAACACAGTGCATCACAGTCCATGAAGAGAGTTGCCAAGGGCCAGCATAGCCCCATTGGAGACATATGACAAGGTAACACAGTGCATCACAGTCCATGAAGAGAGTTGCCAAGGGCCAGCATAGCCCCATTGGAGACATATGACAAGGTAACACAGTGCATCACAGTCCATGAAGAGAGTTGCCAAGGGCCAGCATAGCCCCATTGGAGACATATGACAAGGTAACACAGTGCATCACAGTCCATGAAGAGAGTTGCCAAGGGCCAGCATAGCCCCATTGGAGACATATGACAAGGTAACACAGTGCATCACAGTCCATGAAGAGAGTTGCCAAGGGCCAGCATAGCCCCATTGGAGACATATGACAAGGTAACACAGTGCATCACAGTCCATGAAGAGAGTTGCCAAGGGCCAGCATAGCCCCATTGGAGACATATGACAAGGTAACACAGTGCATCACAGTCCATGAAGAGATTTGCCAAGGGCCAGCATAGCCCCATTGGAGACATATGACAAGGTAACACAGTGCATCACAGTCCATGAAGAGAGTTGCCAAGGGCCAGCATAGCCCCATTGGAGACATATGACAAGGTAACACAGTGCATCACAGTCCATGAAGAGAGTTGCCAAGGGCCAGCATAGCCCCATTGGAGACATATGACAAGGTAACACAGTGCATCACAGTCCATGAAGAGAGTTGCCAAGGGCCAGCATAGCCCCATTGGAGACATATGACAAGGTAACACAGTGCATCACAGTCCATGAAGAGAGTTGCCAAGGGCCAGCATAGCCCCATTGGAGACATATGACAAGGTAACACAGTGCATCACAGTCCATGAAGAGAGTTGCCAAGGGCAAGCATAGCCCCATTGGAGACATATGACAAGGTAACACAGTGCAACACAGTCCATGAAGAGAGTTGCCAAGGGCCAGCATAGCCCCATTGGAGACATATGACAAGGTAACACAGTGCATCACAGTCCATGAAGAGATTTGCCAAGGGCAAGCATAGCCCCATTGGAGACATATGACAAGGTAACACAGTGCATCACAGTCCATGAAGAGAGTTGCCAAGGGCCAGCATAGCCCCATTGGAGACATATGACAAGGTAACACAGTGCATCACAGTCCATGAAGAGAGTTGCCAAGGGCCAGCATAGCCCCATTGGAGACATATGACAAGGTAACACAGTGCATCACAGTCCATGAAGAGAGTTGCCAAGGGCCAGCATAGCCCCATTGGAGACATATGACAAGGTAACACAGTGCATCACAGTCCATGAAGAGATTTGCCAAGGGCCAGCATAGCCCCATTGGAGACATATGACAAGGTAACACAGTGCATCACAGTCCATGAAGAGATTTGCCAAGGGCCAGCATAGCCCCATTGGAGACATATGACAAGGTAACACAGTGCATCACAGTCCATGAAGAGAGTTGCCAAGGGCCAGCATAGCCCCATTGGAGACATATGACAATGTAACACAGTGCATCACAGTCCATGAAGAGAGTTGCCAAGGGCCAGCATAGCCCCATTGGAGACATATGACAAGGTAACACAGTGCATCACAGTCCATGAAGAGATTTGCCAAGGGCCAGCATAGCCCCATTGGAGACATATGACAAGGTAACACAGTGCATCACAGTCCATGAAGAGATTTGCCAAGGGCCAGCATAGCCCCATTGGAGACATATGACAAGGTAACACAGTGCATCACAGTCCATGAAGAGAGTTGCCAAGGGCCAGCATAGCCCCATTGGAGACATATGACAAGGTAACACAGTGCATCACAGTCCATGAAGAGAGTTGCCAAGGGCCAGCATAGCCCCATTGGAGACATATGACAAGGTAACACAGTGCATCACAGTCCATGAAGAGATTTGCCAAGGGCCAGCATAGCCCCATTGGAGACATATGACAAGGTAACACAGTGCATCACAGTCCATGAAGAGATTTGCCAAGGGCCAGCATAGCCCCATTGGAAACATATGACAAGGTAACACAGTGCATCACAG
The DNA here is from genome assembly GCF_027579735.1 of Bombina bombina. Classification (NCBI taxonomy): domain Eukaryota; kingdom Metazoa; phylum Chordata; class Amphibia; order Anura; family Bombinatoridae; genus Bombina; species Bombina bombina. The sequence continues at coordinate 1,170,642,993 of NC_069502.1, read as the reverse complement.
TCCATGAAGAGAGTTGCCAAGGGCCAGCATAGCCCCATTGGAGACATATGACAAGGTAACACAGTGCATCACAGTCCATGAAGAGATTTGCCAAGGGCCAGCATAGCCCCATTGGAGACATATGACAAGGTAACACAGTGCATCACAGTCCATGAAGAGAGTTGCCAAGGGCCAGCATAGCCCCATTGGAGACATATGACAAGGTAACACAGTGCATCACAGTCCATGAAGAGAGTTGCCAAGGGCCAGCATAGCCCCATTGGAGACATATGACAAGGTAACACAGTGCATCACAGTCCATGAAGAGATTTGCCAAGGGCCAGCATAGCCCCATTGGAGACATATGACAAGGTAACACAGTGCATCACAGTCCATGAAGAGAGTTGCCAAGGGCCAGCATAGCCCCATTGGAGACATATGACAAGGTAACACAGTGCATCACAGTCCATGAAGAGATTTGCCAAGGGCCAGCATAGCCCCATTGGAGACATATGACAAGGTAACACAGTGCATCACAGTCCATGAAGAGAGTTGCCAAGGGCCAGCATAGCCCCATTGGAGACATATGACAAGGTAACACAGTGCATCACAGTCCATGAAGAGAGTTGCCAAGGGCCAGCATAGCCCCATTGGAGACATATGACAAGGTAACACAGTGCATCACAGTCCATGAAGAGAGTTGCCAAGGGCCAGCATAGCCCCATTGGAGACATATGACAAGGTAACACAGTGCATCACAGTCCATGAAGAGAGTTGCCAAGGGCCAGCATAGCCCCATTGGAGACATATGACAAGGTAACACAGTGCATCACAGTCCATGAAGAGATTTGCCAAGGGCAAGCATAGCCCCATTGGAGACATATGACAAGGTAACACAGTGCATCACAGTCCATGAAGAGAGTTGCCAAGGGCCAGCATAGCCCCATTGGAGACATATGACAAGGTAACACAGTGCATCACAGTCCATGAAGAGAGTTGCCAAGGGCCAGCATAGCCCCATTGGAGACATATGACAAGGTAACACAGTGCATCACAGTCCATGAAGAGAGTTGCCAAGGGCCAGCATAGCCCCATTGGAGACATATGACAAGGTAAAAGAGTGCAACAGGCACAACAATAAACTTTTAAAAAGGCCAAATGGCAACAATAAAAAAACAAATTCAACATGTGGACGGAGGATTCTTATCTGCCACCATGGAGCATATCCAGATCCTCCACTTACTGGTCATCCTCTTCATCGTCCTGTGCATGTCCAGCTCCAGATTCAGGCCTTGAACTTAATCGCATAATTTCACGCAGAGTCAAGTCCTGAACCCGGAGCTGGGCCTGCATGGTGTCGTTCATCCCTCTCAGGACAGCTGCGTTCCTCAACACGGCCTGCTCTACTCTTGCTATACCTTCTAGCATGAGCCATGCTGAGTCACAGCCTAAAATAAAGAATACATTAAATATTAAGGATAATTACACAACAGACGAAAATTTTTTACTACATACATTGTCATCATAAAGACAAATAATTCTTTACATCAATTAGTTTACATTTATTCTTTACACATGAATTAGGTTATTCAGACAGACAGAAATCATTAAAGGGACATGTTACTCAAACATGTTGTCCCCTTTAATTGGTTTTAGATGATCCACTTATACAGCTTGAGTGTATCAAATCTTGTTAAAGGATTTACATTGTACTTACATCAGCAATTTAAAAATTAAATTTAGACTGTGGTAGGCACACCTATCCTTAAACATTTTGGCATTGAGGACAAGCTGTGTAAACATAGCAACCTGAAGAAATTACATTCCCACTGGGTTAGACAAGAGATAATATATCAACATTTGTACATAAATTGTTGGATCCAAGTAGTGGTGATTGGTATATGTAGTGATATCCAATTAAAGGGACACTGAACCTAAATATTTAATGGACTGATTCAGATAGAGCATGACATTACAAATCTTTATAAATTACACATATTCATTAAATTTTTTAATTCTCAAGCTAGATTTTGAATGCAAGAATGTTGCTTTTTATGGAAGCCAATATTTGTTTATCAACTTTGTTTGTGCCTGCTGGTTGATGGATACATTCATCCAACAATAAAGAAATGATGGCCAGATTTATTTTATTGTTTAAACTAATTATAGGAATTACTTTGTTTCCCAAAATATATCAAGAGAATGACGAATAATTCATAAGAGTAGTAAATTATAAATTTGATTAACATTGCATGCTGGATTGGAATCACAATTTAAAAAATTTAACTTCACTCTACCTTTAAGTATCTTATAACGTGTATTTTGAATGATACTTACAGCTGTGCCTGGGAAGGACAATCCGACACCCAGGACAATGAAGGTTGAGACAGGGGGGAGGGATGGGATTGGCTTGGGGAGGGATGGGAGTGGCTTGGGGAGGGATGGTAATGGCTTGGGGAGTGGTGAGCTGCCGCTCCGGGGTAGGCCGTACAGCTGGGGAGTGGGGAGTTTGGGTCTGGGCAGCTGTACGGGCCAGAATACGGGGAGAGCGGCGAAGGGGGGTGTATGGGCGTTTTTTGGGAGGGACAGGATATGAACTATGGGAAGGGCTGGCAGTGGTCTGGGCATGGTCAGGAGTTTGGTCATGGGCAGGGGTCTGGGTCTGTGCAGGGGTCTGGCCATGGTCAGGGGTGTGTGCATGGGGAGGGGTCTGTGACTGGGCAGGGGCGGAAACCAGATGACCAGAAGTGGTGGATCCATCTGAAAATGTAAAGAAAATATATTAACATCTCATACATCCTGACATAAAATCAACGCATTTCAAATTGATTATGTTTTCAATATACTTCGAAGTGTGTTTGAATTTGTAAAGAATTCTGAAATGAGGATATGGTATGTATATAGGCACTCAGATGAATATCAATGACTGTCTGTACAATTAGAACATTATTATTGTGTTTTGGCCTGGAATATGCATGTGACATAATGATGGCATGAATTATATAATTTAAAAAAAAAAAATCCAAGCAGATTTTCATGCTGCCTGATATAGAAAGGGGGCAGTAGTGTATTTGAACAGACAAATAATATTCCTTTTTAAAGTGCAAAAGCTGTAGACTTTGAATGTCTTCAATAAAATGATTTCCAATAAAGCAACATGTTGGAAACATGATAGATATATTTCACATACCATCAGACTCCAAGGCAGCCTCTTCCTCCTCCGTCCCACATGTTAAATCAATCTCTGTAAAACATAACATGTTGTGTACACGTTAAGGTCAGATATTATAACATATGTTACTGTTGCTCAAATACGCACATCAATGTTGCATTAAAGATATACACACCCAAAGTTATGATTTACATCATTTTGATGGAGCATACAAATGACATTAGATTTGTTATTCTCAATGATTCAGATTTTCAATGTATTGTTTGTATTAATGTTAAAATCATAAAAGCATAGTACATAGAACATTTAAGATTTCTCATGTGTGTATCACTTGATGACTGTTGTCAAAAAATAACATGGAAACAAACATATGTTATACATCTTCTGAATAACAAATGTGGAGACTAATAAAGTTGAAATTATTAATCGTTCAATATTAAAAGAAAATTAATATATAATCAGAAGAGAAATAATTTTAATTTTTATAATGTTATGCTTCATTAGAATCATGATCATAATATTGATTAGCAATACACCTTCAATTACATATAAATGAGTCAATGGACTTACCAGGAGACCGCAAAGGCGGCTCTATGTCACTGCTGGATTCCTGTGGGCTCACCACACCAACTCTCTCTATGAATGATATAGATATATATTATTAAACACATTTGGGATATCACTAAATCACATCTGTCTCGAATTTTAACATTAATCAACTTTAAAATGTGAAGAATAGAGCAGTCATTACACCAGAAAATGCTTGATTGAATCAAGGGGATTCTGTTAAAATTTCTGTATTGAACATATGTTTAATGTCAGACTATATTAGACATCAAAATCATCTCAGACGCTGCTATTGCATATCTAAATATACCCATTGATCAATGTTCTTAACCCTTTAAGGACACAGCTTTCATTTTGCTCAATTGTTTTATGACGGAATAATTCCGTCATATGTCCTTAAGAAGTTAAAAGAATACACACAAACCACATATTGAAGAGCATCTGTTGACAAATCTAAACAAACACATGTGTCACATCGAGCCATTTGTGCAATGTACAGTAATCTTGTTTAGGACACAACACATATTTATCACAATACAAAAAAAAATTGATTATTACAAATATGTAATCATGGTGCTGTTAGAGTATGCAGATATCTATAAAGTAACTCCAACAGAGAATGTGAATTATATATCAATAGTTTTTAATAAAAAGAATGTAAAGATGAATGAATCTATTTTGTCTTAAAGGGACACTGACATGATTAATTTAAATAATTGATTTCTATGTTCAAACTGTTCAAAATGATTTAACATTGACTCCTATTATAATTAGAATGTTGCTCGATTTTAATCTTAAAGGCAGATAAGCAATATTGGAGTCAATAAATATTGTTTTTTGAAGGTATCCACCAATCATCAATAAAAAGCCAGGTTGGTCAACCAAAATTTATATGCACATAAACGTACTTTCTTGATTTTAAAATACATTTAGCAATAGAATATGTCACATATGATGATAGTATTATATTTTTATGTTTATTAATATTGCATACTGTATCTGAATGACAACATTAATAATTGTAGCTCAGTATCCCTTTAATCTAAAATTAAATTGATTCCACAATGTTGTTGTTAATGAATTATCTACTCCATATGTGGATGTAATGAATGGGATTGAGCATGCAATTCAAATCTAATATGTTATTTAAGGATATCCGAAGAATTATTTAATTGTCATCTATTAAAGAGACATTACATATAAATATTGAACAATGTGTATTTAGTATGTAATGTTCAGTCCATGTTTCTAAGACAAATGTCAATTAAAAAGAGACATACCATACTGTGACAAGCCCTGGCTTGAGGATCCAGCAGCCACATCCATATCTGTAATATATTAAATGAGGATTGCATATCATTAATACTAATCATGCCATGTTTAAAATCTTTACATTATTAACAAATCAATTTAAAAATATTAATCCTTTGGTAGTCCCATGAGTTAATTGTTTCCTCAATTAAATTAATGATAAATATATCCTGGACTCTTATTTTCAATCAGTTGTGTTGTTTACTGTATCTTTAATAATATCTGGTTGTTATTTCATAATCATCAATTGATGGCCATATGTTATAATTTATTTGTATTCTTCGTTTTTTATTAGCTATAATATTGAAAATAAGAATACTGTATTCTTCACTAATATAAGAATTCACATTTAATTTTGAACAACATGTGTAAAGCAATGCCACTTACAGCAAAGCCATGTTTACGTGGATGAGAAATGCCATTTTCGCGATCATTGCGCAATGATTCCAAGCGGAATTACGCATCCGTCATTTGACCAACATGTATAAAGCAATGCCACTTTCCGCAAACCCATGTTAACGTGGATGAGAAATGCCATTTTCGCGATCATTGCGCAATGATTCCAAGCGGAATTACGCATCCGTCATTTGACCAACATGTATAAAGCAATGCCACTTTCCGCAAACCCATGTTAACGTGGATGAGAAATGCCATTTTCGCGATCATTGCGCAATGATTCCAAGCGGAATTATGCATCCGTCATTTGACCAACATGTATAAAGCAATGCCACTTTCCGCAAACCCATGTTAACGTGGATGAGAAATTACATTTCCGCTCTGTGACGCATATTCTGTAGAGCGCAAGAAACATCATTCCTATTTCATGTGTCACTAATCTAAAATCAGATATCTAAACATCATATGTAGTGTATGTTGTGAGATCTGTATAGGTTTAGTATCTGACTATATACACATTTTTTGATTAAAAAAAAAAAAAAAGATATTATATGAAGTTGGATAATTACCTGGTTCAGATTCTCTATCTCCTCCCAGGCCACCGGACGGAGAAGCATCTGCCCTGGCCCCCGCGTCAGGACTTTCAGATCCCACAGCTGGGAGGGAAGAAGAGGAGGCCGAGGATGGCGAGGATCTAAATCTTTTGGGGACCCGGAGATTGAGGAGCTCGCATAAAGTCACCTCATAAGGGAGTAGGTACAGTTTCCGCGGGGCCTTTCTTTGGCCCCCTCTTTTACGGGCTTGTACCCAGTCCCTTATGAGGTTGACTTTTTTCGATAAACGCAACCTCATATCTCCGAATCTCCTCATGATCTGATCCTGGGTCCTCTGGACGTCACACACCAATCTAACCGCATTGGTGATAGACTCCCAGAGGGCCTTCTTAACAGGCGCATCTGTCGAGCTCCTCTTGTTCCCAAACAGCTGGGGATAAAAGTCCTTGACGGCGTGGACCAGTGCAGCGCTCTCCTCCTTGGTGAACCTGGGAACTGACATGCCTGCTGGGTTGTAGAATATATGTATGGATATAATATATACTGCCTGCAGGCATTAGAGAACTGACAAAGATGGCAACGTGTAATGGACTTTTATATGGTGAAGTAAACATGAGATGCACCATGGGACAAGTTATCTGTACATCTGATTGGATAAAAGTTTGAAATATTGTTATAATGTCTGTGAGACCATCCTGACTCAAGTTGTGTTTGTGTGATGAACTCTGATTGGCCGTTCCTTAATGTTTCATATCTTAGTAACTTCCTTACACATACCGCTTGGTGGTGCTGTTACTTCATTTTTCATGTAGACTTATTTGTAACTCATGGGCCTGTCATGCGGATATGTGTGACGCAGATTTAATATCCGTGATCTGTTAAATATTAATGATTAAATACTCTTTAAAATCTAATACTGTCACATTATTAAATGTTGTCGACATTTCTCGGTTTAATAACGGTCTGTTTCTTTAATACAAATACACATTTAATATTGTATGTCTTTATTGTTCTTTAAATAAATTAATTGACTTATTGTGAAGTATTGACATTGCTCTATTAAATGTATTTATAATGCACATTGATTGTGTGCTATTGCGTGACATTAGACTCTAATGTTTAAAGATGCTAATCTGGTGTTTCAAGATGCGTTTCCCACGCAATATTTCTTAATGTTCAAATTCAGGTTAGAATGTCAGTAACTTGGATAATCTGTTTATAAATGTTAAACTACAGGTTTGTTATTAGCAAATAAACCTCGAGCTTGTATTTGTCTGAAGTGCTCATATATGTTATTGTGCAATGGCGTCTTTAGTTTTAAAGAGACATTAAAAAAAAACAATTGTATCAAATGATCTGTAGAGATAGAAGATTGTTTAGACTTTAAAATGTAAATCATTTTCTCTTAGTATTTATATATCCTCAACAGAAGAAATTTAAATGCACATGGTTGAGACAATCACATAAGGCATCTCTGTGCATCCACCAATCTTCATCTACTGAGCCGATCTCGATATGCTTTTCAAGCAAAGTATGTCAAGATAGGAAGATAATTAAATACACTATTTAAATCTATTAAAGGGACACTGTCCAAACAAATTTAGCATTGGTGATTGAGCATGAAATGTTAATCAACTTTATTATTTAATCCGATTATCAAATGTTAACAGTTATCTTGTTATGTTTCTTTGCAAATCAATAATGATATTTTATATTACGGACAATTGTTTAATAAAAACCTGGGTTGTCCTTGACGATTGTTGTATCAATTATTCCAAACAATCAAGTTCTGTCCAGAGTACTGAAGCAAATAAATTAGCTATTTACTGCCTTATTTTTAAAGTAATGATAGCAACATCACAATGAGCATTCATAATATGAGACAAGTTTTAAAGTTGATTAAAATAGTATACTCATTCAGAATGTATAAATCATTATTTTTTTTACTGTCTACCTTTAAGTATATTTTTAGTTCATGTCCCTTTAAATAAAAATTTCACAATAATGCTTACAATATCATAAACCTAGGCACCTTCCTTTTGCTAAATTAGTCTAACATATGAGTAAAGCAAATTTAGATTAACTTCTAGATTGTTTTACACACTGACTGAAATATATTTATTAAAGGAGGTATTTTTGAGCCTTCAGCTTAGAGGGACATTAAGCTATATGTTATGTATGCATTTTTTATAATATTCTTATATTTGAACAACTTAATATGTTTTGTAATTCAATCATTATATTGTAATTATATATATATATATTCTTGGATTAAATACATCTCTACATATTTTGATGCTGATTGTTGTTTGCATATAGATGCCTTATGTAATTGACTAAGATATGTGCATTGATGTTTTTTTTAACAAGTATATTTAAAGACTGAATGTAATTCTATAGTACTTTCTAAATATGTTGAAATTCTTGTATGATATTTTTAAAAATCGATACACAATATACTTTGTGAATGTCCCTTTAAGGACCCAAACATTTTGTATTTTGATTTAACATTGACAAAATAAACAAAAGGGGAATTTAAATTCTATATAGATATTTGATGTCTAACCCAAGAGGTAAGATTTTAATAAATACATAATATTACTAAGTATAGTTAAATGACTCCACTAGAAAATTACATAGATTAACCTGGCATCCAATAACTAGCTTGGGAAAAATATCAAGTTAAATGACCTACCATTTATAAATGTAATAATTAAAAGAATTTTGAAAATAATGTTTTGAGATACCTAAGCAAGATACAAGATCTTATACAATTATTTTTACATTCAACAACACTGTCACTTTCATGTAATTGAACCACTTCACCTTCTTAAAAGTTAAAATAAAAAACTTTTGACTACATATCCAAAATAATTTTAATATCTACATTTTCAAAAGAAAAGCATTGAAGAATCTCACTCCCCAATTAATGTTATAAAAGATATTTTAATGTAATATTCTCGGAATCATTTGATTTTCTAATATTAATGCATTATTTGATCTTATGCATGTGCTTGTCAAATAGCCAACTACTAGTCATGGGAGTCCAAGTTTTATTTATTTACAGATTATATTGATATTTAGTAGAATCTGTTCAAAAGAATGTATTTAATAAAATGTTTAGTATTAACATGTAAAAATAAAGTTTAGAGAAAAAGTAAAAATATTCCTGGAAGTCATCAGATGCCAATCTGAAATGACAAATAATAAAAATGGAACAAAGTTAATACACACGTTGTCAAATATTCCTAAAATACATTTAAAATCATATGGTGTCTATGCTCTAACTTTGATCAACATTTTTTAAAGATAATTATTAAATTGATTTAAAAGAAATGAAATACATACACCATTATATTGTTGATTCAAAAATCTATTTAAATATCCAAAATTCAAATTATACATAATAATGTATATCACATTTCAACAATATATGTATGCTGAACATAAATGTAATATTTCATGTCCATTCAAATACCTCTATATCAACTATAATATGTATTCCTTTTTCGGATTGTGATCCCTAAATATCTAATGATGAAATAAGTATGACTAATGTATGTAAGCTAACAATAATCAACATTCTTCATGTGATTCTTAACTAGCATGCACCAACATGGATAATGCATGGTCTTTGAAAGTCAATTCAGGGGTAAACAGTTGATCTTCAATAGGTGTCTTATTCATCAGTTCATTAAATAGAGGACTGGGAAATACCATCTAAAAAAGGACAATCATCTAAGTGTCTGATTGTGATCCCTAAATATATAATTTTGAACTAAATATGACTAATGTATGTAAGCTACTAATATTCAACAGTCTTCACTAGCATGCATTGGTACACCAACCTGGACAATGCATGGTCTTTGAAAGTCAATTCAGGGGTAAACAGTTGATCTTCAATAGGTGTCTTATTCATCAGTTAATTAAATAGAGGACTGGGAAATACCATCTAAAAAAGGACAATCATCTAAGTGTCTGATTGTGATCCCTAAATATATAATTTTGAACTAAATATGACTAATGTATGTAAGCTACTAATATTCAACAGTCTTCACTAGCATGCATTGGTACACCAACCTGGACAATGCATGGTCTTTGAAAGTCAATTCAGGGGTAAACAGTTGATCTTCAATAGGTGTCTTATTCATCAGTTCATTAAATAGAGGACTGGGAAATACCATCTACAAAATAGAAAATCATCTAAGTGTCTCCAATAGGATGTCTCCACAGCCTTATTCTATCAAATAGTTTGCACTTACCATGTGAACATGTCTTTGTATGGTTTTCAAGGTCAGCAGAATTGAAAGATAATGCCAGACATGATCCCATTGGTATACTTCAATTTCAATCTTGGCTTTTTCCCCACTGTCAGTCTGGGCAATCTTCACTGTCAGGCTTCTAATTGTTCCCTTTCAGTCTTTAGATTAAGTCATCTCCCTAATGGAAGAAATATTTTAAATAAAATTCATACAAGTGTGTGAATCAGTTCTGTACCCCTCTCCCACCCCCCATTTCATAATAAATTTATGTCACTAGCTTATGTATGAACCTGTGTTATTTTCTATCAAGTGTGAAGATGAGTCATATTGAGCAGAACAAACCTCTGTGTGACATTGAACCATAGTCATTCTAGAGTATCCCTTTCTGATTATGTACATTTTAAGTAATGTGTAAACAAAATTATATTTTTAAAAATGTATGCCATATGATGTATTTGTGTACAATTCATGCCAGCAACAGTCCATACATTTCTACTTACCATCTGATGTCCTCTTTAAAAACCAGGTGGCAAAGACTCGCTATAGGACCCAATGCCCAGAGCATCACCTATATGAATAAATTTAAAAATTATTCTAACATTTGATCAATCCTAACATGTTTGCACAATTCTCTACTTGTCATTTCCCTAGAGTTCACATCTATTGAAAATACTCCAGTCTAACTTCTATTCTTTACCGTCTAAAGTGGCGGTTGATGACGTCTGCTCTGACATCAAGTCCCTCGTCCTGGAATTCCCCCTCTAGAACAGGATCATCCTCCTCATCTCTGAGGAGGTCTCTGTCCACCGGGACGGCCTGCAGCATCCCAGCCCGCTGTGCAATATTATGCAGGACGCTACAGGCTACAACGATCTTAGCCACCTTCTTTGGGTTGTACTGGAGTGCTCCTCCAGAACGGTCCAGGCACCTGAATCTCATCTTCAGGAGCCCGAACATCCTTTCAACCACCGCCCTGGTTCTCTTATGAGCCCTATTGTAGCGCTCCTCAGACACATCAGTCGGGCTACGCAAGGGGGTAATGAGCCAAGGCCGGCTCATGTACCCAGAATCACCTATAAATTTTGAACAGAACATAATTCAAACAGAATCCTTAAACTAGTATATTGTTTTATAAATATTTTTTTGTACACGATAATCCATATTAAAAGTTTTCAGAAACATCAAAAAAATAACTTTCTATATTATTCTGTATCTTCCCATTTCAGCTAAGACATGCTACATATGCGTATTTCTCATAAAACAAACCTTGTGTAAAATGCTAACTACATGGTTACATTACATTCTCTATCTGAGCACTTAAGGTAAGACATGCTACATATCTGCATTGAACTAAAACTAGACATTAGCGGAAAGAGACAATGACAGGGTTAAATTGCATGAGATAATATCTTCCCATTTCAGCTAAGACATGCTACATATGCGTATTTCTCATAAAACAAACCTTGTGTAAAATGCTAACTACATGGTTACATTACATTCTCTATCTGAGCACTTAAGGTAAGACATGCTACATATCTGCATTGAACTAAAACTAGACATTAGCGGAAAGAGACAATGACAGGGTTAAATTGCATGAGATAATATCTTCCCATTTCAGCTAAGACATGCTACATATGCGTATTTCTCATAAAACAAACCTTGTGTAAAATGCTAACTACATGGTTACATTACATTCTCTATCTGAGCACTTAAGGTAAGACATGCTACATATCTGCATTGAACTAAAACTAGACATTAGCGGAAAGAGACAATGACAGGGTTAAATTGCATGAGATAATATCTTCCCATTTCAGCTAAGACATGCTACATATGCGTATTTCTCATAAAACAAACCTTGTGTAAAATGCTAACTACATGGTTACATTACATTCTCTATCTGAGCACTTAAGGTAAGACATGCTACATATCTGCATTGAACTAAAACTAGACATTAGCGGAAAGAGACAATGACAGGGTTAAATTGCATGAGATAATATCTTCCCATTTCAGCTAAGACATGCTACATATGCGTATTTCTCATAAAACAAACATTGTGTAAAATGCTAACTACATGGTTACATTACATTCTCTATCTGAGCACTTAAGGTAAGACATGCTACATATCTGCATTTAAATAAAAGTAAACATTAGCGGAAAGAGACAATGACAGGGTTAAATTGCATGAGATAATATCTTCCCATTTCAGCTAAGACATGCTACATATGCGTAATTCTCATAAAAAAAACATTGTGTAAAATGCTAACTACATGGTTACATTGCATTCTCTATCTGAGCACTTAAGGTAAGACATGCTACATATCTGCATTTAAATAAAAGTAAACATTAGCGTCGGTAAATAACAAATGGTTAAATTGCATCCTATAGCTGAACATGACGCTAACATTTACAAACTACAGTGGCAATTGTCAAACTAATTAACCATGTTGTGCACAAATACTCACCAACGAGATAACCAGGGGGCATTTGTCTTTCCTCAAACTGTCTCCACAGGGACGACAGAGAGAGGATGCGGGCATCATGACAAGCCCCTCCAAAATTCGCATACACATGCATAATCCTCATCCGTGCATCACAAACATACTGCACGTTGAGGCTATGAAAATGTTTGTGATTTCTGAAGGGCAAGTCATCAATTGGAGCACGCAGCGCAATGTGGGTACAATCTATGGCTCCCAAGACATTGGGCAATTGAGCAATATCAAAGAATTCCCGCTTCAGGCGCCTCCAATCACCATCATTCTGTGGGAATCCTATGTATTGCTTACTGATACGTACCATGGTGTCCAGAAAGTTATCAAACACCACAGAGAATGTACCTTGAGCCAGGCCATGCATGTACAGTTCTCCGGATTGAAAACTCCCGGAGGCCAGGACGTATAGACAGCTTAGCATCTTACTCATGGGGGGAACAGCAGTCCTTATTTGTATACGTGGCTCCAAATGAGGTGTAAGAAACTCGTAAAGGCCAATGAGATGTTTGCAATCGAGCCGATACTTATCAAAAACCTCAAAGTCGCTCATGTTTTCCAAGGTGGGTCTCACCCTGTAGACAGGAGGACCTCGAACCAGACGACCCCTTCGTCTCGGTCTGAGCCGCCGAGGCTGCCTGATTCGACCAACAGCTAGTTCACCAATAGCAGCACCAGCAGTGTCTACCATGTCATCGTCATCCATCTTTCAAAACAGCGTAACAAGGTAAGCACTTGATCTGATGTGGATCACAAGTGATGCTTTGGCCATGTTGTTTGGGGGATTTATAGTACGATTAGTCCAATGGTAGTGAGTTTGTAATGATTGCTTATTGTATTCACCTGTTTGTATGTGAGCGGCGCGAATGCTTTCACAGTGGGCGTAGTATTTTTTTTGGCTGAAATGTTGTTTTCCGCCAATAAATCTCAATGTGAAAGTGTCAAATATCACACATACAGTGCATGTTTGTAATGTTTGTTCATATGCGTAATCAATATTTCTTAAACGCGATCTTATAGTAACAAGCACACGTCCAGGCTAACATGAATGAAAGTGCATAGTTGTGTATAATGTGCATCGAATGTGATCGATCAATGTTGCTGCAATATTGTTTGTAAACGATAAAGTAACATCTGCCATCTGTAGTATTGTATATATATGAGTGATTGCCGAGCAGTCAATATTGTATGCGTCCCTTTAAAATCGCAATAATAATTCCGAACTTCCCGTCTGCCATCTGTAGTATTGTATATATAAGTGATTGCCGAGCAGTCAATATTGTATGCGTCCCTTTCAAATCGCAATAATAATTCCGAACTTCCCGTCTGCCATCTGTAGTATTGTATATATAAGTGATTTCCGATCTGTCAATATTGTATGCGTCCCTTTAAAATCGCAATAATAATTCCGAACTTCCCATCTGCCATCTGTAGTATTGTATATATAAGTGATTGCCGAGCAGTCAATATTGTATGCGTCCCTTTAAAATCGCAATAATAATTCCGAACTTCCCGTCTGCCATCTGTAGTATTGTATATATAAGTGATTTCCAATCTGTCAATATTGTATGCGTCCCTTTAAAATCGCAATAATAATTCCGAACTTCCCGTCTGCCATCTGTAGTATTGTATATATAAGTGATTGCCGAGCAGTCAATATTGTATGCGTCCCTTTCAAATCGCAATAATAATTCCGAACTTCCCGTCTGCCATCTGTAGTATTGTATATATAAGTGATTTCCGATCTGTCAATATTGTATGCGTCCCTTTAAAATCGCAATAATAATTCCGAACTTCCCGTCTGCCATCTGTAGTATTGTATATATAAGTGATTGCCGAGCAGTCAATATTGTATGCGTCCCTTTAAAATCGCAATAATAATTCCGAACTTCCCGTCTGCCATCTGTAGTATTGTATATATAAGTGATTTCCGATCTGTCAATATTGTATGCGTCCCTTTAAAATCGCAATAATAATTCCGAACTTCCCGTCTGCCATCTGTAGTATTGTATATATAAGTGATTGCCGAGATGTCAATATTGTATGCGTCCCTTTAAAATCGCAATAATAATTCCGAACTTCCCGTCTGCCATCTGTAGTATTGTATATATAAGTGATTGCCGAGCAGTCAATATTGTATGCGTCCCTTTAAAATCGCAATAATAATTCCGAACTTCCCGTCTGCCATCTGTAGTATTGTATATATAAGTGATTGCCGAGCAGTCAATATTGTATGCGTCCCTTTAAAAAATCGCAATAATAATTCCGAACTTCCCGTCTGCCATCTGTAGTATTGTATATATAAGTGATTTCCGATCTGTCAATATTGTATGCGTCCCTTTAAAATCGCAATAATAATTCCGAACTTCCCGTCTGCCATCTGTAGTATTGTATATATAAGTGATTGCCGAGCAGTCAATATTGTATGCGTCCCTTTCAAATCGCAATAATAATTCCGAACTTCCCGTCTGCCATCTGTAGTATTGTATATATAAGTGATTTCCGATCTGTCAATATTGTATGCGTCCCTTTAAAATCGCAATAATAATTCCGAACTTCCCGTCTGCCATCTGTAGTATTGTATATATAAGTGATTGCCGAGATGTCAATATTGTATGCGTCCCTTTCAAATCGCACTAATACTGAATAACTTCCGGCTGCCATCTGTAGTATTATATATATAATTGATTTGCGATCTGACAATATTTCTTAATTGTCCCATTGAAATTTCCCTAATAATGCTGTTCAAAAGTGTGGTTTACGTATATGTTGTATTGTAGTATTGAGTGTTAAAGTTCCTAAAGGGGCGGTACAGTGGTGAATCTGTGATGTGTATGGTTGAATCTTGTAATGACGTCATGATATTCTTAACCTGCCTATGTAGTTCTTAAATCCTCATTGTGTTGTTGTATTGTGCTACATTGTTATTGTGTGCTGAATAAAATCTAAATGTGTGCTTTGTGGTTGCGTGATGGGTGATGCGTGTTATGTACATGTACGTTTATATTGTGATTGTGTCCCACATATGCTGACTTCTATATAGCGGTCTGGCATTGTTGTTCCTTCCCATAAAGTGACATCTGTAATCTGGTGTAATGATGTTTTTGTTGTAGGTAATTCCTAATGGTTTATTGTGATGGAATAATGATGTTAAAAGTACAGTAAAATCCATATGTTGTGTTTTGTGATTCCTCTAGAGAATGTAATGTGTTTGTCCCCCATCATTTGAATGCACATGTATGAGTGAATGATAAAAGTAATGTATGTGCATCCATGAGTGATCATGTGTTAAGCCTATGTAGATATGCAGTTGCTGCAAGCATATGAGTTGAATAACATAAATGCAATAATAAAGGTAAATGAGAGGTGTTTCCCATTGTGTACTGTTTGTGAATCCCGAAATGTTTAGTGAATTTTATTTTAATTTTAAATGTAATTTTATTTAAATAATAATGTGTTACTAGTGATGTGGATTTGTAGTTGATGTAATCTAAAAGTGTGAAACAATTTAATGGTGTTGTGAATATTCAAAAAGTAAAATCCATAAATCCACCATAGGGAAATAGTCATTTCTTAATCTATTTATCATAGCTGGGTCTAACGCATGAAATCATGTCTTTTCTAGCGCTAGTATTTGGAGTTTTTCAGTCTACGCTATTTGCGTGCGTTGGGGAAATGAGGGTTTCGCGTGCACGAGCACGTCTTCCCAATAGAAGTCAATGGAGGCTCTAAAGATTTCCAAATTTTTTTTATAAGACTGGTTTTCCTCGTAAAGTGAGTGACGTCATGAGCTTTTGTGAAAAAGTAACTAAATCGTGTTCTTTTTGTGATAAATAAATATTTTTTGTATGTCATGTGGTGTATATTGTTTGTATGCATCGATGAGTGTATGTTTGTGATAATGTTATTAGTTAGATGTAGGTATATGAGGGTATTTTCCCGTCTGTCAATGTAAGTCAATGGGAAAATGGATTTGTGTTGTTTTTTTTCAAACACCCGAGATCTCGCAACTTTAATCCTTTGTATTTTGCAGAAAAAATATAAAATATGAAAAATAAATATAGTGTCGTGTTTGTATGAGTGTAAGTGTAGTTTGTGTAATATTTTTAATTTGATTCGTTGAATTTAATTTTGTCGGTATATGTTTACTACTGGGTCTGAGGTGGCGGTAGAAATGTGAGCGTTAGGTGTTTTTTGAGTGGCGGTAACTAAACTCTAAATACCGGAGTGCGTATGAAACCCGCGTTAGGAGCCTCTAACGCTGGTTTTCACGGCTAACGCCGAACTCCAAATCTAGGCCTTAGAATGTAGTCCCCTATATGAAGAACATTGAAATGTGAAATATTTACAGTACATACACGGTTAAATGCTTTTACTAAATATGACTAGTGCATAAATATGATTTTACATGTTTTCAGCTGCTAAAGGCTCCAAATGCATATATATATATATATATATATATATATATATATATACACATATGTATTTATATGTTTATATGTGTATATATGTCTGTAAATACATACATACACATATAAATACATATGTGCACACATAAACATGGGATGAGATTGTAAAAATAAAAGACAAGTGAGTTACAAAAAGCTGTGTTCTGAGCAGATAACTAAAAAGAGGAAGTGCAGTGGTGAGACTGTATGTATATGTATATAGATAGATAGATAAATAGATAGATAGATAGATAGATAGATAGATAGATAGATAGATAGATAGATAGATAGATATCAAAACAACAAGAGTATTGCATTGATACTTTTTTATATACACATAAATATTTAGTGCAATGCACGGCATTGCAGAGTAAAAATCAGTATCGGACCTAATGTCTACAGGGCCCCGGTGCAAGAATTTATTTTGCGCCCCCCTAAAAGCATCTCACCAATTTTGGGATATTCACTACATATTTATTGTTTAGAAAGCCACTGTACAGCAAAATTACCACTTTCATGAATACCAAGGGAAGGCCTAACATAACAAACTCCCCTAACCCATATACACACACACTCTCCAGAGCATACACATACACATGTATACATACAAATACTCTCCAGAGCATACACATACACATGTACACATACACATACTCTCCAGAGCATACACATATACATGTACACACAAACACACACTACAGAGCACACACATACACATGTACACACAAACACACACTACAGAGCACACACATACACATGTACACACAAACACACACTACAGAGCACACACATACACATAAACACACACTACAGAGCACACACATACACATGTACACATACACATACTCTCCAGAGCATACACATACCCATGTACACATACACATACTCTCCAGAGCATACACATACACATGAACACACAAACACACACTACAGAGCACACACATACACATACTCTCCAGAGCATACACATACACATGTACACATACACATACTCTCCAGAGCATACACATACACATGTACACATACACATACTCTCCAGAGCATACACATACACATGTACACATACACATACTCTCCAGAGCATACACATACACATGTACACACAAACACACACTACAGAGCACACACATACACATGTACACACAAACACACACTACAGAGCACACACATACACATACTCTCCAGAGCATACACATACACATGTACACACACATACTCTCCAGAGCATACACATACACATGTACACATACTCTCCAGAGCATACACATACACATGTACACACAAACACACACTACAGAGCACACACATACACATGTACACACAAACACACACTACAGAGCACACACATACACATGTACACACAAACACACACTACAGAGCACACACATACACATACTCTCCAGAGCATACACATACACATGTACACATACTCTCCAGAGCACACACATACACATGTACACATACACATACTCTCCAGAGCATACACATACACATGTACACACAAACACACACTACAGAGCACACACATACACATGTACACACAAACACACACTACAGAGCACACACATACACATGTACACACACACACACATACTCTCCAGAGCATACACATACACATGTACCCACAAACACACACTACAGAGCACACACAAATGTATGCACACACTCTATATAATCCAATATTAAAAATACAATGTATGTGTGCCTCAAGACTGAAGAGAGCAGTGTCTGCAGCTGCACAGATGTTCAAATCCTCACGTGCCTGCCGCTCCAGCTTTCTGCTGCATGCGCCTACAGTCAGCCCTACCCTGAACAATCCCCACCACCAGAGCAGTTACCTGGTAACAGTGGTAACCCCAGCAGGACCTTTTCTTATGCAGTGGGATTGGCTGGATGCCGAGTTAAGACTTAGCATTCAGCGCTGCACAGTGCACATCTAAAACAGCGCATGGCACTAGCTTGGCAGATCACATGATACCGGCACGGTCTGGCACAGTTTCTCACAAATAAATATAAGCAGAGAACTTTTGACTGTGACAGTTTTTGGGGTTTTTTTGGACTCTTAGGCCCCACAACAAAGACTGGGCCCTGGGCAGCTGCCCCGTTTGCCCTGTGTTAAAGACGGCCTTGTATATATAAAACACATACATAAAAACATACATACAAACATTATTAGTTAGACATGTATATGTATTTATCTCTATGTTAAAGCCCTTTGGAGGTCTTTTTTAAAAACCTGAAACCTCATATCTTTGAGCCCTTATAACTTTTTAATGCAATTTATGTGTAATCATTTTTATTAGATAGTGTTATGTTATTATGAGTGTAATTTTTAAATGTAATGTTATTTTTTTTTTGTGCAACAGTTAACTAGAGCTCTGAAGTCACGCTATCCCGACGTGTGTTAAATTCAATTGCACTCGAGCGATCGCTTGCAACAGTTAGTGCTCCATTCATAATATAGCCATAAATAATTAACTGCAAATTGCAAAACAATGGTTATTTTGATAACATAATGGCAGTGGCTAGAATTGTCTACTCCAGTAAGAATTCTGGATTTGCTACTCCATATAAGAAAACCATTGGGTGGAATTTGGCTATTGAAAAACATTTTGCAGCAAACAAGGTGCTAATATATTCAAAATATTTTCACTATGAAAAAGTATTGAAAAGCTGTAGAAAATTACAAGGTGTTTACTGTTGGATTGTAGAGATATGAACTATATGAAATTTAAACTTGGTACAGTTTATGGGAGATATTTATCAAAGGTCTGGCGAACCTGATCCGACAGTGCGGATCAGGTCCACCAGACCTCGCTGAATGCGGAGAGCAATACGCTCTCCATATTTAGCATTGCACCAGCAGCTCTTGTGAGCTGCTGGTGCAATGTCGTCCCCTACAGATTCACGGTCAATCGGCCGCCAGCAGGGAGGTGTCAATAAACCCGATCGTTCTCGATTGGGTTGAATTGCGGTGATGTCTGTCCGTCTGCTCAGAGCAGGCAGGCAGTGTTATGGAGCAGCGGTCATAACTGCTGTTTCTGGCGAGCGTGTTGACTCGCCAGAAACATGCGCCCTCAAGCTCCATCCAGAGCTTGATAAATGGGCCCCAATATATCTGTTTTTTTCATGCACTATATCTCCATCTCGCCAGATTATTTCTAGGACATTAAATTATTGAGGTAGCAAAGAATATCTTAGTCACTGAGAGATAGTAGGGAGTATGTACAAAAAAGTCATTTCTTCAGATCTTATCATTGAATAATTTACTAAACGTTAAAGCCAAAGAAATAGGGGAATCTTTACTTCATAGAAATAGTAAAAAACAATAAATGTTAAAGTTATTGAAATAAAAAATCTACATACACTGTATATGGAAAAAGACATTACAGGAAACACCTTACTGTGTTGTGGAAAAACATTTGAAATTCAAATAAGAAACTTACCACATATTTGTTTTTTCGTGCTTTGGAAGAGACTATCAACTGGAAAAAAAAAGTGTTGCCCTCGCTACATTCTTTTTTTCATCTCAGTTTTTGTTGCTTTCGGGTTGACTGTAAACACTTTCCATTTGTGGTTAGAAAGGAGTTTTTAGTAAACAGTGAAACAGCGATGACTACATTTCTATTTTGGGTCCTCATATAATTTAAATGTATTAAAATATACAACAGGGAAAAGCTATTTTTGTATTGCCAGCTTTGACCTTAAAGGTACATTAAAATGAAAGTAAAGATAGATAAAAAAAATTTGACAAACCATGCATCCAAATAAAAAAAAATTTATTAAAACTTTTTTACTTTATTTTGTATTAATACCTTTTTCTTCCCTCAAAAGTCATTGTTTTTTCTTCTTTGGGGCAGTTTGGAACAAAGTGAAGTCAATGCTGTAAAATTACTTGACTATTCTGATGGTATGCTCCTTACAAGGCATGTACATTAGTGAGTTTCAGCATTAACTGAATGCCAAAGATAGCGGCTACAAGCCATTTTCGGACATTTTTTAATCTGAATTTAATCTTGTGAAAGTGCAATGCAGATCTTGGTAAGTTGCACTTTCATAGGAATAAATTCAGCTCTGAAAATTGACGACTCCGGCTTGCAGCTGCCATCTTCGCCATTCGTTTAGTGCAAAAAGGCACATGCCTATTTCTGAGTTTAAGCAAGTCAAGAACAATAAGCCACTCCTGCTTCTAGTACACTGCTATTTGCAATAATCTATCTGATTCAGGGCTGCATTACAAGTGGAGCGATAAATTTGTATTGTTCTTGAGAGCTAACTGCGCTCAAGGTAAATAGCATATCATGCTAGCGCTGGCATTACAAGATGAAAGTAAAAATTTAGAACACACAAGTGAAAGACATAGGCAAACTAACATCTAGAAGTCGGATATTCTATGAGGCTTGCTAAAAAAAAATCTTTTTATTTTGGCTCAAGCACTAACCCAAAGGTGCACGAGGTCAAGAGAGCTAAAGCAGTAGGTACGTTAGTAATATTTCAAATACCAATGTCTTTTATTTCCAAATATATATTTATATATGTATCTGTATTCTTTTAAAAAAAAAAAAATATATATATATATATATATATATATATATATATATATATATATATATAGCTATAGCTAAACATCTATATAAATATATATAGATATCTATATATTGTATCAATATGTATGGAACCGAAAAGGAGAGTGTTTGGTTCCAGAGGGAAGTTTAATATATGTTACACTGCAGATTAGCAGGAAATAGTTAGTTGATGAGTAAGGCAGTTACATGGACATTAAAGGGACATAATACTCATATGCTAAATCACTTGAAACTGATGCAGTATAACTGTAAAAAGCTGACAGGAAAATATCACCTGAGCATCTCTATGTAAAAAAGGAAGATATTTTACCTCACAATCTCCTCAGCTCAGCAGAGTAAGTTCTGTGTAAAAAGTTATACTTCACCTGCTTCCAGCTGCAGGTAAAAAAAAAAAAAAAATGAAGAAATGAACAGCAGCCAATCAGCATCAGCAGTGCTGAGGTCATGAACTCTCACTGTGATCTCATGAGATTTGACTTAACTGTCATGAGATTTCATAGTAAGCTTCCTTTACCTGATTGGTAAAATAATATGAGAGTTCACGAGGCTCATCCCCTAAGATGTCCTAGGACAGACACACTAAAATGTTGCTTAGAAATCCTTTACAATGGGAGGTGGCTACTGAGGAACTTTTGAGGTAAAATATATTTCTTTTTTACATAGAGATGTTCAGGTGATATTTTCTAGTCAGCTTTTTACAGCTATGCTGCATCACTTTCAAGTGTTTAAACATTTGGGTATTATGGCCCTTTAACTGTAGCAAGAGCTGAAGTTTATGCATTCTGTTATAAGATATTCTTTTAATAAATTTGTCAAAACACTGCAACTGGATTCTGAGAGACTATCTTATAAACAGCAGCTTTATACATGGTGGCAAAAGAGGATATGGAAAGTTTAAAACCAGTGTCTCAGATAAGGAAGAGATGGAAAGAAGACATTCTTCTATACACAGACCTAATCATGGCTAACAAACTAGAGAAGATGAAGGTAAAGTTGTTCCTGTACTTAATTGGAGAAAAAGAGGTAAAAGACTTCTCCCAGAAGCAGCAGCTCCCACACTGGCTCTGCTAATTAAAGTATTTGATGATTATTGTGAGCCAAAGCAAAATGAGACTGTGGAAAGAAATAATTTTTTTCAAGAAGTCAGAGGGAAAATGAAGGAATAGATGCATATGCCCAGATCTGCGTACACTGGCAGCCACTTGCAACTTTAGTAATATCAGAGACTCATTAATCAGGGACAGGATTGTATGTGGCACAAGAGACTCTAAACTTAGGGAATGCCTACTAAGAAAAGTGGATTTAACAACAGTACAAGTTGTCTATAGAGAGACTGAAGACTTAGATGAATATGAAGACATTCTGGGTCTGACCTTGGAACCAGCTTTTCAGATTTGTACATTTAAGAAAACAGTAAGCAAATTTCCATCAGCTTTGTTTGCTACCATAATAATTGACCAGCAAGCAGTTAGATTCCAAATGGATTGTGGAGCAGACTGTAATGTCATACCAGCAAGGTTGATGAAAGACAAATCTAAAATTCTACATTGTGATAAAATGCTAAGGATTTATAAGGATGCTAAGGATGTATAATAAGAGCACACTGAAACCAATAGGGATATGTAAACTCAAAATAAGAAACCCACACAACCAAAAGTTATATCAGGCTGAGTTTATAGTAATTGACACAGAGGTGTGTAATCCTATACTAGGAAGTAGAGCTATACAAGCTATGGATCTGATCTCAGTGCAACACCAAAATATCCTAAACGTGGAACAAGACAGCAACCACCCAGATGCCACTGTGTGGGACTGGTCAGCCATCAATAAAGAGTATGCAGAAGAGCTTACCAGTTTAGAAAAACAGGGCATTATAACCCCTGTAGAGAGAAGTACAGACTGGATTAGTAGTATGGTGGAACTGAAAAAATCATCAGGGAAGTTAAGAATTTGCATTGACCCTGAGGGGTATATTTATCATAGTGCGAGCGGACATGATACAATGTAGCTTATCATGTCCGCTGCACATCGATAAATTCCGACAGCATACATTATCATTGCATAAGCAGGTCTTGTGAACTGCTTGTGCAATGCCACCCCCTGCAGATTCGCGGCCAATCCACTGCTAGCAGGGGGTGTCAATCAACCCAATCGTATGTGATCGGGTTGATTTCTGTCCGTGGCCTCAGAGCAGGCGGACAAGTTATGGAGCAGCAGTCTTTAGATAAATTGACCCCTAAGCCTCTGAATAGGGCTTTGAAAAGGAGCCATTATCCTTTGCCAACAATTGATGATATACTTCTTGACCTAACAAGAGCAAGGATTTTTTCAGTATGCAATGTCAAGAGAGGATTTTGGCATATTGAATTAGAGGAATAATCCAGCTATTTGACCACTTTCTCTACTCCTTTTGGCAGATACCGCTGGGTTTGAATGCCTATGGGTATTAGCCCGGCCCCAGAAGTGTTCCAGCAAAAACTAAATCATGCACTGGAAGGGCTACCAGGTATCAGGATTATTGCAGATGATATTCTGAGGAGAAGGCGATACCGAGGTGGAAGCTATTCAAGACCACGATCAAAATTTGAGAAAATTGCTCAATCACTGAAGAGAAAGACACATCAAACTAAATCCAGAATAATTTCAGCTAAGGAAAACAGAGGTGCCATATATTGGTCACTTATTATCAGCCCAGGGACTTCAAGCAGATCCAAGCAAAGTAAAAGCCATTATTGAAATGCCCAGACCCTCAGATGTTAAAGAAGTACAGAGATATTTGGGGATAGTGAACTATCTTTCTAGCTTTTGTGAAAACCTCTCAGATGCAGGTGAACCACTGCGCCAACTAACCCAGAAAGGTTCAGTGTGGGAATGGACATAGGTGCAGGAAGAGGCATTTCAGCAGATCAAATAAAAAAGTAGCAGTGCACCAGTGCTTAAATATTATAACGCAGATGAAACATTAGAACGACAATGCGATGCATCAGAGAAAGGTCTGGGAGTAGCACTGATGCAAGGTAAACAACCAATCACTTTTGTAAGCAGAGCAATGACAGAAACAGAGCAAGGTTATGCACAGATAGAGATGGAGCTATTAGCAGTCCTATTTGGAATGGAAAAATTCCACCAATTCACATTTGGGCAGACAGTAACTGTACAATCAGACCATAAGCCCCTTGAAAGCATTATGAAGAAACCCTTACTTAAAGCACCAAGACGTCTTCAGCGTATGATGTTACGGCTTCAGATGTATGATGCATGTATTAGATACTGCCTGGGGATGTCTCTGGCAGTGGCAGACACATTAAGTAGGGCTTATTTAGAAGAAGTTTCTATGGAGGGTTCTGTGGAGCACCAGATTGAGACTATAAACATGCTCCAATATCTACACATCTCAAACAGGAGACTTGTTGCTATACAACAGAGCACAGAAAAAAACAATACTTTACAAGCAGTGAAGCAAATTGTGATGAGTGGGTGGCCTCATGCTAACGAACAGGTAGCCCTAGAGGCTTCACATACTACCATATATGTGATGAACTGAGTGTACAGGATGGTGTTCTATTCAAAGGTGAGAAAGTAGTTATTCCATCTGATCTCTGAACGGATATTATGTCTCAAATACATTCTTCACATTTTGGTGTGGAAGGATGTCTACGCAGAGCCAGGGAGAGCATTTACTGGCCAGGAATGAATGCACAGCTAAAAGAATATATTGACCAATGTGACATATGCCATTCATTCGATACTAAACAACAGAAAGAGACATTCGTTCCTCATGAGGTCCCAACAAGACCATGGGAAAAGCTTGGCATTGATTTGTTCACACTCCAAGGAAAGGAGTATTTAATAAGAGTGGACTATAACTCTAACTTCTGGGAGATAGGCCATATTCAGGGTAAAAAATCTACTACAGTAATAAGAAAATTAAAGGCCATTTTGCCAGATATGGAATCCCAAACACTGTATGTTCTGATAATGGACCACAGTTTATTTCAATGGAGTTTGAATACTTCAATATGGGTTGGGACTTTGAACACGATAACCTCGTCACCAGGATACGCTCAAAGCAATGGGAAAGTAGAGTCGGCAGTAAATACAGCCAAAAGACTACTTCAAAAAGCTGTGCCTTCTGGAAATGATTCTTATCTAGCATTTTTGGATCATCTCAACACACCAACACAAGGCATGGAGAGCAGTCCTGCTTAAAGAATGATGGGTCGAAGGACCAAATCATTACTTTCAATAAGAGGGAGTCTGTTAATACAGGATCAAGTGATGAATGACAGGCATTAAATCCTGTGCAGGAAGCAGCATTCATTGCAAGCTGCTCAATATAACAAGGGAGTCAAAGACCTGCGGCATCTAAATTTTGGTAAACAGGTGTGGGTACAACCGCAAACAAACCAGGGAAAAGAGTGACAGAAGGCTTGCCTAAGAGCTCCTGTAGGAATCAGGTCATATGAAGTGGTGACAGAGTCAGGACAGGTCCTGAGGAGGAATAGGAGGCATCTGAGAGGCACTGGATGCTACAGGCCTTCAGTAAGAACCCAAACTAGCACCCAAGAGGAATCTCACATTGAGAATACAAACCAGCCATTAATGACAAATAACTCAGAAGAAGAAGGGCTAGAAGAAACAAACAGTGAAATATCAGACACGGACAGACTGCAGGATGATAACAGAGTCCTGTCAGAACAACCACAGGGATCCAGAAACACCCAGACTAGAAGTGGGAGATGTATCCGAAAACCAGAAAATCTAAATGACTAATAGGTAGCACCAATGAAAGACGGCATCTCAGGATCCATATTCCTATAGGAATTAAAAGAGATAGTGATTGCTATTTCCCCAAAAAGGGAAAAGATGTATCAATATGTATGGAACCAAAAAGGAGAGGGGTTCCAGGGGGAAGTTTAGTATATGTTACACTGCAGTTCAGCAGGAAAAAGTTAGTTGATGAGCAAGGCAGTTACATGGACATTAACTGTAGCAAGAGCTGAAGTTTATGCATTCTGTTATAAGATGTTCTTTTAATAAATTTGTGAAAACACTGCAACTGGATTCTGAGAGACAATCTTATAAACAGCAGCTTTATACATATATCACATGTATATATAGAAATGTATATTTCAAAATAAAAATAACATTTTAATCTATTTGAAGAACATAGGAATAAAAACATATTAAATTATTTTTAAATAATATTGCATATAATTTCAAGGTATTTGATTAGGGAAGTCTTTACATATGTGTATATGTGTTTATAGCAGGAGTGTATTATGACCTAGGCCAACAAGGCTGGTGCCTAGGGCAGGAGATTTGGGAGGGGCAGCACATCTGCCCTATCCTCTCTCTAAATGCCAGTACAGTGAGCTATAAAGTGCAGGCTTTTACAGAGAAGACAAGGCATGCGCGCTGATTAGGGTCACTCTTCACAGGCAGTGCTACTTTAAACTTTGCTTCATTTAGAGCCGCCGACATTTTTGCAGTGGAAGCGTTCTTGGTGATAAACTTGCCCTGGGATATGCTTACAAGGTGAGGCTGGAGGAGAAGACCTTGTGGCGATATGCTGCCTCCCCTTGTCCGCTGTGGTGAGTCTGCGAGCGCAGTGCTTATTGCAGGTCTTAGTAACTAACAGACTGGATGCCTCTGTGCACTGTTTAGATCAGCTTGTGATGTCTAATCATAAACTCTAATTGCTAGCTTTCTCTGCATTCATGAACCCATGGAGTAAATAGTAAACGGACACTTAAATAGTTTTATTACTTGATTATGGTAATTACAGTATGTTGTTGCATGTGAAGGGCAGTGGTTGTTTAAAATGTATTCTTCTAAAATAATATCTAACTTATCTATCAATAAAGCAGCTGGTCCCGATGGTCTCCCTAGCGAGTTCTATAAAATTGTGTCTACTGAAGTGATTCCGCATCTTTGTATTCTTTTTAACAGTTTCTATATTGACGGCAAACCCATCCCCCCCTCTTTTTCGCATTCTTATACAACACTGATACTCAAAGGAGGTAAAGATCCTTCTTATAAGGAATCATATAGACCAATTGCTCTACTCAACGGCGATTATAAAATCTTAGCTGCAATTTTGGCCTCCAGACTACAAGGGGCTCTTACAAAAATCATTCATACAGATCAATCAGGGTTCCTAAATAATAGGAACTCTGCCGCAAAAATTAGGGAGGTTTTGGTTGTGACAGAGTATTACGAGGCAGTATCTGAGAGGGATAGTGGGGGAGAGGGTACACAGGATCTTGCTATCATATCCATCGATGCTGAAAAGGCATTCGATTCAATCACTCATGAGCATATTTATTCTTCTTTAAATCATTTCGGTATCAGGGGTAATTTTTCTGATTTTGTTGCGAATCTTTATACCCAACCTTCCACAAAATTGATAGTAAATAGGAACATCTCCTCTCCTATTTTTTTAGGTAGAGGAACGCGTCAGGGTTGCCCTCTCTCCCCCCTTCTTTTCGATATTGCTATTGAGCCGTTGGCAATCAAAATAAGACAATCTTTAGATGGTATTAAAATTCACAACCATGAAATAAAAACTGGGCTCTATGCAGATGATTTGCTTGTCTACATGACAAATACCAAATTAAACATGCCTAAGCTTTTTCATATAATGGATCACTTTGGTTCCTTTTCAGGTTACAAAGTAAATATGACGAAATCTGAAATATTTTGGCTTAGGAACAATATAAACTCAGTAACAAATATCCCCTTCCGACAGGTTACGGAATCTTTTAAATACTTAGGGATTCATATCCCGGTTAAAAGCGCCGATCTCTACAATCTTAACATTCTTCCAGTTCTTAAAACGATTAAAGAAAAACTTAAAGATTGGCAAAACCTGCCATTATCACTATCTGGCCGGATTGCTCTATTTAAAATGGCCCTCTTACCGAAATTACTTTATATTCTTCAAAATACATTATTATTATTACTTGGAAAAGACATCCGCTCATTTAATAGTGCACTTATAGAATTTCTTTGGCAAGGGAAAAGATCAAAAATTTCTTTCGGAAAACTTTCAGTACCAAAAGAATGGGGAGGACTGGCCTTACCCGATATAAGGCTTTACAACCTCTGCTTTCTTGCGCGCATAGTCACAGACTGGATTTCATGTAATAACTATGTTTTAAATAACGATCTGGAATCCAGTGTCTCTCATCCTTATTGGCCCTCCGCATTGACTCATCTAGATATTAAAGAAATCCCGACAGAAATTAAAAAGCTTAAAACATTTTACAACCCGCTTAAAGCTTGGCAAAAAATAACCAAGCTCCTCCTAATTAACAGTAAAGCTTCTATTTATCTCTCGATATTAGGAAATCCTAAATTCCAAGCAGGAATTCATTCTGCGGTCTTCAGAAGATGGGACTCTGCGGGTCTGAAGAATGTTCACCAAATAATAGACAAAGAGAGACAATGCATTAAATCATTTCAGGAAATAAACACAGAGTTTAACTTGCCAAACCGAGACTTCTTTGCTTATCTGCAACTTCAACACTTTGCGTTGGAATTAGTCAAAGAAAAAGGCTGGAACTGGAGCATGGGCAAACTTGATGACTGGTTAGTATTAACTAGAAATGCTCATATGTCCATTGCACCATGCTATTATTTCCTGGGTTCAAACAAGGGTGTCTCCGTTTTAACACAACTGGCACTATTCTGGAACACATTAATTGTTCAGTGCAACATAGATCAAAAAACTCTGCAACTTTCAATTAAAAAGGTGGCTCAGAACACACTCTCAGCCACATGGCGAGAGGCCCATGTTAAATTCCTCCATAGGGCATATTTTACCCCCGAGAAAGGCTATAGATCTGGCAACTTAGGGTTTAATAAATGCCCCAAATGCTCATACTTCGCAGCTGATTTCCCACACATGATATGGTACTGTCCAAAAATTAAAATTTTCTGGCTTAAAGTGGAATACTGGTTAAGAAATGTACTAAAAATAGCTCCTCTTTCTCTATCATTCTATCAGACAGTACTCTGTTTAAAGAAAGAACCTGGTAAACAAAATAACGAAAAAATTGTAATCTCCACTATCCTTGCTACCAGATATCTAATCTGCAAAAAATGGAAGAGTCGCTCAATTCCTAGTATCTCTGAAGTGAAAAATTGCATGAAAAAACAATGTATGTTAGAACAAAGAGATATAAACCTAGAAAATTATCAGGACATCAATAGGTTTTTCAATAATTGGGCAAACTTCTTAAAAATATTCTCTCCTACTGAAATAAATCATATAATTTTCCCTTTTAAAAATACAGAAATAGGTCTACTAGTGAACTGGTAGCTATTGGGAGCTGGGCGGGTGAAGGAGACGGGAGGGAAGGATCCTTTACTGTTTTTTTTTTTTTTTTTTTGTTTTTTTTCTTCTTCTCCTCGCACGTGGGGGAGAAGGTAAAGGGCAGGGGGAAAAAAGCAAATAAAATCCCAAGACATTTTCAGAGATAAATGTACAAGATGTTAAGATGTAACATTATTATGAACTGTATGAAATATAATCTCAAAGTTATATGTTAAGAGGAATTAACATAACAATGTTTAAGTTAAGCAAGGTAATAAGATTATATAACGCTGTAATAGCATGCTAGTTTTTAATTGTTTATTTTTCTTATTCTTTGTTTTTTTATGTACATGATAACAAATATTTTATTTCTGTTTTCTGAATTATGTTTTGGTTCACTAATAAAAGATTTAAAAAAAAAATGTATTCTTCTTTCCCTCTTTCCTCTCTCCCTTATTTCCCTTTCTCCCTCCCTCCCTCAACTCCCTCCCATATTTCTTTCCCTCCCTCCCTCCCTCCCTCCCTCCCTCCCTCCCTCCCTCCCTTCTTTCTCTCAACTCCCTCCCTTGCTCCCTTCTTTCACTCATTTCTTTTCCTCCCCCCTTTTCTCCTCTCCCTCCACACTTTTCTCATCTCTCTCTCTCCCTTCTTTCCTTTCCCTCCCTTTTCTCCCCTCCCTTTCTTTTCTCTCCCTTCTCTCAGGGAAAAAATGCTATGAGATGCATGTAATTCAACCCACCTGTATGCAAGTGTTTTGCAAGCCCATTTTCATTTGAATTGTTAAAAACAAAACAAAAATAAACATTTTACACACAGATCATATTTCTTTAAAACCTTTTAAAACTATCGCCTAGATTACGAGTTCTGCGTTAGTCTTAAAAAGCAGCGTTAGGGGGTCCTAACGCTGCTTTTTATCTAACGCTGGTATTACGAGTCAGGCAGGAAAGGGTCTACCGCTCATTTTTTTTCCGCGACTCGAGGCTACCGCAAATCCCCTTACATCAATTGCGTATCCTATCTTTTCTATGGGATTTGCCTAACGCTGGTATTACGAGTCTTGGAAGAAGTGAGCGTTAGAGCCTCTGCCACCAAGACTCCAACCGCAAAAAAAAGTCAGTAGTTAAGAGTTTTATGGGCTAACGCTGGAACATAAAGCTCTTAACTACAGTGCTACAAAGTACACTAACACCCATAAACTACCTATTAACCCCTAAACCGAGCCCCCCCCCCCACATCGCAAACCCTATAATAAAAATATTTAACCCCTAATCTTCCGACTGGACACCGCCGCCACCTACATTATAGCTATGGACCCCTAATCTGCTGCCCCTAACATCGCCGACACCTATATTATATTTATTAACCCCTAATCTGTCCCCCCCCAACGTCGCCGCCACCTACCTACACTTATTAGCCCCTAATCTGCCGACCGGACATCGCCGCCACTATAATAAAAGTATTAACCCCTAAACCGCCGCACTCCCACCTCGCAAACACTATAAAAAATTTTATTAACCCCTAATCTGCCCTCCCTAACATCGCCGCCACCTACCTACAATTATTAACCCCTAATCTGCCACCCCCAACGTCGCCGCTACTATAATAAAGTTATTAACCCCTAAACCTAAGTCTAACCCTAACACCCCCTAACTTAAATATAATTTAAATAAAACAAAATAAACTTACTATCATTAAATAAATTATTCCTATTTAAAACTAAATACTTACCTGTAAAATAAACCCTAATATAGCTACAATATAACTAATAGTTACATTGTAGCTATTTTAGGATTTATATTTATTTTACAGGCAACTTTGTATTTATTTTAACTAGGTACAATAGCTATTAAATAGTTAATAACTATTTAATAGCTACCTAGTTAAAATAAATACACATTTACATAGTAACATAGTAACATAGTAGATAAGGTTGAAAAAAGACTGAAGTCCATCGAGTTCAACCTATACAAATCTAAAATACTTACAAAAAGCTCCAGTTAAGCTTAAATAACCCCATTAAAAGGTGACCAATTTAATACTAGCAATCATATCCATGAATTTTGTTTATATACAGAAATTTATCCAGACTATTTTTAAATGTATCTATGGTATTGGCATTCACTACCTCCTTTGGTAATGAGTTCCACAATTTTATTGCTCTTACAGTGAAAAAACGTTTCCATTGCAGGAGATTAAATCTCCTTTCCTCCAACCTTAAATTATGACCTCTTGTCAGAAACAATTTTCTTGGAATAAACAGAGCTTCTGCCATCTCTGTATATGGGCCTTGAATATATTTATATAAAGTAATCATGTCCCCTCTCAAGCGCCTTTTTTCTAAAGAAAACAGACCCAGTTTGGCTAGCCTATCCTCATAGGTTAATTTCTCCAATCCCCTTATTAGCTTTGTGGCCCTTCTCTGAACTTTTTCTAGTTCTGCAATATCTTTTTTAGCAATCGGTCCCCAGAACTGCACTCCAAACTCAAGGTGAGGTCTTACCAGGGCTTTATATAATGACAGAATTATGCTTTCCTCCCTTGAATCAATGCCTCTTTTAATACATGCTAGTATCTTATCAGCCTTTGAAGCCACTGCCCTGCATTGTGCACCCATCTTTAGATTGTTATCTATGACTACTCCCAAATCCCTTTCCTCCTGTGTTTGGCTAAGTCTTGTCCCATTTAAAAAATACGTAGCCTGCTTATTTTTACTTCCAAAATGTAGAACCTTGCATTTTTCCGTATTAAATCTCATTTTCCATTCACTTGCCCATAGTTCTAATTTTAGCAAATCCCTTTGTAATGAGAGTTCGTCCTGCTCTGACCTAATGACCTTACTTAACTTAGTATCATCTGCAAAAATAGAGATGTCGCTATTTAATCCTTGCTCCAAGTCATTTATAAAAATACTAAAAAGAACAGGGCCCAGTACTGATCCCTGGGGGACGCCACTGATTACCTTTGTCCAATCTGAGTATGATCCATTTACTACTACTCGTTGCTCCCTATCTTTTATCCAGTTATTTATCCATGAGCTAACATTTTCAGCTATTCCCAGTCCCTTAATTTTGCGCATTAATCTCTCATGTGGCACTGTATCAAATGCCTTTGCAAACTCTAAGTATATTACATCAACTGATTCCCCTTTATCTATATTTTTACTTACTTCCTTGTAAAATAAATCCTAACCTAAGTTACAAATACACCTAACACTACACTATCAATAAATGAATTAATAAATTAACTACAATGATCTAAACTAAAATACAATTCAATAAAGTAAAATATAATACAAAAAAAACCCACTAAATTACAAAAATAAAAAATATTACAAGAATTTTAATCTAATTACACCTAATCTAAGCCCCTAATAAAATAAAAAAGCCCCCCAAAATAATAAAATTCCCTACCCTAAACTAAATTACAAAGTAATCAGCTCTTTTACCAGCCCTTAAAAGGGCTTTTTGCGAGGCATTGCCCCAAAGTAATCAGCTCTTTTACCTGTAAAAAAAAATACAATGCCCCCCAACATTACAACCCACCACCCACACACCCCTACTCTAAAACCACCCGATCCCCCCTTAAATAAACCTAACACTACCCCCCTGAAGATCACCCTACCTTGAGACGTCTTCAGCCAGCCGGCCACCAATGGGCCAGAAGTGGACATCCGAAGCAGCAGAAGTCTTCATCCGATCGTGGGCAGAAGAGGTCCTCCAAGCGGCAGATGTCTTCATCCAAGCGGCATCTTCTATCTTAATCAACGGGAGCGGAGCGGAGCCATCTTGAATCCAGCCGACACGGAGCCATCCTCTTCTTCCGATGTCCTAAGGCCGAATGAAGGTTCCTTTAAATGACGTCATCCAAGATGGCGTCCCTCGAATTCTGATTGGCTGATAGGA
The DNA here is from genome assembly GCF_027579735.1 of Bombina bombina. Lineage (NCBI taxonomy): Eukaryota > Metazoa > Chordata > Amphibia > Anura > Bombinatoridae > Bombina > Bombina bombina. Next base: position 1,170,609,007 of record NC_069502.1, on the reverse strand, counting down.
TTCTATCAGCCAATCGGAATTAAGGTAGGAAAAATCCGATTGGTTGATGTAATCAGCCAATCGGATTGAAGTTCAATCCGATTGGCTGATTGGATGAGCCAATAGAATGCAAGGTCAATTCTATTGGCTCATCCAATCAGCCAATCGGATTGAACTTCAATCCGATTGGCTGATTACATCAACCAATCGGATTTTTCCTACCTTAATTCTGATTGACTGATAGAATCCTATCAGCCATTCGGAATTCAAGGGACGCCATCTTGGATGACGTCATTTAAAGGAACCTTCATTCGGCCTTAGGACATAGGAAGAAGAGGATGGCTCTGCGTCGGCTGGATTCAAGATGGCTCCGCTCCGCTAGGGTTGATTGAAGATAGAAGATGCCGCTTGGATGAAGACATCTGCCGCTTGGAGGACCTCTTCTGCCCCGATCGGATGAAGACGTCTGCCGCTCCGGATTTCCACTTTTGGCCCATCGATGGCCAGCTGGCTGAAGACGTCTCAAAGTAGGGTGATCTTCAGGGGGGTAGTGTTAGGTTTATTTAAGGGGGGATTGGGTGGTTTTAGAGTAGGGGTGTGTGGGTGGTGGGATGTAATGTTGGGGGGGATTGTATTTTTTTTACAGGTAAAAGAGCTGATTACTTTGGGGCAATGCCCCGCAAAAAGCCCTTTTAAGGGCTGGTAAAAGAGCTGATTACTTTGTAATTTAGTTTAGGGTAGGGAATTTTATTATTTTGGGGGGCTTTTTTATTTTATTAGGGGGCTTAGATTAGGTGTAATTAGATTAAAATTCTTGTAATATTTTTTTATTTTTTGTAATTTAGTGTTTTGTTTTTTTTGTATTATATTTTAGTTTATTGAATTGTATTTTAGTTTAGATCATTGTAGTTAATTTATTTAATTAATTTATTGATAGTGTAGTGTTAGGTGTATTTGTAACTTAGGTTAGGATTTATTTTACAGGTAAATGTGTATTTATTTTAACTAGGTAGCTATTAAATAGTTATTAACTATTTAATAGGTATTGTACCTAGTTAAAATAAATACAAAGTTGCCTGTAAAATAAATATAAATCCTAAAATAGCTACAATGTAACTATTGGTTATATTGTAGCTATATTAGGGTTTATTTTACAGGTAAGTATTTAGTTTTAAATAGGAATAATTTATTTAATGATAGTAATTTTATTTCGTTTTATTTAAATTATATTTAAGTTAGAGGGTGTTAGGGTTAGGGTTAGACTTAGGTTTAGGGGTTAATAACTTTATTATAGTAGCGGCGACATTGGGGGCGGCAGATTAGGTGTTAATAATTGTAGGTAGGTGGCGGCGATGTTAGGGAGGGTAGATTAGGGGTTAATAAAATTTATTAGAGTGTTTGAGAGGCGGGAGTGCGGCAGTTTAGGGGTTAATACTTTTATTATAATGGCGGCGATGTCCGGTCGGCAGATTAGGGGTTAATAAGTGTAGGTAGGTGGCGGCGACGTTGGGGGGAGGACAGATTAGGGGTTAATAAATATAGGTGTCGGCGATGTTAGGGACACCAGATTAGGGGTTCATAGCTATGATGCAGGTTGTGGCGGTGTCCGGAGCGGCAGATTAGGGGTTAATAATATAATGTAGGTGTCAGCGATAGTGGGGGCGGCAGATTAGGGGTTAATTAGTGTAATATTAGGGGTGTTTAGACTCGGGGTTCATGTTAGGGTGTTAGGTGCAGGCATAAAATTAATTTCCCCATAGGAAATAATGGGGCTGCGTTAGGAGCTGAACGCTGCTTTTTTGCAGGTGTTAGGGTTTTTTTCAGCCAGCTCAGCCCCATTGATTCCTATGGGGAAATCGTGCACAAGCACATTTTTCCAGCTTACCGCTACCATAGGCAACGCTGGTATTGCGGGTTGAAGTGGAGCTAAATTTGGCTCCACGCTCACTTATCTGAGGCTAACGCAGCCATTCAGACAACTCGTAATACCAGCGTTGTCTTAAGGTTGCGCTGGAAAAAAAGGCTTGTTAGCCCCGCAGGTCTTTACCGACAAAACTCGTAATCTAGGCGAGTATTTTTAGCATTAGACACATTTTTATTAAAATGTTTTATATTAATGTAATATAATATTTTAATATGTTTTACATGTGTTTTAGGACACTTTTATTTTAACCCTTACACTTTACTTCCGGCCTCAGATCGCAATATTTTGGCTTTCGCTCGAGTACAAGCCATAACTTTAAATTTATAATATGAGTGATGTTTAGTGCAGTCACAATATCCATTAAATGTAATTGCCTTTGCTAAAGAGATGTTGGCTTCGCTAAAACTTTTCTGGTAAATCTGTTTCACAATGGATTTGAAATATAAGTTTGCACACTAATTTTAGCGCAGTCCATCGATATTGATATTGCACCCCTTGTTATCATTAGTTCTCCACTTGTAATCTGGGCCTCACTGTTTACAGAGGAGTTACCCTGATTTCCACTGAGCACGAACTGGACATGTCTATCTGAGTCCAGGAGCATGCCTAAAATAACAGGTATGGGGCGGGCAGTAAAATGCCAGAAACTAATAAAATATTTAAACTGTAACTAAACACATGGGGGCCGATTTATGTAGGTGCGAGCGAATATGATACAATGTAGCGTATCATGTCCGCTGCACATCGATAAATGCTGACAGCAAACGCTGTCTGCATGTATCATTACACAACTGCTTGTGTAATGCCGCCCTCTGCAGATTTGCGGCCAATTCGCCGCTAGCAGGGGGTGTCAATCGGCCTGATCAGAGCTTGATAATTCAGCCCCTTATTATGTATTATAAACAAAGATTAGCCTAATAATATGCAGATTTTTAATTATTAAAAAAATTAACTGCATACCTCCCAACCATTCCGCATCCTGCTGAATATTCATTGGTTGGAAGGTCTGGCCCCCTTCACTCCCTCTGTGCTTAACCACACCCATGGCACACATAGGCACAGCCATAGCCTGCTAGACATGCACACTGTTCACCCACAATCCCATCTCCCAATGTGACCCCACCCCTCACAATGTGGCCCCATCAGCAAAATGCCAGTGGGCCACTGCTGAAACCTGTTTAATCTCTAACATCCTCTAAAGCCTCCATATGTAAATAACTGTAAAGCTTAAGCGTCCATAAAGCAATGGGAGCTGCCATGTTGTAATCTAGGTTTCCTTTAAAAATTTATTCTGTTGAGTCCAATTAAAGGGACACTGAACCCAAATTTATCTTTCATGATTCAGATAGAGCATGCAATTTTAAGCAACTTTCTAAGTTGCTCCTATTATAAATGTTTCTTTGTTCTCTGGATGTCTTTATTTGAAAAAGCAGGAATGTAAGCTTACAATCCGGCCCATCTTTGGTTCAGCACCTGTCTAGCAAGCACCATGGCAAGACACAGGTAGTTATACTGCATCAGCAAGGTCTCTCCCAGGCAGAAATTTCAAGGCAGATAGGATGTTCCAGATGTTTTGTGAAAACTCTTCTGAAGAAGTACAAAGAAACTAGCAAAGGTTAGGATCGTAAACCTATTGGTCAGCCAAGGAAACAGTGCAGCAGATAAATCATGCTTACTAGAGAAGTTTGGTCAGAAGCAGGGGTCAAGTCCTACAAAATAAAGTGTGGGTACTCATCAAGACTTCCACCCCTCACAATTATTATTATTTTATACACACACTTACATACACACACACACTGTATTTATATGTAAATAATCTATACACTTTGGTTAATTAAATCAAATTAAAACCAATGAAGGTTTCAAATGGTTTTCTTTGGGCCTGAGACTCATCCTCTGTCACAGTCTCACCCACATAAAGAGCAATAGTCATATTTCTGCTGAGGGGAGCTAAATAACTCCAGAGCAAGCCACACAGAAAACATAATTGATGTAAGAACTTACCTGATAAATACATTTCTTTCATATTGGCAAGAGTCCATGAGCTAGTGAGGTATGGGATATACAATCCTACTAGGAGGGGCAAGTAATCAGCTCTTTTACCTGTAAATAAAAATACAATCCCCCCCCCCAACATTACAACCCACCACCCACATACCCCTACTCTAAAACCCACCCGATCCCCCCTTAAAAAAACATTACATCAGCCAATCGGATTTTTCCTACCTTAATTCCGATTGGCTGATCGGAATTCGAGGGACGCCATCTTGGATGACGTCATTTAAAGGAACCTTCATTCGGACATAGGACATCGTACGAAAAGGATGGCTCCGCGTCGGATGGTTTCAAGATGGCTCCGCTCCGGTTGATTGAAGATTGAAGATGCCGCCAGGATGAAGACATCTGCCGCTTGGAGGACCTCTTCTGCCCCGATCGGATGAAGACTTCTGCCACTCCGGATGTCCACTTCTGGCCCATCGGTGCCCGGCTGGATGAACACGGCTCCAGGTAGGGTTATCTTCAGGGGGGTAGTGTTAGTTTTTTTTAAGGGGGGATCGGGTGGGTTTTAGAGTAGGGGTATGTGGGTGGTGGGTTGTAATGTTGGGGGGGTTGTATTTTTATTTACAGGTAAAAGAGCTGATTACTTTGGGGCAATGCCCCGCAAAAAGCCCTTTTAAGGGCTGGTAAAGGAGCTGATTACTTTTTAATTTAGGATAGGGTAGGGCATTTTATTATTTTGGGGGGCTTTTTTATTTTATTAGGGGGCTTAGATTAGGTGTAATTAGTTTAAACTTCTTGTAATTCTTTTTTTTTTTGTAATTTAGTGTGTTTTTTTTTGCACTATAGTTTAGTTTCTTTAATTGTATTTTAGTTTAGATAATTGTAGGTAGTTTATTTAATTAATTTATTGGTAGTGTAGTGTTAGGTGTATTTGTAACTTAGATTAGGATTTATTTTACAGGTAATTTTGTAATTATTTTAACTAGGTAGCTATTAAATAGTTATTAACTATTTAATAGCTATTGTACCTAGTTAAAATAAATACAAAGTTGCCTGTAAAATAAATATAAATCCTAAAATAGCTACAATGTAATTATTAATTATACTGTAGCTATCTTAGGGTTTATTTTATAGGTATTTAGTTTTAAATAGAATTCATTTATTTAATGATAGTAAATTTATTTTGTTTAATTTAAATAATATTTATATTAGGGGGGTGTTAGGGTTAGGGTTAGACTTAGGTTTAGGGGTTAATAACTTTATTATAGTAGTGGCGACGTTGGGGGTGGGAGATTAGGGGTTAATAATTGTAGGTAGGTGGCGGCAATGTTAGGGAGGGCAGATTAGGGGTTAATAAAATGTATTATAGTGTTTGCGTGGCGGGAGTGCATCGGTTTAGGGGTTAATACACTTATTATAGTGGCGGCGAGGTCCGGTCGGCAGATTAGGTGTTAATAAGTGTAGGTAGGAGGCGGCGATGTTGGGGGGGTCAGATTAGGGGGTAATAAATATAATATAGGTGTTGGCGATGTTAGGGGCAGCAGATTAGGGGTTCAAAGGTATAATGTAGGTTGCGGCGGTGTCCGGAGCGGGAGATTATGGGTTAAAAACATGTATTATAGTGTTTGCGATGGGGGGGGCCTCGGTGTAGGGGTTCATAGGTAGTTTATGGGTGTTAGTGTACTTTATAGCACAGTAGTTAAGAGCTTTATGTTCCGACGTTAGCCCATAAAACTCTTAACTACTGATTTTTTTTTGCGGTTGGAGTCTTGGAGGTAGAGGCTCTACCGCTCACTTCTTCCAAGACTCGTAATACCAGCGTTAGGCAAATCCCATTGAAAACATAGGATACGCAATTGACGTAAGGGGACCTGCGGTAGCCTCGAGTCGCGGAAAGAAAGTGAGCGGTAGACCCTTTCCTGCCTGACTTGTAATACCAGCGTTAGATAAAAAGTAGTGCAGTGGGTCTCTATAAAGGGGATGTGAAGTCGATTCAGCAACGTTACCTGGACTGCAGAGCTGAACTGAAAAGAAAGCTCACAAGGGAGAGGGAATACCTAGCAGGGACCGGTGGCGGTCCAGAAATCATTTTTGAGTATTCCCACTGGGAGGAAATGCTGCGTCCCAACATCTCTGAGGTGGCCATAGTCGGTATCGGAGGAGTTGATACCAGGAACCTGCGCCTCTCATCTGCCGGTAAGCTCATTTACTAATGTCTTTACATCCACCTCATAACCCATTCACACACAAAATTTATTTAATTATATGACTAATAGTCATGGCGAATGGCGAACGCGAACTTCTGCAAATGTTCGCGAACCGGCCGCCATTGACTTCAATGGGCAGGCGAATTTTAAAACCTACAGGGACTCTTTCTGGCCACAATAGTGATGGAAAAGTTGTTTCAAGGGGACTAACACCTGGACTGTGGCATGCCGGAGGGGGATCCATGGCAAAACTCCCATGGAAAATTACATAGTTGATGCAGAGTCTGGTTTTAAGCCATAAAGGGCATAAATCACCTAACATTCCTAAATTGTTTGGAATAACGTGCTTTAAAACATCAGGTATGATGTTGTATCAATCAGGTAGTGTAAGGGTTACGCCCGCTTCACAGTGACAGACCAAACTCCCCGTTTAACGCACCACAAACAACCGCAAACAGTCCATTTGCACAACCACGAGATCGATAGATTTGATAGATAGATCCATAGATTACATAGATCAATAGATGCAATATACATTTGATACATACCAATTACATAGATCAAAAGATGCAATATACATTTGATAGATACGAATTACATAGATCAAAAGATGCAATTTACATTTGATAGATACGAATTACATAGATCAAAAGATGCAATATACATTTGATAGATACGAATTACATGGATCAAAAGATGCAATATACATTTGATAGATATGAATTACATCAATAGATGCAATATAGATTTGATAGATACAAATTACATAGATCAAAAGATGCAATATACATTTGATAGATACGAATTACATAGATCAAAAGATGCAATATACATTTGATAGATACGAATTATAGAGATCAATAGATGCAATATATATTTAATTGATAGTTATATAATTTCCCTGACAGAGTATAACAATAAGACATGCGGTCTGGGACCCGTGGTGTGTTAAAGTACTAAGTAGTACTATTCTTAGCATTTTAATACCTGTTACTCCCCCTATCTGGGAGGTCTATATGGCCTTGATTTTCAGAACAGGGAGATGGAAGAAGATGCTTGATCTGTCCTCCTACTTCAAATTTGGCCGAAACACAAGTGGCTGTCACAAAACAGTCCGTCCACGAGATCGATAGATTTGATAGATATATCCATAGATTACATAGATCAATAGATGCAATATACATTTGATAGATACGAATTACATCGATCAATAGATGCAATATACATTTGATAGATACGAATTCCATAGATCAATAGATGCAATATACATTTGATAGATACGAATTGCATAGATCAATAGATGCAATATACATTTGATAGATATGATTGATAGTTAGATAGATTTGATAGATAAATAGATCATTTGAAAGATATATAATTTCCCAGACAGAGAATTACAAAGACGTGCGGTCTGGGACCCATGGTAAGCTTACTTCCTTTCGCACAATCGAGTACAGGTTGGGGTCCGGGATTGCCTTTTTGTGCTGTCTGATTCTTTCAGGTATACCAGTTACAGAGGTTCTGACCCTGCATTCTGGCTGCACCTCTCCCTGCAAGAGAGATCTGTTACAGAGTCTGTGGGCCTGTATGCAAAGAGCTGGCCTGCCTGAAAGGAGCAGCAAGGCAGAGGGATCGATTCCTGCCTATAAGAAACCAGAGGGCACGCTACCTGCTGGAAGTGTGCAGTGAGGCAGAGGGATCTATTCCTGCCTAGAAGCAGACAGGCAGAGGGGACGCTACCTGCCTGGGACCCCACTGAGACCAGCACAGCTGGGGGAGATATAGCCACTGGCTTGACCCCGGTCTCAGCCACGATAGCCCTGGTCCCACTATTTGGAGGCAGAGGGATCTATTCCTGCCAAGAAGCAGCCTGGCAGGGGGATTTATTCCTGCCTAGAAGCAAACAGGCAGAGGGGACGATACCTGCCAAGAAAGAGCTGCAGGGCAGAGACTGGGAGTTCACTGAGACCAGCCCAGCTGGGGGAGATACACCCGCTGGCTTGACCCCGGTCTCAGCAACTATATCTCTGGTCCCACTATCCAGTGGCCACCCCTGGGTTTGGACAGAGGAAGGAAGATCCCTTAGTGGAGTACCGCTACATCCGGGAGATGGAAAAAGATGTTTGGACACCCAGTACAGGTCGTTCTCCTTCAGCCTTTTTATATGAGGGTCCCCAAACCCAAACAGGCACGACAGCATGAAAGACCACATATGCCATGACTTATTTTTGCACAATCGAGTACAGGTATGGCATAGATTTTAGGAACCCGGAGATCATTTTTAGGAACCGGGAGATGGAAAAAGATGCTTGGACACCCAGTACAGGTCGTACTCCTTCAGCCTTTTTATACGAGTGTCCCCGACCCTCAACAGGCATGATAGCATAAAACACCACATATGCCATCCTTTTGCACAATAGAGTACAGGTATGGCATCGATTTTAGGAACCCAGAGATAATTTTTAGGAACCGGGAGATGGAAAAAGATGCTTGGACACCCAGTACAGGTCGTTCTCCTTTAGCCTTTTTATACGAGGGTCCCCGACCCTCAACAGAAACAATAGCATGAAACACCACATATTCCATCCTTTTGCACAATAGAGTACAGGTATGGCATCGATTTTAGGAACCCAGAGATAATTTTTAGGAACCGGGAGATGGAAAAAGATGCTTGGACACCCAGTAAAGGTCGTTCTCCTTTAGCCTTTTTATACGAGGGTCCCCGACCCTCAACAGAAACAACAGCATGAAACACCACATATGCCATCCTTTTGCACAATAGAGTACAGGTATGGCATTGATTTTAGGAACCCGGAGATAATTTTTAGGAACTGGGAGATGGAAAAAGATGCTTGGACACCCAGTACAGGTCGTTCTCCTTCAGCCTTTTTATACGAGGGTCCCCGACCCTCAACAGAAACAACAGCATGAAACACCACATATGCCATCCTTTTGCACAATAGAGTACAGGTATGACATCGATTTTAGGAACCCGGAGATAATTTTTAGGAACCGGGAGATGGAAAAAGATGCTTGGACACCCAGTACAGGTCGTTCTCCTTCAGCCTTTTTATACGAGGGTCCCCGACCCTCAACAGGCACAACAGCATGAAATACCACATATGCCATCCTTTTGCACAATCGAGTACAGGTATGGCATCGATTTTAGGAACCCAGAGATAATTTTTAGGAACCGGGAGATGGAAAAAGATGCTTGGACACCCAGTACAGGTCGTTCTCCTTCAGCCTTTTTATACGAGTGTCCCCGACCCTCAACAAGCACGACAGCATGAAAGACCCCATATGCCATGACTTCCTTTTGCACAATCGAGTACAGGTATGGCATCATTTTTAGGAACCCGGAGATAATTTTTAAGAACCGGGAGATGGAAAAAGATGCTTGGTCGGTCCTCCTTCTTCAAATTTGGGGCACTGCGCGTGCAATCTACTGTGCCACCAGATATGAGTGGTGTATTAAGTAGTACTATTCTTAACAGTTTAATCACTGTTATGTGCCTTTTTTTTGGTTTGGGTTTTTTAGCCACAGTGCAGCACCAGAGGCCAGAAAAATTAGGCATGTACAAATGCCTGAAAAATTAGGTATTGTTGCAGCCGCTGCTGTATCAGCGGCCAGAAAAATTTATGTTTGTTTGACAGTTAGAAAGTGACCTAAAACATTGAGGCTTGAACCCTAGTTGTTGGCGGGTAAGTCACGCAAGTCATCCGGCATTCGAAGATATAATACAGCAGCGTGTGTACTATTTGTAGCCCAAGGCAGCTCATCTCATCAGGCCTTTTTTACTCTAATGTATCGCACAATGTCAGTCCCTTCGGGATCCATCCCTCATTCATTTTAATAAAGGTGAGATAATCAAGACTTTTTTAACCTAGGCAACTTCTCTTCTCAGTGACAATACCTCCTGCTGCACTGAAGGTCCTTTCTGACAGGACACTTGAAGCGGGGCAGGCCAGAAGTTCGATTGCAAATTGGGATATCTCAGGCCACAGGTCAAGCCTGCACACCCAGTAGTCAAGGGGTCCATCGCTCCTCAGAGTGTCGAGATCTGCAGTTAATGCTAGGTAGTCTGCTACCTGTCGGTTGAGTCTTTGAGGCTGGATCCCGAAGGGCTGTGGCGATGCATAGGAGTTAAAAAGGTCTGCATGTCCTCCATCAACAACACGACAACACGTCTGGAAAGCGTCCTGTCCTTGCCGGCGTGGTCGTGGGAGGAGGAGGAGGATTACTTTCATCTCTTCCCCTGTTAGATTCCCGTTGTGCTGTGACATCACCCTTATACGCTGTGTAAAGCATACTTTTTAATTTATTTTTGAACTGCTCCATCTTTCTCGACTTTCGGGAATTCTGTAACATTTCAGTAACTTTATGCTTTCACCGGGGGTCTAGTAGCATGGACACCCAGTACAGGTCGTTCTCCTTCAGCTTTTTTATACAAGGGTCCCTCAACAGGCACGACAGCATGAAAGACCCCATTTGCACAAGGTTGGATGCCGAGCTAATCATGTCCCGTTCCTCGTCCTCACTGATCTCACTGAAGGTATCTTCTTACCCCCAGCCACGTACAACACCACGGGTACCAGATAGGTGACAACAACGACCACCCTGGGATGCCTGTTGTGCTTGGTCTTCCTCCTCCTCCTCAAAGCCACATTCCTCCTCTGACTACTCTTCCTTACAATCCTCTTCCTGCGTTGCCGCAGGTCCAGCAAGCGATGCTGATAAGGCTGTTTCTGGTGGTGATGGAGACCACAACTCTTCCTCTTCACGCTCATTTATGGCCTGATCCAGCACTCTTCGCAGGGCACGCTCCAGGAAGAAAACAAATGGTATGATGTCGCTGATGGTGCCTTCGGTGTGACTGACTAGGTTTGTCACCTCCTCAAAAGGACGCATAAGCCTACAGGCATTGCGCATGAGCGTCCAGTAACGTGGCAAAAAAATCCCCAGCTCCCCAGAGGCTGTCCTAGCACCCCGGTCATACAAATACTCGTTAACAGCTTTTTCTTGTTGGAGCAGGCGGTCGAACATTAGGAGTGTTGAATTCCAACGTGTCGGGCTGTCGCAAATCAAGTGCCTCACTGGCAGGTTGTTTTGCCGCTGGATATCTGACAAGTGCGCCATGGCCGTGTAGGAATGCCTGAAATGGCCACACACCTTCCTGGCCTGCTTCAGGATGTCCTGTAAGCCTGGGTACTTATGCACAAAGCGTTGTACAATCAGATTACACACATGTGCCATGCACGGCACATGTGTCAACTTGCCCAATTTCAATGCCGCCACCAAATTACTTCCATTGTCAGAAACAACTTTGCCAATCTCCATTTGGTGCGGAGTCAGCCACTGATCCACCTGTGTGTTCAGGGCGGACAGGAGTGCTGGTGCGGTGTGACTCTCGGCTTTCAGGCAAGTCAACCCCAAGACGGCGTGACACTGCCGTATCCGGGATGTTGAATAGTACCTGGGGAGCTGGGGGGGTGCCGTTGATGTGGAGCAAGACGCAGCAGCAGAAGAGGACTCAGCCGAGGAAGAGGTTATGGAAGAGGATGGAGTAGGAGGAGTAGAGGAGGTAGCAGCAGGCCTGCCTGCAAGTCGTGGCGGTGTCACCAACTCCTCTGCAGAGCCACGCATTCCATGCTTGTCATCCGTCAGCAGGTTTACCCAATGCGCAGTGTAGGTGATATACCTGCCCTGACCATGCTTTGCAGACCAGCTATCAGTGGTCAGATGGACCCTTGCCCCAATGCTGTGTGCCAGACATGCCACTACTTCCTTTCGCACAATCGAGTACAGGTTGGGGATTGCTTTTTATGAAAAGAAATTTCAGCCGGGTACCTTCCACTGCGGTGTCCCAATAAATGCAAATTTTTTGAACGCCTCAGACTCCACCAGCTTGTATGGTAAAAGCTGGCGGGCTAAGAGTTCAGACATGGAAATCTTGCTTAAGAAAGAAATGAAAACCAAGTGTGATATACAAGGGCTGAGGTTGAATAAATTTCCGACGTTTATTACTGAGGATAAAGAGTTTATAAACCGGTGGAATGAGACTCTATCAGACTGTTCCTTTAAGCTCATATTGTGGATTGTTGAGTATAAATCTATCTTGTTAAAGGAAATAGTGGTTCAGATTGGTTTAACCCAATCTGAACTGAATAAGAGGAAAGATTTTGAGGATTTTCTTAAATTTGATAATATTTTGTCAGATAGTATTATGGAAGCAAAGAGATTATTAGAAATCAAACACAAGAAATATATCAGAGACCAGACAGACTATGATAAAAATAGGGTGTACATTTGGAACAGGAGGGACAAATTTGCTTTCAGAAATTACCAATTTCAATATAGAGGTAGCAGAGGTAGAAGAGGCAGAGGCAGGGGTAGAAGGGGCAGAGGTAGGGGCATGTACCAATCAGATAACAAAAGAGTTTGATTTAGCGACAGTGAGGCAGAGTCCACTGATGGCTACTCTAGCTCTGAAGGGGATTATGAGCCTCTAAAAGTAAGAGCACCGCAGCTATCATCACAGCATATCCCCACTACCACCACCCCCACCCCTACACTAACTTCACACACAGTAATGCAGGAAATCCCTGTGGTTATACCCAAGGTTAAATCAATACTAGTACAACCATCTACTACCAGTCAAAGTAGTATAAACATGGGACACAGCAGCAAATATGTACCCTCAAGTGAAGCAAAAGATAGCAGCAACAAAACAAACAGTGATATGGAAAAGGTTTTTTGTTTGGGCCCGGTTGGACAAATATGGGGGGGGCCAAACACTTTAATTGGACAGGGCCCCCAAGTACCAACACCAGACCAGGGAACATCAGACCAAACCAAATCAAACAGATATCCCCAGAGACGTCAGAGCAGGGGCTACCATACAAAGTACCAATGAATGACAATGTAATCAATATATCGGATTACACACTTACAGACATAGAAATTAAAGTCTTAAGTAAAGGTTTAAACTTTGTCCCCACCTCTAACTTCAATTTATTTTCAACATTACTTGATGTAAATAAATTGATCAGGACCTTGACATTGAAAAAGCATTTCAAACAGGATTTACAAGACATAGATACTGAAAAAGTCAATGTCTCCCTCAGACCTAACCTCACCTTCAGTGAAGATTGTGATGTGGTAGCCTTGGAAGATTTACAAGCCCAAGGAGCAGTGGGATCTCCTGATACCCTCATTTTACCCAGATTTAAGGGTAATTCTACATTTTACCCCATACAAACCAGGGGACATATTTTGGAAATATTCCAAAAAAGGGTGGAGGCAGATCTCACTGCACTAGCATCCAAAAACTGCACACAAAAGAAAAAAGCCAATCTGTCATTGAAGGAGAGAGAAGCACTGATAGGACTACAAAATAATGATAACCTGGTCATTAGAGCCGCCGACAAAGGCGGCTCTATAGTAGTAATGAATAAAAACCAATTTGTCACTGAGGCCAAAAGACAATTAATGGATGACAAACAATACATCCAGCTAAAAAAACATCCAACAGATGAATTCAAACATGAGTTGGAACATCTACTGGATGAAGGAAGAGAGATAGGGATGTTTGATGATGACACTTACAATTACCTTCAAGTAAAATTCCCCATCAGACCCACATTAAACCATTTACCAAAAACTCACAAACCGGGACCTGAAATCCATGGCAGACCCATAATTAGTGGCATCGGTTCATTAACCGAAAAATTATCACAATGGTTGGATGCAATACTCCAACCTTTTATGGAGGAGCTACAAAGCCACTTAACGGACACAAAACACCTGTTAAGCCTTCTGAAAGATGAGGGATGGAATGAGAACAAAATCTGGTTAACCATAGACGTTAAGTCGCTTTACTCCTCCATACCACACAAAGAAGGGTTAAAAGCCATTAGATTCTTTCTAACCAGGTCAGGTCAGTTTGAGGATGAGCAATGAGGATTCATATTACGGGTCACAGATTATCTACTAACACAAAATTATTTTTGTTTTGGGGGTGATTTCTATCTCCAGAGATGTGGGACTGCCATGGGGGCGAAGTTTGCCCCCTCCTACGCCAACCTCTACATGGGTTGATGGGAGCAGTCCCACATCTATGGAGATAGAAAGCGGCTCAAACAGAACATTACCTTCTATAAAAGATTCATCGATGATCTCTTGGTAATTTGGCAAGGTTACGAAACAGGGATTATTTCATTTGTTGAAGAGCTAAATAACAACAATTTAGGGTTAGGCTTCACTTTTGAGCACAACAGACAAACCATTAATTATTTGGATGTAACCCTAGGGGGTGAAACAGGAGCAATAGGAGGCAGAATAACCACAAATGTCTTTCGAAAACCATCAGCAAAAATACTATTCTACATGCTAAGAGCAATCACCCAAACAGGGTATTTAAGGCAATAGCAAAGGGACAATTTGTGAGGACCCTAAGAAATTGCTCCACAAAATCTGCCTATGAGATCCAAGTGAAGGAACTCACAGACAGATTAGTGTCCAGAGATTACCCTAAACCTATGGTCAATGCTATAAACAAAAAAGTGGGCCAAAGAGACAGGGACCTCCTTCTTCTGCAAGAGAATAGGTCTACCAAAAAGGGACAGGTACAAAAAACCACATTCTTGACAACATACAGTGACCAATTTGGGGAAATCTGTAATATTATTTCCAAACATTTCCCATTACTAATGGCGGATGAGGGTCTGGCCGATTTAATAAGGAATGGCTGACGGTTTGCATTTAAAAGGGGTACCACTATAGGCAACAAAGTAGCTCCTACACTACTTTGCAGCAAAAAGAATAGGAATGATAGCTCATGTTTAAACACAAAGGGAGTATTTAAATGCCACTATCATGATTGCATTGCCTGTAAACATTTATCACCAGGCAATGAATTCAACTGCACCACAACAGGCGAACACTTCTCACATGATAGGTGTTTTAACTGTAGAGCCAATTATGTGGTTTATGTATTGACATGCTCAGAGTGCAACCTACAATAAGTAGGTATGACCACAAGAGAGATAAGATCAAGAATCAGGGAGCATGTCAATAACATAAAAATGGGTACCCTAACAACACCACTCATCACACATTTCAGCCAAATACACAACAAAAGTCCAAGTACACTTAAATGGACGATTGTCAAACATGTCTCACCCCCAATCACGGGAGGGGACAGGGCATCGCTGTTGGCAAGGGAAGAGGTATACTGGATTCTAAAATTAGCCACTAGGTGTCCCTCTGGTCTGAACAGTGAATTTGACTTAATCAACTTTTGGAAATAAAGCAACCTTCAGTTTTATTGAAGGTAACCAAATAGTCAAATTACACCCCATTCAAATAAATAGACCTTCCATTTAATCACAGTTGTTGCAAAATATATTTTGACATTCCCTAGCGTTCCCCATTTAACTAATTTGTAGAAAGCTATTAACTACCGACAACCACATATGCATAGGCAAAATTATAGCTTATTTTCACACTCTGATACATAATTGCATTTGCTAATGCATAATGATGACATAGATAAAATTGGGACTATAAGGTTAAAGTTCTGGTTCTCTGATGATCAGGCAGGGTGAATATGAGTGGTTATCTTTCTATATACACTTGAATAATTATATTTAATAAACAGTTAAACAATCATTCTTGTTAGTTATTATCCTAGCTTTAATTTCTATTTTATCATATGTTCTGTTAATGCCCCCATTGAGATTGTATTATTTAGATTTATATTATTTGTTCAATAAGCATGTAGCTTCATTCGCAGAATAATTCATTTGCATAATTGAAAATGCTGCAAAATGGGTGTGTTTGTTTTGACCAATGGGAAGGCTTTCTATCCTTTTAAAACACAGGTTGATGATAACTCACTATGCTATGACTACAGCGAGGAGAGCCGAAACGTGTCAGCAGTAGTGACCACCAACCCGTGCTGCAGCCTCTGTGACTGTAAACAGAAGTGTTGTTGTACCAAGTTTTAACCGAATAAAATTTGGATGTTTGATTTAAAATAGACACAAGGACCGGAACTCCTTCTTTCTTTCTTTTCACGTTTGCCTCAAACCAGCTAGGAGCTCCGGTGATTATACCTTACAAGCACCTCATTGGAGTACCGCAGACGAGCACAGGAGCAGCGAGCAGCGATAGGGGAGCTACATCATACGCCCAGCTGAACTCAGATGCACGCACACGGACGCGACCGCAGACGGCGGGTGGCTTGAGGAGGGGAGAAAGCGGCAAAGCCGGACAGCTGCAGGAAGCGGCCAGGGTACATCTCCCCAGGACCGAGCACCGGAGGCCAGCGGCAAGTAAGTCACACACACACACATAAGCTTTGACATGTGTTAGTGTGAATGAAGTGATTTCTCTACTGCTCAGTCGAGGTACGGAGGAGTGCTCAACAGTCACTATACGGAAGGGAGTACTAACTTTGGTTTACATAAGAGTTCAGACAAGCCAGCTGTCAGACGCCGGGCAAGGGGGTGACTTTGGGAAATTGGCTTCTTACACTCAAACATGTCCTTGACAGACACCTGACTGTGGGCAGATGACCAGGAACTGCTACGTAAGAGAGACGGAGTGGCGGATGGTTGAGAGGGGGCAAGGAGGACAGCAGTGGTTGACATGGCTGAAGATGCTGGACCAGGAGGAGGATGGCGGCTTTGAGTTTGTGTGCTGCTTCTACTCATGTGTTCATCCCATCGGCGTTTGTGATGTGAGACCATGTGCCTTCGCAAAGCAGTTGTACCTAGGTGGGTGTTGGACTTCCCACAACTCAGTTTCTTTTGGCACAGGTTGCAATTGGCATCGCTGTTGTCAGAGGCAGACACACAAAAAAAATGCCCCACTGCTGAGCTCTGCGATGACGGCATTCTGGTGGTGGCAACAGCAGCATGCGTTGATTAGCGTGCTGTCTGGCTGACCCCGGGTGCCGATGCATGCTGTCTGACTGTGCCACTAGCTCCTTGTGACGACCTCCCCCTGCTTCCAACTTGTCTCCTCCTCCTCCTCTCTGTCTCCCCATCTGAACTTTCCCCCTCTTCTTCTTCTCTTCCAGCGGGCACCCACGTGACATCCATGGACGCATCATCATCAACCGCTTCACTTGTATCTGACAAATCAACAAAGGAAGCAGCAGCGGATACAACTTCACCATCATCATCACACCGTACGTCCATGTCTGTAATGCTGCCTGACTGAGACATATCACTGTTATCTACATCCTCTGTCAATGATGGTTGCGCATCACTCATTTCTTCCAACTGATGTGTCAATAACTCCTCTGACAGATCAAGTGAAGCGGCTGTGGTGCTAGTGTTGGTGGTGGCGGCAAGCGGGCGAGTGGCACTGGTCACTTGAGAGGTGCCTGCAGCTAAGCTGGAGGTGGATGGTGCGTGAAGGTTAGGAGCGGAAGCTGTAGAAGATTGGGTGTCCTGTGTTAGCCATTCAACTAGGTCCTCCTCAGAACTTTTCACGTTCATGGCACGTGGCCTCTGAACACTGTGCATTATTGTAGGGTCAAAGGGAATCACAGCACCACGCCCACAACGGCACCTGCGGGGTGGCCTGCCTCTGCCTGTCATTTGTTTTTTTAAATGTAGACTTACACTACTATTAAACAAGATATGAGTGGTGGCACTGGGCAAGTGGGCACAGTATACGCTGTGAGCCTGACACAAAAAATCAGACTGATGTTTCACAATCCAAAAAGTTTATTTTTTTTAAATGTACACTTACACTACTATTAAACAAGATATGAGTGGTGGCACTGGGCAAGTGGGCACAGTATACGCTGTGAGCCTGACACAAAAAAGCAGACTGATGTTTCACAATCCAAAAAGTTTATTTTTTTTTAAATGTACACTTACACTACTATTAAACAAGATATGAGTGGTAGCACTGGGCAAGTGGGCACAGTATACGCTGTGAGCCTGACACAAAAAAGCAGACTGATGTTTCACAGTAAAAAATGTTTATTTTTTAAATATTTAAACTACTGTTACAACAAATATGAGTGGTGCCACTAACTTGGCAAGTGGGCCTGGCACACACTCTGGCAGGCAGGCAAATGCTATAAGATTACAATAGCAGACTGATGTTTCACAGTCCAGAAAGTTTTTTTTTAAATATTTACACTACTGTTACAACAAATATGATTGGTGCCACTAACTTGGCAAGTGGGCCTGGCACACACGCTGGGAGGCAGGCAACTGCAATTAGATTACACTAGCAGACTGATGTTTCACAGTCAAAAAAGTTTTTTTTTTTTTAAATATTTACACTACTGTTTTAACAAATATGATTGGTGGCACTTAGCAAGTGGGCCTGGCACACATGCTGGCAGGCAGGCAACTGCAATTAGATTACACTAGAAGACTGATGTTTCACAGTCAAAAAAGTTTTTTTAAAAAATATTTACACTACTGTTACAACAAATATGAGTGGTGCCACTAACTTGGCAAGTGGGCCTGGCACACACGCTGGCAGGCAGGCAGGCAACTGCAATAAGATTACACTAGCAGACTGATGTTTCACAGTCAAAAAAGTTTTTTTTTAAATATTTACACTACTGTTATAACAAATATGATTGGTGGCACTTGTTGGCAAGTGGGCCTGGCACACATGCTGGCAGGCAGGCAACTGCAATTAGATTACACTAGCAGACTGATGTAAAAGTTTTTTTAAAAAAAATTTACACTAATGTTACACCAGATATGAATGGTGGCACTGAGGAAGTAGGCACAGTATATGCTGTGAGCCTGACACACAGGCTGGCTGGCAGTGGCAGGCTGGCCTGGCAACTGAAATTAGATTACACTAGCAGACTGATGTAAAAGTTGTTTTTTTTTAAATTTACACTAATGTTACACCAGATATGACTGGTGGCACTGAGCAAGTAGGCACAGTATATGCTGTGAGCCTGACACACAGGCTGGCAGTGCCAGGCAGGCAACTGCTATTAGATTACAAAGAAAAAAAAAAGACTGATGTTCTAGCCCTGAAAAGGGCTTTTTGGGGTGCTGTCCTTACAGCAGAGATCAGATGAGTCCTTCAGGACTGTAGTGGACACTGAATACACTAGCCTAGCTATCAATTTCCCTATAAAATCATCAGCAGCAGCACTATCCCTCCTCTCACTAAGAATGCAGGATCAGAATGAATCTAAAATGTCTGCTGCCCAGGAGCTGGGAGGGTCTGGGAGGGAGTGTCTGCTGCTGATTGGCTGAAATGTGTCTGCAGACTGTGAGATACAGGGTCAAAGTTTACTCAATGATGACGAATAGGGGGCGGATCGAACATCGCATATGTTCGCCCGCCGCGGCGAACGCGAACAAGCTATGATCCCCGGGAACTGTTCTCCGGCGAACTGTTCGCGACATCACTAATTAGTATATGATGGTAGCATTGTGGGCTGTGGTGTTATTAGTAATTGGTATATTACGGAAAGACTGCCATTGTTTGAGACATTTCCTGAACATAACATCTCGAAGGGGTATCGTTGTCTAAAGAGATTGTGTTTGTTGGGATGTGTTGAGGTGAAATGTTGAAGTTGATGATATGTGAGCCAGGTTTTAAAAGAGCTTAGAATGCTATCAGGTAATTCTAAGATGGTTTTTAATCTTTCCCCATTTAAGAGTGTGTAAAAAGGTCTTGTGTCATTCAATGTGACTGTTGGGGAGTGTTGTAGGCAGTCTGAGAATGGTAAAGTCTCATCCAGAAAAAGGGCAGTCAACGGGGATCACAACGTGGAGATAGAGTTTGGTGCATTGAGGTTAGTTTTCCAGGTTAGGAATAGTTCATGTATAATGGGGTTGGTATGTGGAGTTTTGGGCCACGTTTTCATCGGAAGCCAGCACCTGCCTCCTAATTGCTTTTCTTGAAATAGATGATGGTCCAGCTGGACCCATTCTTTGTGTTTTGCGTTTTACACCAATTCACTATTCTTTGGAGGATTGCTGCTCTGTTATATTTTATTAAGCAGGGTACACCTAAGCCTCCACTGCCTCTGGTAAGGAACAGGGTGGTTTTAGATACTCTAGGGATCGTGTTTTGCCAAATATATTTAAGTAATTAGGATTGGAGTTTATGTACATAGGAATCAGGGAGTGGGATAGGTAGGGTCTAGAAATGATATAAAATTCTAGGTAGGATGGTCATCTTTATCGCATGTATACAATCCAACCAAGAAAGGGGTTTTTGCTTCCATTTATCTAGCTCGTTAGATGTGTCTGTCAGTAGTTTGTCATAATTTAGTTTTATAAGGTCCTTTTGATCTGTAGCTAATTGGATTCCTAAATATTTTATGGAGTAGTATCTATATGTCTGAAGGGCGTTTAGTAACGCCGGAAGGGAATGATTTGTTTTGGAAAGTGTGAATAGGATATTGTCCGCATAAAGTGAAATTTTAAATGTTAAATCTCCTATTTGTATTCCTTGGATGGCGCTGTCTAATCTAATATGCAATGCTAAAACTTCAATAGCGAGCGTGAATAACAATGGAGATAATTGGCAGCCCTGTCTTGTTCTGTTGTGTATTTGAAACCGGTGAGAGAGAGTATTATTATATTTAATTGTAGCATGGGGATTGTTATAGAGAGAAAAGATACGGTCAATAAGGGAGTTGCTGATGCTGAAATGATGAAGTGTGAGTTTCAAAAATTGCCAATTAAGTCTATCAAAGGCTTTTTCAGCGTCCATACCCAAAATGATAGCCTGAATTTCTTTAATTTTAGCGTATTCAATAATCTGTAAAATTTTGTTCATATTGTCTCATGCCTCTCTCCCTGGGATAAAGCCTACTTGGTTAAGGTGAATTAAATTATGTAAAATGTTATTGATTCTGTTGGCTAAGTTTTTTGCATACATTTTTATATCCAGATTCAACAATGAAATGGGCCTGTAGTTCTCTGGAGAGTCAGATGGTTTGCCCGGTTTAGGGATTACTGCTATCCTAGCTTCAAGCATTTAGGGTGGAAAAGTGCTTCCAGAGTCTATTCTATGGAAAAGTGCTAACAAGTGTGGTATACCGTATAAGTATATCTTGGAAAGTTTTATAATATTTCGAGGTAAAACCATCTGGGCCGGGACTTTTTTGTTTTTTTTTAAATTCTTGATGATGTCTAGAATTTCTTTTTTTGAGATGGGTTGATCTGGCATGGTTTTCATATCTGGAGTGAGGCATGGAATGCCTGATTTTTGGATATAGTCTGTGCACTGATCAAGAAATTTTGTGTTTGAGGATTTGTCTGGTAGGTTATATAGATCGGTATAGTAATTTGTAAATATTTGGCCTATGTCTTTTGTGGTTTTAACAATTTTCCCCTTTTTGTCTTTCAGTTCATGAATATAAGATTTGATGGTTTTTCTTCTTAGGGCTCTAGCTAAAAGCCTGCCGGCCTTGCTACTTTTTGTAAAAAAAAAATATATTTTAAAAAAGAAAGCTGTTTGTTGTGCTTTTGATTCAATAAGTTTTGCAATTGTTCTCTGCTATCTGTTAGTTGTTTGAGGATTTTATCATCTGAGGGGTTTAATTTATGAAGATGGTCTAGTTTGGATAATGTGGAGGAAAGGCTATTGTATTTTCCAATTTTTTGTTTGTTTATATATGATTTGAGTCGTATGAAATCCCCTCTGTAATCTTATGTATATTGGTAGGGTCTGATAAAATGAAGTCATCCAACTACCAAAGGTATGGTGAATCTGGTTTGGCGGGCCAATTTAATTCAAGTATCACAGCCGAGTGGTCGTACCTGGATGTGTGAGTAATGTACGCTTTTGAAATATAATGTAGTCCTATTTGGTCCACGAATATATAATCAAGTCTGGAGAAGGACTTGTTGGGGTGTGAAGAAAAGGAGTAATCCCTTTTCTGGGGATTAAGATATCTCCAAGTATCATGAAGATGAAGATTAGTAAAATCAGACCATATAGATTAAAGTTTTTTTGTGGTATTGTTATCTTGGAGTTAGAGGAATCGATTTTGGGGTTAAATGGGAAGTTGAGGTCACCTCCAACTATAGTGGTTCCCTGGGCAAAATCTACTATTTTATTGAATATGGATCTAAAACATTTAGAAGGAGTTTGGTTAGGTGCATAGATATTAATAATAGTGACTAGGCTTCCATATAAGAGGCCTTTGATTTCTAGATATCTACCTTCTTTGTCCCTTTCTACTTGTTTTTCTAGAAATGGTATCTCCCTTTTGAATAAAATGCTGACACCATTATGTCTAGAATTATAAGAACTGTGGTAATGGGTATCATAGTTAATATCAAAATTGTTTGGTTCTTTACTAGGGCGGAAATGAGTATCTTGTAGGAGAATATCTGCACCCTTAAGTTTAAAATCTATCAGCGCTTGTTTTCTTTTTTGGGGTGCTTTAAAACCCTTTACATTGTGTGAAATAATGATCAGTGGATGATTACATAGGGTAGTGGTAATAGATGGCGCAGGTCTGTTAAATGATTTTTCTCTAATAAATGAATAGAAAAAGGCTTGAAGCGTATATAAAAGCCAATTAATATTGGTGCAGTATACTCACTCCATAAGTTGTATATGGTCAGCTTGAACTGGAATGTAATGTCAGGTGGTAAGAGTCCACAGGATTCTGGTATCAAATGCCAATCTTCCAAAAAGTATCCAAATACTAGACTGGGAGTGAATGGAAACTCAAATGACAAGGATATCCAATATAAAATGGAAAAAAACGTAGTAACTTACTCCATATAAAAGGAGAATCCGGCCAGGCACAGCAAAGTAAAGTATTAACAGTATTTCAACTTAGATAAAAGAGGATTTTATTTGCTCAACGCGTTTCAACGTATTGCACGTCTTTATTAGAGAGCACATGTTAAAAGAAGTAAAACAAATGAGTAAAAACAAATGCTGAGTTTTACTCATTTGTTTTACTTGTTTTAATATATGCTCTTGATAAAGACGTGTAATACGTTGAAACGCGTTGAGCAAATAAAATCCTCTTTTATCCAAGTTGAAATACTGTTAATACTTTGCTTTGCTGTGCCTGGCCGGATTTTCCTTTTATATGGAGTAAGTTACTACGTTTTTTTCCATTTTATATTGGATATCCTTGTCATTTGAGTTTCCATTCACTCCCAGTCTAGTATTTGGATACTTTTTGGAAGATTAGCATTTGATACCAGAATCCTGTGGACTCTTTCCACCTGACATTATATTCCAGTTCAAGTTGACCGGATACAACTTACGGAGTGAGTATACTGCACCAATATTAATTGGCTTCAAGCCTTTTTCTCTTCATGTATTAGAGAAAAATCATCTAACAGACCTGCGCCATCTATTACCACTACCCGATTTCTATACAGTCACAGAGGAGAGACTGCAAGAAGGCAGCGGTCTAATCTAAAGGAGAGTATCAGTTCTTAGTTCATCTGTTACAGAATATTGTGTTCTTTCCAATATTGTGTTTATTCCATCTGGCACTTCTGAACATTTCTTTGTGGATGATTAGATGTGTGTGCCATTTATTATGACAAAAATATATAAATCAGCCGATTCGTCTAAGCAAGAAGACCTTAATTTGTGAAAGTAAATAAACATTTTGAACAAACAAGTAATAACATTAATAGTAACAATAACAGTAACAGTTTGTATGTTTTGAAGTATTGATTTTAAAAGAATGAAATTAAGTTCCTCTCTAAGGAACCGAGAGCTCATCTCCTGAGGAGATACAATATAAGGGGTCGAACGTCTGATGAGACCATTTGCTTAAGAAGTTAAATGAGTCATTTATTAAATCTTGGTTGTTTTGGGTTTGAGCAGTAATAACATTGTAGTTGGGTATATAGCTCCTGGCAAAACTAAAAAAAATGCTAAAAGGAACAATAGTATTGTCATTACGGGATAAATACACATGACTTTGTAGCATACAGATTACTCTCTGTCTGCTCCAAATATGGGCTGAAAATTGGCCATGACAGAATTAGGATAAGTAGCATGGTTATATAACAAAAAACATGTGTATATATATATATATATATATATATATATATATATATATATATATATATATATATATATATATATATATATATATATATATATATATAACAATTAAAATTATGGGGAGGCGAAAAGTGAGTTTAAAATCCTCCACTAAATACAAAATATAGAGAAAATAACTCATTGTGTTAACCATTTACAAATCTAAACAAGTCAGAAGACTTGCTTTAAACCTAGAAACTCTCTGACTACACTGTTTCCAATGCAGCAAAGGAATCTGGGTAAGATATAAAAATGAGGTTCACAATGACTCACCTTTTTACTTTTAGCCTGCATTTTAAGACAGACTTCCCTTTAGGCCATAGCACTGCTGCATTACACAGCTTTTATGCTTAGCTAGGGTTACATAGTAACATAGTAGATAAGGTTGAAAAAAGACTGAAGTCCATCGAGTTCAACCTATACAAATCTAAAATACTTTCAAAAAGCTCCAGTTAAGCTTAAATAACCCCAGTGAAATGTGACCCATTTAATACTAGCAATCATATCCATGAATTTTGTTTATATACAGAAATGTATCCAGACTATTTTTAAATGTATCTATGGTATTGGCATTCACTACCTCCTTTGGTAATGAGTTCCACAATTTTATTGCTCTTACAGTGAAAAAACGTTTCTGTTGCAGGAGATTAAATCTCCTTTCCTCCAACCTTAAATTATGACCTCTTGTCAGAAACAATTTTCTTGGAATAAACAGAGCTTCTGCCATCTCTGTATATGGGCCTTGAATATATTTATATAAAGTAATCATGTGACCTCTCAAGCGCCTTTTTTCTAAAGAAAACAGACCCAGTTTGGCTAGCCTCTCCTCATAGGTTAATTTCTCCAATCCCCTTATTAGCTTTGTGGCCCTTCTCTGAACTTTTTCTAGTTCTGCAATATCTTTTTTAGCAATCGGTCCCCAGAACTGCACTCCAAACTCAAGGTGAGGTCTTACCAGGGCTTTATATAATGACAGAATTATGCTTTCCTCCCTTGAATCAATGCCTCTTTTAATACATGCTAGTATCTTATTAGCCTTTAAAGCCGTTGCCCTGCATTGTGCACCCATCTTTAGCTTGTTATCTATTACTACTCCCAAATTCCTTTCCTCCTGTGTTTGGCTAAGTCTTGTCCCATTTAAAAAATATGTAGCCTGCTTATTTTTACTTCCAAAATGTAGAACCTTGCATTTTTCCGTATTAAATCTAATTTTCCATTCATTTGCCCATAGTTCTAATTTTAGCAAATCCCTTTGTAAAGAGAGTTCGTCCTGCTCTGACCTAATGACCTTACTTAACTTAGTATCATCTGCAAAAATAGAGATGTCGCTATTTAATCCTTGCTCCAAGTCATTTATAAAAATATTAAAAAGAACAGGGCCCAGTACTGATCCCTGGGGGACGCCACTGATTACCTTTGTCCAATCTGAGTATGATCCATTTACTACTACTCGTTGCTCCCTATCTTTTATCCAGTTATTTATCCATGAGCTAACATTTTCAGCTATTCCCAGTCCCTTCATTTTGTGCATTAATCTCTCATGTGGCACTGTATCAAATGCCTTTGCAAAATCTAAGTATATCACATCAACTGATTCCCCTTTATCTATATTTTTACTTACTTCCTCGTAGAATCTAATTAGATTAGTTTGACATGATCTATTTCTCCTAAAGCCATGCTGATTAGAACTCATAATCTTGTTTACACGAATATGCTCATCAATATAATCCCTTATAATCCCTTCAAATATCTTCCCCACTATTGATGTCAGACTAACTGGTCTATAGCTTCCTGGATCATCCCTGCTTCCCTTTTTGAAGAGTGGCACCACATCAGCTTTACGCCAATCCTGGGGTACCATGCCTGAGGATAATGAGTCTTGAAAAATTAAGAGTAAAGGTTGGTCTATAACAGTGCTAAGTTCCCTTAACACCCTTGGGTGTATTCCATCTGGGCCTGGAGTTTTATTTACCTTAATATTTTCCAGTTTTTTCCTGATATCCTCTAAACAAAACCCAGTTAGTGGTATGGACTGGCATGTTCTATTCTGTTCCAAAGTATCATTCAATGGTTTCTCTCTTGTGTATACTGAAGAAAAAAAATGGTTTAGTACCTCAGCCTTCTCCCTGTCATTATTTATCATGCTACCCTCCACGCATTTTAATGTACCTATATTATCCTTCTTAGATTTTTTGCTATTTATGTACTTAAAGAACCTTTTAGGGTTAGACTTAGAATCCTTGGCAATTAATTTTTCATTTTCAATTTTGGCTAATTTGATTGCTTTTTTGCATGCTTTGTTACATTCCTTATATATATTGTATGCTGAGTCTGTACTATTTTCTTTTAATAATTTAAGTGCCCTACGTTTTTTCCTAATTTCTCTTAACACATTTTTATTTAGACATAACGGCTTTGTTTTTTTATTTTTATTTTTATAACCATATGGTATGTGTTGATATGTATATTTATTTAACACATTTTTAAATATTATCCATTTATCCTCTGTATTTTTATTAGAAAATACATTGTCCCAATTTATATTATTTAATGATTTCCTTAAATCGTTGAATTTTGCTTTCTTGAAATTAAAAGTCTTAGTTAAGCCTTTAAAACACTGCATATGAAAAGAGATTTCGAATGTGACCATGTTATGATCACTGTTACCCAAATGTTCTTTAACTTCTATGTTTGATATTATATCTGTATTGTTTGATAGCACTAAATCCAATATAGCTTTACTCCTAGTTGGCTCCTCTATTAATTGTGACAAGAAGTTATTCCTGAGAACATTTAAAAATCTATCCCCCTTAGCTGAATTACTAGTTTCATTGGCCCAGTTTATATCAGGGTAGTTAAAATCTCCCATAATTACAGCACTGTTATTAGCAGCCTTACCTATTTGGATAAGTAGTTGAGTTTCCTCCGGGTCACTAATGTTGGGAGGCTTGTAGCATGTTCCTAGTAATATTTTTTTAGGATTTTTCCCCCCACTCTTTGTTTCAACCCACAGGGTCTCTACATTGTCACTTGTATCATAAATATCTTCCCTTATTGTAGGTTTAAGGTTAGGTTTAATATACATGCAGATTACTCCACCCCTTTTATTATTCCTGTCCCTCCTAAATAATGTATACCCCTCTAAGTTAACTGCCCAGTCATGTGAATCATCCCACCAAGTTTCAGTTATACTGATAACATCATAGTCCTCTTCTGCAACTAAGAACGTCAGCTCCCCCATTTTACCTGTCATGCTTCTTGCATTTGTTGTCATACATTTAATTTTCATGTGCTTTCTGCTGCTACTTGGTGTGCTTTCTTCTATACTTTCTAATGTGACATTTCTTAAGTCATCCCTTCCTTGAGATATTAAGGGAGTGACATATTCACAGACTGATCTCTCTGTTCTATTTTGTTCTAACTTACCTTCCCCCCCTTTGCCTAGTTTAAAAGGTTCTCTAAACGTGCTACCATCCTTTCCCCCAACACACCTGCACCCATGTCATTCAGGTGCAATCCATCCTTACTGTACAAATTGTACCCTAGTGAAAAATCAGCCCAGTGTTCTAAAAAGTCAAACCCCTCATTTTTACACCATGTTTTTAGCCATGAATTAACAGACCTTAACTCCTTCTGCCTTACTGAGTTAACACACGGCACTGGTAATATCTCAGAAAATATTACTTTGGAGGTCCTTGCTTTAAGCTTGCTACCTAACTCCCTGAAGTCATTTTTTAGGACTCTCCATCTCCCACCAATTCCTTCATTAGTACCAATATGCACCATGACTTCAGGATCAGACCCACATCCCTCTAACAATCTATCAATACGCTCCACAATATGCCTAACACGAGCCCCTGGAAGACAGCAAACTGTTCTATGTAAAGGGTCTGGGTGACAAATTACCCTATCAACCTTCCTAATAATAGAGTCTCCTACCACCAACATCTGCCTCTGGCCCTGACTTGTATGCCCCTCTTCCATGACTGAAGGACTGCCCACCATGGTATGCTCCTCTTCCACAGCTAAAGGACTGTTCACTATACTAGGCAACACAGCCCTCTCTGACACTGCCACCCCTGAACTGATATCCCCAACATCTTCACTTAATCTGGCAAATCTATTGGGGTGTACCAGCTCAGAACTGGCCTGTCTCTTCCGCTTACCTTTACTTCGCCCTCTAACTGTGACCCAGCTACATCCTGGAGTCTCCTCATCTTAATTCTCCCCATTCCCACTTCTGGAACCATTAACAACCAGCTCAGTCCTATCCATTTCCCTTGCAAGTGTCTGAATTTCATGTAGTGTTGCAATTCGTTCCTCCAGATCCCCAATACGAGATTCTAAAGAGACAATATGCTCACACTTGCCACAAACATATAATCCCAGAAGCGGCTGCTCCAGTGATGAAAACATGTGGCAAGCTGTACACTGAATGAGATTCTCACACATTCTTAATAAAAGGTTTAACTAAAAAGTATAAAATAAATATATTTCCCCTTGGTTACCCCAAAACCTTGTTTTCCTAACTACCTTGGTTAGCTAACTATTATACTTAAACAGACAATGTTACTTTAACAGAGAATCAATACAGCAAGCCTGAAAGAGCAAGCTCCCAGAGTAAATGTGCCAAATTTATAGTCTAGCTAGGCCCAAACAGCTGAAAAAAAAATCCCACCCCTAATTACCCACACAGGAAAGAAAAAAAAATGGATAGATACAAACCAACAAACAGTTATTTTGTTTTATAAAATGCAACCCTTGCAAAGTAAAATATTTATAAATTAGCTTTGTTAGCTAACTATTATACTTAAACAGACATTCTTACTTTAACAGAGAATCAATACAGCAAGCCTGAAAGAGCAAGCTCCCAGAGTAAATGTGCTAAATTTATAGTCTAGCTAGGCCCAAACAGCTGGAAAAAAAAAAAGTGACTCGGACCAATCCCAGGACAGCTGTTTCGTGGTTTTGCCACTCATCAGCTGGAAGTAGGTTGAGTCACTGCTTGGTAAAGTTCATTTCTGGGGGAAATTCAACAACAATTAAAATTTTGGGGAGGCGAAAAGTGAGTTTAAAATCCTCCACTAAATACAAAATATAGAGAAAATAACTCATTGTGTTAACCATTTACAAATCTAAACAAGTCAGAAGACTGGCTTTAAACCTAGAAACTCTCTGACTACACTGGTGAGTCATTGTGACTAAAAGGTGAGTCATTGTGAACCTCATTTGCATATATTACCCAGATTCCTTTGCTGCATTGGAAACAGTGTAGTCAGAGAGTTTCTAGGTTTAAAGCAAGTATTCTGACTTGTTTAGATTTGTAAATGGTTAACACAATGAGTTATTTTCTCTATATTTTGTATTTAGTGGAGGATTTTAAACTCACTTTTCGCCTCCCCATAATTTTAATTGTTGTTGAATTTCCCCCAGAAATGAACTTTACCAAGCAGCGACTCAACCTACTCCCAGCTGATGAGTGGCAAAACCACGAAACAGCTGTCCTGGGATTGGTCTGAGTCACTGTACTAACCCTAGCTAAGCATAAAAGCTGGGTAATGCAGCAGTGCTATGGCCTAAAGGGAAGTCTGTCTTAAAAAGCAGGCTAAAAGTAAAAAGGTGAGTCAGTGTGAACCTCATTTGCATATCTTACTCAGATTCCTTTGC
Source organism: Bombina bombina (assembly GCF_027579735.1). Classification (NCBI taxonomy): domain Eukaryota; kingdom Metazoa; phylum Chordata; class Amphibia; order Anura; family Bombinatoridae; genus Bombina; species Bombina bombina. The sequence goes on along the minus strand of NC_069502.1, from coordinate 1,170,579,180 downwards.
TGCATTGGAAACAGTGTAGTCAGAGAGTTTCTAGGTTTAAAGCAAGTCTTCTGACTTGTTTAGATTTGTAAATGGTTAACACAATGAGTTATTTTCTCTATATTTTGTATTTAGTGGAGGATTTTAAACTCACTTTTCGCCTCCCCATAATTTTAATTGTTGTTGAATTTCCCCCAGAAATGAACTTTACCAAACAGTGACTCAACCTACTCCCAGCTGATGAGTGGCAAAACCACAAAAAAGCTGTCCTGTGATTGGTCTGAGTCACTGTACTAACCCTAGCTAAGCATAAAAGCTGTGTAATGCAGCAGTGCTATGGCCCAAAGGGAAGTCTGTCTTAAAAAGCAGGCTAACAGTAAAAAGGTTAGTCATTGTGAACCTCATTTGCATATCTTACCCAGATTCCTTTGCTGCATTGGAAACAGTGTAGTCAGAGAGTTTCTAGGTTTAAAGCAAGTATTCTGACTTGTTTAGATTTGTAAATGGTTAATACAATGAGTTATTTTCTCTATATTTTGTATTTAGTGGAGGATTTTAAACTCACTTTTCGCCTCCCCATAATTTTAATTGTTGTTGAATTTCCCCCAGAAATGAACTTTACCAAGCAGCGACTCAACCTACTCCCAGCTGATGAGTGGCAAAACCACGAAACAGCTGTCCTGGGATTGGTCTGAGTCACTGTACTAACCCTAGCTAAGCATAAAAGCTGTGTAATGCAGCAGTGCTATGGCCTAAAGGGAAGTCTGTCTTAAAAAGCAGGCTAAAAGTAAAAAGGTGAGTCAGTGTGAACCTCATTTGCATATCTTACTCAGATTCCTTTGCTGCATTGGAAACAGTGTAGTCAGAGAGTTTCTAGGTTTAAAGCAAGTCTTCTGACTTGTTTAGATTTGTAAATGGTTAACACAATGAGTTATTTTCTCTATATATTTTCTCTATATATATATATATATACAGTATATATATATATATATATATATAAATATGTATATATATATATATATATATATATATATATATATATATATATATATATATATATATAAAGGAATATAGCAAAAAGGATACCGTCCTTTATGACGTGAAGAATAGAACTGAACTTAAATCAGTCCTCCTTAGAAGGGTTGTGAGATTCTTCAGAAGATTTACTTCCTGGGCTTGACGGGATTGATTGTCCCATGTTATGATCTGTGGTAGATGATTTTCCTTTCTTCTTAGGGAGAATTGTTTCCCATCTTTTTGTTTTCTTTGCTGGAGGTCTGGGTTCCGGACCGTCCAGGGTCTGTGAGTTAGTTGTGAGGACAGGAGGGTCTAAACATATGAGGTTGCAGAAGTCTGATATTTCAGATGATTTAGTGCAAATAATTATTTTATTATCATTGATGACCAAGAGGTGAAAGGGAAAACCCCAGCGGTATGAAATATTTTTAGTTCTGAGCAGGGTTGTAAGAGGAGAAAGTTCTTTTCTTCTTAGGAGTGTTCTCAGGGACAAGTCTGCATAGAATTGAAGTACTGAGCCCCTAAATTTTATAGGTTGAAATTTTCTTGATGCTGTCATCAGTTCTTCCTTTTCTGTGAAATTTTTAAATTTAATAATACTGTCCTGAGGTGGTGCTCTGTCGGGTGGTCTCGGTCTTAGTGCCCGGTGAGCTCTGTCCCATTTGAAGTCAGCTGCTGCTGAGTCACCAGTCATATGATGAAAGAGTGCTGGCAGATAAGTTGGGAGATCTTTTGGCAGAATGGTTTCTGGGATATCTCGTATCCTATTATTCTTTCTTCTGCTCAGATTCTCCAAATCTTCTATCTTGTCATGGAGGTTGGAGATTTCCTCTGTTTGTTGTTCAAGTGAGGATTGTAATGATAGTTAGTTCTTCCGATGTTGTCGCTTCATTATCTTCCAAGGCTTCTACCCTAAATCCCAGAGTATGCATGTCCTGTTTGAGGTCAGCTAGCTCTTCTCTAATGCAGGATCTAAGAATTTCAGTTAGATCTTTGGTGGATGCGAGAGGAGGTATATGTTGTACAGGATTAGCACTGGTAGTGGTTGGAGGGATAGAGCTAGATGGTTGTGGGTTAGAGGTTTCTCTTAGAGTAGGAGAGTTCTGGCTGGCATGTTCATTGTTGATAAAGTAAGAGCTTACTGTCTGCTCTCTATTAGTGGTAGATTTAGTGTTTCTGAGTGATTTTAAGAACTTTTTGATGCCATAATACTCTGTAAGAAGTTGCAAAGAGAGTTCAAAATTATTGAGATATATTTTGTGAGTAAGCCCCAAATATGTCTTATGGATTTAGAGACAATTGACACTGAGATGTGTCTGCAGGCCTCAATCAGCCAGTAACCGACAGTAGCTGTGTATATAGTTTAAGCCTCAGGTGTCCGGTATAGGTCTGAGGCATAGCTATTATGTATGGGGTTGTGGTATGACAAAGGATCAGATTGCTCTTTCAATCAGGGTGGATGCTGTTTAGTAGGCCTTTATGTGAAATAGAGTATTGAGGTGGTATTATTGTATCGTGAGATCTATATTTACTTCTCATCTCTACTATTCTTTTGACTTTTTTTCTTTCCCTCCCCCCCCCCCCCTTCTCCAGGTGAAGGTTCAGCTCCGGAGGTCAAGGTTTAGATCGAAAGAAGACTGTGAGTGGTAGGTCGCCTGATGTCGCCGTGAAGCACCTCTGGAAGGACCGGTTGCAGTGTCAGATGTTCTCAAAAGTGCTGCATTGTGGGTAGGTGCCAGGAGCTTGTTTTGGCTATGCGTGAGTGGCTCTTTTACATTAAGGCCCATTGCACTGTGTCGGCGGTGGCGTGGTGAGGCCGTCTACATCAGTGGGAGGCCATGCTGTCGTGGATTGATGGCGGAACTGCCATGCAGTAAATGGTGGTTAGTCCACTATGGTCCCACTATGTGCAGGAAATGTTTAGAAAGCCCAAAACAGGCTGTAAGGGTATCAAGCTTCAATATAGGCTGCTCATTAAGTCTAGTTAGATGTTCCCATCTCCAGAGCTCCGGTCTTAGGCAGCCATCTTCGCTGCGGCCGTCGCCGCCCCATTCAAATTACTCTTTTTATTTGTTTTTTGGCATTTTCTATACTATCCCAACTTTTTCAGAATTGGGGTTGTATTTTAACCACTAAGGTAATTTAAAGGAAACTAATGAATACTAACGAATTTCATTTTCTTTAAATTTCCTGGTGCATTCTTTCGGATATTCATTTTGTGAAAACAAAACAAATATTCGTGTTTCATTAATTAATTTGCATTTGTAACAAAAGACATGCAAAACTTTTATTGTTACAAAAAAAAATCTAAAATGTGTAAACAGTACACCACCAATAAAACATAATTTATGTAAGAACTTACCTGATAAATTCATTTCTTTCATATTGGCAAGAGTCCATGAGCTAGTGACATATGGGATATACAATCCTACCAGGAGGGGCAAAGTTTCCCAAACCTCAAAATGCCTATAAATACACCCCTCACCACACCCACAATTCAGTTTAACGAATAGCCAAGCAGTGGGGTGATAAAGAAAGGAGTAGAAAGCATCAACAAAGGAAATTTGGGAATAATTGTGCTTTATACAAAAAATCATAACCACCATAAAAAGGGTGGGCCTCATGGACTCTTGCCAATATGAAAGAAATGAATTTATCAGGTAAGTTCTTACATAAATTATGTTTTCTTTCATGTAATTTGCAAGAGTCCATGAGCTAGTGACATATGGGATAACAATACCCAAGATGTGGATCTCCACTCAAGAGTTACTAGAGAGGGAAGGAATAAAATAAAAACAGCCATATTCCGCTGAAAAAATTAGTCCACAACCCAAAAAAAAATAAGTTTATTTTTATTTTTGAAAGAAAAAAACTTAAATCAAAAGCAGAAGAATCAAACTGAAACAGCTGCCTGAAGAACTTTTCTACGAAAAACTGCTTCCGAGGAAGCAAATACATCAAAATGGTAGAATTTAGTAAATGTATGCAAAGAGGACCAAGTTGCCGCTTTGCAAATCTGATCAACTGAAGCTTCATTCTTAAAAGCCCACGAAGTGGAGACTGATCTAGTAGAATGAGCTGTAATTCTCTGAGGCGGGGCCTGACCCGACTGCAAATGAGCTTAATGAATCAAAAGTTTAAACCAAGAAGCCAAGGAAATAGCAGAAGCCTTCTGACCTTTCCTAGGACCAGAAAATAAAACAAATAGACTGGAAATCTTCCTGAAATCTTTAGTATTCTTAGGATTAGGACACAAGGATTCTTAGGATTAGGACACAAGGAAGGGACAACAATTTCTCTACTATTGTTGTTAGAATTCACAACCTTAGGTAAAAATTGAAAAGAAGTCCGCAAAACTGCCTTATCCTGATGAAAAATCAGAAAAGGAGACTCACAAGAAAGAGCAGATAACTCAGAGGGGGGTAGTTATCAAGCCGTCAACCTCAAATACGCTGCGTATTCCGCAGCGTATTTGTGGCGAGGCTGATACGCCTTAGTTATCAAAGGCTCGAGACCGGCAAAAGTAGAATTTTGTGACGTCAGCTTCGATCCGCCGGACTCAGTCCGACACAGATCGATTCTTACGTCACTCCAGATGTTCCGCACACAAGTGCGGCACATTCTCACTACTTTTGCTAGCTATCAAAAAACTAGCAGGTACGATCAGCAGTTTTACGGCCCAGCGTACCTGGTTTTCAAAGCGCCAGCCTGGAGGCGGCGGATCCCATAGGAATCAATGGGAGTCTGACCATAGCGAAAGTACAAGTTCGCTGCTGACAGACATCCCATTGATTCCTATGGGAGCTGTCTACACCTAACACCCTAACATGTACCCCGAGTCTAAACACCACTAATCTGACCCCCCCTACACCGCCGCAACTAAATAAAGTTATTGCCCCCTAAACCGCCGCTCCCGGAGCCCACCGCAAGCTACTCTATACATATTAACCCCTAAACCGCCGCTCCCGGAGCCCACCGCAACTATAATAAATGTATTAACCCCTAACCCGCCGCTCCCTGAACCCGCCGCAACCTATATTAAATGTATTAACCCCTATCCTGCCCCCCCTACACCGTCGCCACCTATAATACATTTATTAACCCCTATCCTGCCCCCCCTACACCGTCGCCACCTATAATAAATTTATTAACCCCTATCCTGCCCCCCACTATGCCGCCGCCACTGTAATAAAATGATTAACCCCTAAACCTAACCCTAACCCTAACGCCCCCTAACTTAAATATTAATTAAATAAATCTAAATAAATTAACTCTTATTAACTAAATGAATCCTATTTAAAACTAAATACTTACCTTTAAAATAAACCCTAATATAGCTACAATATAAATAATAATTATATTCTAGCTATCTTAGGATTTTTTTTTATTTTACAGGTACCTTTCAATTTATTTTAACCATGTACAATAGCTATTAAATAGTTATTAACTATTTAATAGCTTACCTAGCTAAAATAAAGAGAAATGTACCTGTGAAATAAATCCTAACCTAAGTTACAATTACACCTAACACTACACTATACTTTAATAAATGATTCCTATTTAAAAATAAATACTTACCTGTAAAATAAACCCTAAGATAGCTACAATGTAATTAATAATTATATTATAGCTATCTTAGGATTTATATTTATTTTACAGGTAACTTTGTATTTATTTTAGCTAGTTAGAATAGTTATTAAATAGTTATTAACTATTTAATAACTACCTAGCTAAAAGAAATACAAAATTACCTGTAAAATAAATCCTAACTTAAGTTACAATTAAACCTAATACTACACTATCATTAAATTAACTAAATAAACTACCTACAAAGAACTACAATGAAATACAATTACATAAACTAACTAAAGTACAAAAAATAAAAAAAGCTAAGTTACAAAAAATAAAAAATTAAGTTACAAACATGTTAAAAATATTACAACAATTTTAAGCTACTTACACCTAATCTAAGCCCCCTAATAAAATAACAAACCCCCCCAAAATAAAAAAAATCCCTACCCTATTCTAAATTACATAAATTTCAAAGCTCTTTTACCTTACCAGCCCTTAAAAGGGCCATTTGTGGGGGCATGCCCCAAAAAGTTCAGCTCTTTTGCCTGTAAAATAAAAATACAACCCCCCCCCCAACATTAAAACCCACCACCCACATACCCCTAATCTAACCCAAACCCCCCTTACAAAAACCTAACAATAATCCCCTGAAGATCATCCTACCTTGAGTCGTCTTCACTCAGCCGAGCCACCGATGGAACTGAAGAGGACATCCGGAGCGGAAGAAGTTAATCCTCCAAGCGGCGCTGAAGAAATCTTCCATCCGATGAAGTCATCATCCAGGCGGCGCTGAAGAAGTCTTCGATCCGGCCGATGTCATCTTCAAAGAGGCGCTGAAGAGGTCTTCTATCCGGGCGAAGTCATCTTCCAAGCCGGGTCTTCAATCTTCCTTCCGCCGACGCGGAACCACCTTCTTCACCGACGGACTACGACGAATGACGGCTCCTTTAAGGGACGTCATCCAAGATGGCGTCCCCTCAATTCCGATTGGCTGATAGGATTCTATCAGCCAATCGGAATTAAGGTAGGAAAATCTGATTGGCTGATGGAATCAGCCAATCAGATTCAAGTTCAATCCGATTGGCTGATCCAATCAGCCAATCAGATTGAGCTCGCATTCTATTGGCTGATCGGAACAGCCAATAGAATGCGAGCTCAATCTGATTGGCTGATTCCATCAGCCAATCAGATTTTCCTACCTTAATTCCGATTGGCTGATAGAATCCTATCAGCCAATCGGAATTGAGGGGACGCCATCTTGGATGACGTCCCTTAAAGGAGCCGTCATTCGTCGTAGTCCGTCGGTGAAGAAGGTGGTTCCGCGTCGGCGGAAGGAAGATTGAAGACCCGGCTTGGAAGATGACTTCGCCCGGATAGAAGACCTCTTCAGCGCCTCTTTGAAGATGACATCGGCCGGATCGAAGACTTCTTCAGCGCCGCCTGGATGATGACTTCATCGGATGGAAGATTTCTTCAGCGCCGCTTGGAGGATTAACTTCTTCCGCTCCGGATGTCCTCTTCAGTTCCATCGGTGGCTCGGCTGAGTGAAGACGACTCAAGGTAGGATGATCTTCAGGGGATTAGTGTTAGGTTTTTGTAAGGGGGGTTTGGGTTAGATTAGGGGTATGTGGGTGGTGGGTTTTAATGTTGGGGGGGGGGTTGTATTTTTATTTTACAGGCAAAAGAGCTGAACTTTTTGGGGCATGCCCCCACAAATGGCCCTTTTAAGGGCTGGTAAGGTAAAAGAGCTTTGAAATTTATGTAATTTAGAATAGGGTAGGGATTTTTTTTATTTTGGGGGGGTTTGTTATTTTATTAGGGGGCTTAGATTAGGTGTAAGTAGCTTAAAATTGTAGTAATATTTTTAACATGTTTGTAACTTAATTTTTTATTTTTTGTAACTTAGCTTTTTTTATTTTTTGTACTTTAGTTAGTTTATGTAATTGTATTTCATTGTAGTTATTTGTAGTTAATTTATTTAATTAATGTAATGATAGTGTAGTATTAGGTTTAATTGTAACTTAAGCTAGGATTTATTTTACAGGTAATTTTGTATTTCTTTTAGCTAGGTAGTTATTAAATAGTTAATAACTATTTAATAACTATTCTAACTAGCTAAAATAAATACAAAGTTACCTGTAAAATAAATATAAATCCTAAGATAGCTATAATATAATTATTAATTACATTGTAGCTATCTTAGGGTTTATTTTACAGGTAAGTATTTAGTTTTAAATAGGAATAATTTATTAAAGTATAGTGTAGTGTTAGGTGTAATTGTAACTTAGGTTAGGATTTATTTCACAGGTACATTTCTCTTTATTTTAGCTAGGTAAGCTATTAAATAGTTAATAACTATTTAATAGCTATTGTACATGGTTAAAATAAATTGAAAGGTACCTGTAAAATAAATATAAATCCTAAGATAGCTAGAATATAATTATTATTTATATTGTAGCTATATTAGGGTTTATTTTAAAGGTAAGTATTTAGTTTTAAATAGGATTCATTTAGTTAATAAGAGTTAATTTATTTAGATTTATTTAATTAATATTTAAGTTAGGGGGGCGTTAGGGTTAGACTTAGGTTTAGGGGTTAATCATTTTATTACAGTGGCGGCGGCGTAGTGGGGGGCAGGATAGGGGTTAATAAATTTATTATAGGTTGCGGCGGGTTCATGGAGCGGCGGTTTAGGGGTTAAACTATTTATTTAGTTGCGGAGAGGTGCGGGATCAGCAGGATAGGGGTTAATAATTTTATAATAGAGGGCGACGGTGTAGGGGGGGCAGGATAGGGGTTACTAGGTATAATGTAGGTGGCAGCGGTGTCCGGGAGCGGCGGTTTAGGGGTTAATACATTTATAAGACTTGCGGCGGGGTCTAGGAGCGGCGGTTTAGGGGTTAGTAACTTTATTTAGTTGCGGGGGCCTCCGGGGGCGCCGGTATAGGGGGTAGAACAGTGTAGTTTAGTGTGAGTGCTTAGTGACAGGCTAGCAATAAAGCTGGGAAAAAGCCGAAGGGCAGCGAGATCGGATGAGTGATAACTGTCACAGTCCGCTGCTCATCGCCCCGCGGCTTTTTGACAGCTTTATTTGATAACTTAGGCGAACGTATTCAAGGTCCGCGGCGGCGAAGGTAGGCGAGCTTAGGCGGACGTATTGGACCGGCGAAGCCAGAAAAGTAGACGGCTTGATAAGTAGCCCCCAGAAACTCTTCTAGCAGAAGAGATGGCCAAAAAGAACAACACTTTCCAATAAAGTAGTTTAATGTCCAAAGAATGCATCGGTTCAAATGGAGGAGCCTGTAAGGCCTTCAGAACCAAATTAAGACTCCAAGGAGGAGAAATTGATTTAATAACAGGCTTAATACGAACTAAAGCCTGTACAAAACAGTGTATATCAGGAAGTATAGCAATCGTTCTTTAAAATAAAACAGAAAGAGCGGAGATTTGTCCTTTCAAGGAACTTGCAGACAAACCCTTATCCAAACCATCCTGAAGAAACTGTAAAATTCTAGGAATTCTAAAAGAATAGTTATTAAGAACACCATGAAAGTCTTCCAAACTCTATAATAAATCTTTCTAGAGACAGATTTACGAGCTTGTAACATATTATTAATCACTGAATCAGAGAAACCTCTATGACTTAATACTAAGCGTTCAATTTCCATACCTTTAAATTTAATGATTTGAGATCCTGATGGAAAAATGGACCTTGAGATAGTAGGTCTGGCCGTAACGGAAGTGGCCAAGGTGGGCAACTGGACATCCAAACCAGATCCGCATACCAAAACCTGTGTGGCCATGCTGGAGCCACCAGCAACACAAATGATTGTTCCATGATGATTTTGGAGATCACTCTTGGAAGGAGAACTAGAGGCGGGAAAATGTAAGCAGGATGATAACACCAAGGAAGTGTCAGCACATCCACTGCTTCCGCCTGAACATCCCTGGACCTGGACAGGTATCTGGGAAGTTTCTTGTTTAGATGAGAGGCCATGAGATCTATCTCTGGAAGACCCCACATCTGAACAATCTGAGAAAACACATCTGGATGGAGAGACCACTCCCCTGGATGTAAAGTCTGGCGGCTGAGATAATCCACCTCCCAATTGTCTACACCTGGGATATGCACCGCAGAGATTAGACAGGAGCTGGATTCCGCCCAAACAAGTATCCGAGATACTTCTTTCATAGCTTGGGGACTGTGAGTCCCACCCTGATGATTGACATATGCCACTGTTGTGATATTGTCTGTCTGAAAACAAATGAACAGTTCTCTCTTTAACAGAGGCCAAAACTGAAGAGCTCTGAGAATTGCATGGAGTTCTAAAATATTGATTGGTAATCTCGCCTCTTGAGATTTCCAAACACCTTGTGCTGTCAGAGATCCCCAAACAGCTCCCCAACCTGAAAGACTTGCATCTGTTGTGATCACAGTCCAGGTTGGCCGAACAAAAGAAGGCCCTTGAACTAAACTATGGTGATCTATCCACCATGTCAAAGAGTGTCATACATTGGGATTTAAGAATATTAATTGTGATATCTTTGTATAATCCCTGCACCATTGATTCAGCATACAAAGCTGAAGAGGTCTCATGTGAAAATGAGCAAAGGGGATCGCGTCCAATGCTGCAGTCATGAGACCTAAAACTTCCATGCACATAGCCACTGAAGGGAATGACTGAGACTGAAGGTGCCGGCAGGTTGCAACCAATTTTAAATGTCTCTTGTCTGTTAGAGACAGAGTCATGGACACTGAATCTATCTGGAAGCCTAAAAAGGTGACCCTTGTCTGAGGAATCAAGAAACTTTTTGGTAAATTGATCCTCCAACCATGTTTCCGAAGAAACAACACTACTTGATTCGTGTGAGATTCTGCAGTACGTAAAGACTGAGCTAGTACCAAGATAACATCCAAATAAGGAAACACCGCAATACCCTGTTCTCTGATTACAGAGAGTAGGGCACCCAGAACCTTTGAAAAGATTCTTGGAGCTGTTGCTAGGCCAAATGGAAGAGCAACAAATTGGTAATGCTTGTTTAGAAAAGAGAATCTCAGAAACTGAAAATGTTCTGGATGAATCGGAATATGAAGGTATGCATCCTGCAAGTCTATTGTGGACATATAATATCCCTGCTGAACAAAAGGCAGAATAGTCCTTATAGTCACCATGGTACTCTTACATAACGATTCAAAATTTTCAGACCCAGAACTGGTCTGAATAAATTTTCCTTCTTTGGAACAATGAATAGATTTCAATAAAACTCCAAACCTTGTTCCTGAAGAGGAACTGGCATGATTACCTCTGAAGACTCCAGGTCTGAAACACACTTCAGGAAATCCTGAGCTTTTACTGGATTTACTGGGATACGTGAGAGAAACAATCATCTCACAGGAGGTCTTACTCTGAATCCTATTCAATACCCTTGAGAGATAATGCTCTGAATCCATTGATTTTGGACAGATTTTATCCAAATATCCTTGAAAAACCTTAATCTGCCCCCTACCAGCTGAGCTGGAATGAGGGCCGCACCTTCGTGCAGACTTAGGGGCTGGCTTTGGTTTCCTAAAAGGCTTGGATTTATTCCAATTTGAGGAAGGCTTCCAATTGGAAGTAGATTCCTTGGGGGGAGGATTGAGTTTTTGTTCCTTATTCTGACAAAAGTAACGAAAACAGTTAGAAGCCTTAGATTTACCCTTAGGTTTTTTTTTATTCTGCCTCCCCCCAGTGACAGTTGAAATAATAGAATCCAACTGAGAACCAAATAAATTATTACCTTGGAAAGAAAGAGATAGTAATCTAGATTTAGAAGTCATATCAGCATTCCAAGATTTAAGCCACAAAGCTCTTCTAGCTAATATAGCTAAAGACATGGATCTAACATCAATTTTGATAATATCAAAAATGGCATCACAAATAAAATTATTAGCATATTGCAATAAGCAAATAATGCTAGATAAGTCAGAATCCAATTCCTGTTGCGCTAAATTCTCCAACCAAAAAGTTGATGCAGCCGAAACATCAGCCAAAGAAATTGCAGGTCTGAGAAGATCACCTGAATATAAATAGGCCTTCCTTAGATAAGATTCAAGCTTCCTATCTAAAGGATCCTTAAAGGAAGTACTATCTTCCATAGGAATAGTGGTACGTTTAGCAAGAGTAGAAATAGCCCCAACAACTTTGGGGATTTTTTCCCAAAATTCTATAGGTTTTGCTGGTAAAGGATACAATTTTTTAAACCTTGAAGAAGGAATAAAATAAGTACCTAGCTTATTCCATTCTTTAGAAATCATATCAGAAATAGCCTCAGGAATAGGAAAAACCCCTGGAGAAACCACAGGAGGTTTAAAAACAGCATTTAAACGTTTATTAGACTGAATGTCAATAGGACTGGTTACCTCAATGTATAAAGTAATTAACACTTCTTTTAATAAAGAACGCATATACTCTATTTTAAATAAATAAGTAGATTTGTCGAAGGTGCCGGCAGGTTGCAACCAATTTTAAATGTCTCTTGTCTGTTAGAGACAGAGTCATGGACACTGAATCTATCTGGAAGCCTAAAAAGGTGACCCTTGTCTGAGGAATCAAGAAACTTTTTGGTAAATTGATCCTCCAACCATGTTTCCGAAGAAACAACACTAGTTGATTCGTGTGAGATTCTGCAGTACGTAAAGACTGAGCTAGTACCAAGATATCATCCAAATAAGGAAACACCGCAATACCCTGTTCTCTGATTACAGAGAGTAGGGCACCCAGAACCTTTGAAAAGATTCTTGGAGCTGTTGCTAGGCCAAATGGAAGAGCAACAAATTGGTAATGCTTGTTTAGAAAAGAGAATCTCAGAAACTGAAAATGTTCTGGATGAATCGGAATATGAAGGTATGCATCCTGCAAGTCTATTGTGGACATATAATATCCCTGCTGAACAAAAGGCAGAATAGTCCTTATAGTCACCATCTTGAAAGTTGGTACTCTTACATAACGATTCAAAATTTTCAGACCCAGAACTGGTCTGAATAAATTTTCCTTCTTTGGAACAATGAATAGATTTCAATAAAACTCCAAACCTTGTTCCTGAAGAGGAACTGGCATGATTACCTCTGAAGACTCCAGGTCTGAAACACACTTCAGGAAAGCCTGAGCTTTTACTGGATTTACTGGGATACGTGAGAGAAACAATCATCTCACAGGAGGTCTTACTCTGAATCCTATTCAATACCCTTGAGAGATAATGCTCTGAATCCATTGATTTTGGACAGATTTTATCCAAAGTTCCTTGAAAAACCTTAATCTGCCCCCTACCAGCTGAGCTGGAATGAGGGCCGCACCTTCGTGCAGACTTAGGGGCTGGCTTTGGTTTCCTAAAAGGCTTGGATTTATTCCAATTTGAGGAAGGCTTCCAATTGGAAGTAGATTCCTTGGGGGGAGGATTGAGTTTTTGTTCCTTATTCTGACAAAAGTAACGAAAACAGTTAGAAGCCTTAGATTTACCCTTAGGTTTTTTTTTATTCTGCCTCCCCCCAGTGACAGTTGAAATAATAGAATCCAACTGAGAACCAAGTAAATTATTACCTTGGAAAGAAAGAGATAGTAATCTAGATTTAGAAGTCATATCAGCATTCCAAGATTTAAGCCACAAAGCTCTTCTAGCTAATATAGCTAAAGACATGGATCTAACATCAATTTTGATAATGTCAAAAATGGCATCACAAATAAAATTATTAGCATATTGCAATAAGCAAATAATGCTAGATAAGTCAGAATCCAATTCCTGTTGCGCTAAATTCTCCAACCAAAAAGTTGATGCAGCCGAAACATCAGCCAAAGAAATTGCAGGTCTGAGAAGATCACCTGAATATAAATAGGCCTTCCTTAGATAAGATTCAAGCTTCCTATCTAAAGGATCCTTAAAGGAAGTACTATCTTCCATAGGAATAGTGGTACGTTTAGCAAGAGTAGAAATAGCCCCATCAACTTTGGGGATTTTTTCCCAAAATTCTATAGGTTTTGCTGGTAAAGGATACAATTTTTTAAACCTTGAAGAAGGAATAAAATAAGTACCTAGCTTATTCCATTCTTTAGAAATCATATCAGAAATAGCCTCAGGAATAGGAAAAACCCCTGGAGAAACCACAGGAGGTTTAAAAACAGCATTTAAACGTTTATTAGACTGAATGTCAATAGGACTGGTTACCTCAATGTATAAAGTAATTAACACTTCTTTTAATAAAGAACGCATATACTCTATTTTAAATAAATAAGTAGATTTGTCGAAGGTGCCGGCAGGTTGCAACCAATTTTAAATGTCTCTTGTCTGTTAGAGACAGAGTCATGGACACTGAATCTATCTGGAAGCCTAAAAAGGTGACCCTTGTCTGAGGAATCAAGAAACTTTTTGGTAAATTGATCCTCCAACCATGTTTCCGAAGAAACAACACTAGTTGATTCGTGTGAGATTCTGCAGTACGTAAAGACTGAGCTAGTACCAAGATATCATCCAAATAAGGAAACACCGCAATACCCTGTTCTCTGATTACAGAGAGTAGGGCACCCAGAACCTTTGAAAAGATTCTTGGAGCTGTTGCTAGGCCAAATGGAAGAGCAACAAATTGGTAATGCTTGTTTAGAAAAGAGAATCTCAGAAACTGAAAATGTTCTGGATGAATCGGAATATGAAGGTATGCATCCTGCAAGTCTATTGTGGACATATAATATCCCTGCTGAACAAAAGGCAGAATAGTCCTTATAGTCACCATCTTGAAAGTTGGTACTCTTACATAACGATTCAAAATTTTCAGACCCAGAACTGGTCTGAATAAATTTTCCTTCTTTGGAACAATGAATAGATTTCAATAAAACTCCAAACCTTGTTCCTGAAGAGGAACTGGCATGATTACCTCTGAAGACTCCAGGTCTGAAACACACTTCAGGAAAGCCTGAGCTTTTACTGGATTTACTGGGATACGTGAGAGAAACAATCATCTCACAGGAGGTCTTACTCTGAATCCTATTCAATACCCTTGAGAGATAATGCTCTGAATCCATTGATTTTGGACAGATTTTATCCAAAGTTCCTTGAAAAACCTTAATCTGCCCCCTACCAGCTGAGCTGGAATGAGGGCCGCACCTTCGTGCAGACTTAGGGGCTGGCTTTGGTTTCCTAAAAGGCTTGGATTTATTCCAATTTGAGGAAGGCTTCCAATTGGAAGTAGATTCCTTGGGGGGAGGATTGAGTTTTTGTTCCTTATTCTGACAAAAGTAACGAAAACAGTTAGAAGCCTTAGATTTACCCTTAGGTTTTTTTTATTCTGCCTCCCCCCAGTGACAGTTGAAATAATAGAATCCAACTGAGAACCAAATAAATTATTACCTTGGAAAGAAAGAGATAGTAATCTAGATTTAGAAGTCATATCAGCATTCCAAGATTTAAGCCACAAAGCTCTTCTAGCTAATATAGCTAAAGACATGGATCTAACATCAATTTTGATA
This sequence comes from Bombina bombina, assembly GCF_027579735.1. Classification (NCBI taxonomy): domain Eukaryota; kingdom Metazoa; phylum Chordata; class Amphibia; order Anura; family Bombinatoridae; genus Bombina; species Bombina bombina. The sequence goes on along the minus strand of NC_069502.1, from coordinate 1,170,564,118 downwards.
ATATCAAAAATGGCATCACAAATAAAATTATTAGCATATTGCATATTTGCTGGTAAAGGATACAATTTTTTAAACCTTGAAGAAGGAATAAAATAAGTACCTGGCTTATTCCATTCTTTAGAAATCATATCAGAAATAGCCTCAGGAATAGGAAAAACCCCTGGAGAAACCACAGGAGGTTTAAAAACAGCATTTAAACGTTTATTAGACTGAATGTCAATAGGACTGGTTACCTCAATGTATAAAGTAATTAACACTTCTTTTAATAAAGAACGCATATACTCTATTTTAAATAAATAAGTAGATTTGTCAGTGTCAATGTCTGAGGAAGGATCTTCTGAATTAGATAGATCCTCATCAGAAGAGGATAAATTATTATATTGTTGGTCATTTGAAATTTCATCAACTAAATGAGAAGTTTTAAAAGACCTTTTACGTTTATTAGAAGGTGGAAATGCAGACAAAGCCTTCAGGATAGAATCAGAAACAAATTCTTTAAAATTTACAGGTATATCATGCACATAAGTTGAAGGAACTGCAACTGGCAATGTACTATTACTGATAGAAACACTATCTGCATGTAAAAGTTTATCATGACAACTATGACAAATGACATTCGGTGAAATAATTTCTACAATTTTACAACAAATGCACTTAGCTTTGGTAGAACCGATGTCAGGCAGCAATGTTCCAGCAGAAACTTCTGAGGCAGGATCAGATTGAGACATCTTGCAAAATGTAAGAGAAAAAACAACATATAAAGCAAAATTATCTATCTCCTTATATGACAGTTTCAGGAATGGGAAAAAAATGCAAATAGCATAGCCCTCTGATAGAGAAAAAGGCAAGAGGCAAACATCAATGGGGTATTGAAATAATGAAAAAGTTTGGCGCCAAGTATGACGCACAACGTAACTTAAACTTTTTTGGCGCCAAAAATAACCGGAAATGACACACTTGCGTCACTAATGACGCACCTGTGTGAAAGGTCTCGGGGTCAAGTATGACGCCGGAAATTATGAAGTTGCGTCGTAGACCCACGGGCCTAATACTGCCCGCAATTTGCAAGAAGTAGTCAACTGAAAAAAAGACTAAACCCCAGGTAAGAAATAAATTTCTTTATAAAAATGTTTATATTCCCCAAATATGAAACTAACAGTCTGCAGAAGGAAATTCATGAACCTGACTTATGGCAAATATAAGTACAATACATATATTTAGAACTTTATATAAATGCATAAAGTGCCAAACTATAGCTGAGGTGTCTTAAGTAATAAAAAACATACTTACCAAAAGACACCCATCCACATATAGCAGATAGCCAAACCAGTACTAAAACAGTTATCAGTAGAGGTAATGGTAAATTGAGAGTATATCGTCGATCTGAAAAGGGAGGTAGGAGAGTAATCTCTACGACCAATAACAGAGAACCTATGAAATAGACCCCCGTTAGGGAAATCATCGTATTCAATAAGTGATACTCCCTTCACGTCCCTCTGACATTCGCTGTACTCTGAGAGGAATCGGGCTTCAACAATGCTCAGAAGCGCATATCAACGTAGAAATCTTAGCACAAACTTACTTCACCACCTCCATAGGAGGAAAAGTTTGTAAAACTGAATTGTGGGTGTGGTGAAGGGTGTATTTATAGGCATTTTGAGGTTTGGGAAACTTTGCCCCTCCTGGTAGGATTGTATATCCCATATGTCACTAGCTCATGGACTCTTGCCAATTACATGAAAGAAAGGTTATTTTTAATAGTAGACAAGTCCCTTTATTTAAAAAAAATGTGCATTTTGTCTGCATGAACCAGCTCATGTGTTTAAAAGGATCGTTTACCTATTAAAGCAATAGCTTATTCTTGCTTTTTAAAACACTTGCAATAGTATTCTGGTATTACACACATCAAGCATGCAACTGACTTGTATGTACCTTTATAAACTTGTGACTTGCGCTAGACTTTATAGTAACTAAGAATTGCTTCTCACACAATTACAGATAAGTCCAGTGAGTTTTGCTTGTCCTAAACAGGGCTTACACAGTATATTTGTCATGAACTAATCTACATGGGGCTAAAATTCAACCTTGAAAGGAGGGTGAAGACATCTCCTACATACTAAAAAAAAAATCTACATATATGCTTACTAAAAATTGTGTTGAAATATTTGTCTAATAAATTTGTTTATTTTGCCTAAACATTTGGAAATCATATATAACCATCACATGTTGAAAAGAAATTTCAACCACTTCATAATCTAATATAAAATGTATACTTTTTTTGTTTTTGATGAACAGTCAAGAACCCACACACTGTTTTGGCTCTATAAACAATGGTAAATTCCGCTGAAGCACAGACACTAACCATATTATACTTCTATATTTTGTTCTGTTATAGTTACAAAAAATAAATAAATAATTAAAACACTGATGTTATTTCAGCAATACTGGGATTTTGTTTATAAATAAAGTAAAAAAAAAATATTCATTGCATGATTAACAAAAACAGTAATTATAATCAATTAAAGGGATAGTAAACACCAAAAATGTTATTGTTTAAAAAGATAGAAAATCCCTTTATTTACCATTCCCCAGTTTTGCATAACCAACACTGTTATAGAAATATAATCTCTGCATCTTCCCCCCTGCCACAGAGAATGACATTTGTTCCTTACTGTCTTCCTCATGCCTCACTATGTGCATGCTTGACCCTATCCCATCTAATAGCTACTCTGTCTTACACCCTCACTCATGCTCTTACACACATCTTCAACCTATCCCTACTACTTTTTACCTCTACCGGTTCATTCTCATTTTCTTTCAAACATGCAAAGATCATCATTCCCACAGTCAAAAAACCCTCCCTTGACCCAAAATCTCCTGCAAATTACCAACCCATATCACTGCTTCTACTAACATCAAAACTTCTGGAAAAACATAATTCATGTAAGAACTTACCTGATAAATTAATTTCTTTCATAATGGCAAGAGACCATGAGCTAGTGACGTATGGAATATACATTCCTAACAGGAGGGGGCAAAGTTTCCCAAACCTCAAAATGCCTATAAATACACCCCCCACCCCCCACATACTTCAGTTTAATGTATAGCCAAGTAGTGAGGTGTATAAAGGAGTAACAAAGCATACAAAAAAAGAGGAACTGGAAAATAATATTGTGCTTTTATACAAAAACATATAAACACCAAAAACAGGATGGGCCTCATGGACTCTTGCCGTTATGAAATAAATTAATTTATCAGGTAAGTTCTTACATTAATTATGTTTTCATTCATGTAAATGGCAAAAGTCCATGAGCTAGTGACGTATGGGATAAAATATGTGGAAGTCCACAGAATAGTCACTAGAGAGGGAGGGATGAAATAAAAACAGCTATTTCCCCTGACAAATTAAATCCACAAAATAAGTTCTTATAAACAGAAGAATCGAACTGAGACAGCTGCCTGAAGAACTTTTCTACCAAAGACTGCTACAAAAGAAGCAAATACATCAAAATGGTAAAATTAGTAGATGTATGCAAAGAAAACCAAGTTGCTGCTTTGCAAATCTGATTAACCAAAGCTCCATTCTTAAAAGCCCAAGAAGTGGCAACTGATCTAGTAGAATGAGATGTAATTCTCTGAGGCGGAGACTGACCCGCCTCCAAATAAGCCTTGTGAATCAAAAGCTTTAACCAAGATGCCAAAGAAATGGCAGAGGATTCTGACCATTTCTTTGACAGGAAAAACAACAAATAGACTAGAAGTCTTCCTGAAATCCTTAGTAGCCTCCACATAATATTTAATAGCTCTTACTGCATCCAAAGAATGTAACGATTTCTCAAGAGAATTCTTAGGATTCAGACACAAAGAAGGAACAACAATTTCCCCACTAATGTTGTTAGAATTCACAACCTTAGGAAGAAATTTAAACAAAGTCCGCAAAACAGCTTTATCCTGATGAAAAATCAGAAAAGGTGACTCACAAGAGAGAGCAGACAATTCAGAAACTCTTCTAGCAGGAGAGATAGCCAAAAGGAACAACACTTTCCAAGAAAGTAGTTTAATATCCAAATAATGCATAGGCTCAAAAGAAGGAGCCTGCAAAGCCTTCAAAACCAAATTAAGACTCCATGGAGGAGAAATAGACTTAATAAAAAAGAATGCCAAGAGAATTTATGAGAAGAACACCATGAAATATAGGTTTTCCAAACCCAATAATAAATCTTCCTAGAAACAGACTTACGAGCCTGCAACATAGTATTAATCACAGAGTCAGAGAAACCTCTATGACTAAGCACTAAACATTCAATTTCCATACCTTCAAATTTAGTGATATGAGATCCTGATGGAAAAACGGCCCTTGAGACAGATGGTCTGGCCTTAAAGGAAGTGACCAAGGTTGGCAACTGGACATCCGGACAAGATCCGCATACTAAAACGAGTCCATGCTGGTGCTATCAGAAACACATGCAATTGTTCCATTGTGATCTTGGAGATCACCCTTGGAAGAAGAACTAGAAGCGGAAAAATATAAGCAAGTTGGTAAGACCAAGGAACTGCTAACGCATCCACCATCTCCGCCTGAGGATCCTTGGACCTGGAAAGGTATCTAGGAAGTTTCCTGTTTAGATGGGAAGCCATCAGATCTATTTCTGGCAGACCCCACATCTAAAAAACACATCTGGATGGAGAGACCACTCCCCCGGATGCAAAGTCTGATGGCTGAGATAATCCGCTTCCCAATTGTCTACACCTGGGATATGAATCGCAGAACTTAGACAAAAGTTGGATTCTGCCCAAGAAAGTATCAGTGATACTTCTTTCATTGCTAAAGGACTGCGAGTCCCTCCCTGATGATTGACATATGCCATAGTTGTGATATTGTCTGTCTCAAAGCGAATGAAAAGTTTTCTCTTTAATAGAGGCCAAGCCTGAAGAGCTCTGAAGATAGCACAGAGTTCTAAAATATTGATTGGTAACCTCACCTCTTGAGGTTTACAAACCCCTTGTGCTGTCAGAGACGCCCAGACAGCTTCCCAACCTGCGAGACTTGCATCTGTTGAGATCACAGTACAAGAAGGACGAACAAAAGAGGACCATTGAATAATTCGATGATGGTCCAACCACCAGGACAGAGAGAGTTGAATGTTGGGATTTAAGTATATCAACTGTAATATCCGAGTATAATCCCTGCACCATTGATTCAGCATACAAAGCTGCAGAGGTCTCATATGAAAACAAGCATAGGGGATCACGTCCGATGCTGCAGTCATGAGACCTAAAACTTCCATGCACATAGCCACTGAAGGAAATGATCAAGACTGAAGGTTTTGACAGGCTGAAACTAATTTAATTTATCTCTTGTCTGTCAAAGTCATGGACACTAAATCTATTTGGAAACCTAAAAAGGTGACCCTTGTCTGAGGAATCAAGGAACTCTTTGGTAAATTGATCCTCCAACCATGATTTTGAAGAAACAACACTAGTTGATTTGTGTGAGATTCTGCTAAATGAAAAGATTGAGCCAGTACCAAGATATCGTCCAAATAAGGAAACACCCCAATACCCTGCACTCTGATTACAGATAGAAGGGCACAGAGAACCTTCAAAAAGATTCTTGGAGCTGTCGCTAAGCCAAATGGAAGAGTGACAAATTGGTAATGCTTGTCTAGAAAAGAGAATCTCAGACACCGATAGTGATCTGGATGTATCTGAATGTGAAGATAAGCATCCTATAAGTCTATTGCGGACATGTAATGACCTTATACAAGTTCCCAAATGGAAACCTGAAAGGGGCGCGCTGCACTCAAAATTAAGGAGCGTGTGTGCACAAACCGTCACAGTTCAAACGAAGCTGTGTGCCAATCAGCTGGCCTAGTTGCACCGATAGTGTAATGGTCTTGGGCTGAAAGTGAAAATTGGGCTGCTCCTCTGGTTCTCGATGTAAAAGAATCTGGAGAATTAAACACAAAAAAGAGGGTGCCCCATAGTGTGAAACAGTCTTGATAGGACCGAAGGGTACAAATGGTAAAGGCTTACCGAATAGATATGCACCGTACTGTGACCGGTGCCCTCTGGCAGACTAACTCTTGCAGTGGTTAGCACACTGGATATCCACTGTTCAGTTACAAAGATACTCTAAACACAACAACCAGCCTTCCGTTGTCAAGGACACAGCGGAGCAGCGTTCCATCCAGTGTGCTAACCACTGCAAGAGTTATTCTGCCAGAGGGCACCGGTCACAGAATATATATTCGGTAAGCCTTTACCATTTGTACCCTTCGGTCCTATCAAGACTGTTTCACACTATGGGGCGCCCTCTTTTTTGTGTGTAATGACCTTGGTGAACAAAAATAGTCCTTATAGTCACCATCTTGAAAGTTGGGACCCTTACAAAACAATTCAAAAACTTCATATCCAGAACTGGTCTGAATGAATCTTCCTTCTTTGGAACAATGCATAGATTTGAATAAAAACCCTGACCCTGTTCCTGAAGCAGAACTGGTATAATCACCCCTGAAAGCTCCAGATCTGAAACACACTTCAGAAAAGCCTAAGCTTTCACAGGATTTGTTGGAACATGAGAGGGAATGAATCTTCTCACAGGAAGTCTTATTCTGAAACCTATCCGATACAATGGAGAGACAATGCTCTGAATGCACTGATTCTGAACGGAATCTGCCCAAATGCTTTGAAATAATTTCAATCTGCCCCCCAACAGTTGAACTGTATTGAGGGCCGCACCTTCATGCAGTCTTGGGGGCTGGCTTTGGCTATTTGTAAGGCTTGTATTTATTTTAACTTGAAGATGCCTTCCAATTGGAACCAGAGTCCTTAGGGGAAGGAGTAGCTTCTGTTCTCTATTCTGACAAAAGGAACAAAACCGATTAGAAGCCTTAAATTTACCTTTAGACTTCTTATCTTGGGGCAAAAAAACTCCCTTCCCCCAGTGATAGTGGAAATAATAGAATCCAACTGAGAACCAAATAAACTGATACCCTGGAAAGAAAGAGATATTAATCTAGATTTAGATACCATATCAGCATTCCATGATTTAAGCCAAAAAGCGCTTCTGGCTAGAATAGCTAAAAACATAGATTTAACATCAATCTTGATGATATAAGAAATAGCATCACAGATAAAATGATTAGCATGTTGAAGTAAATGAACAATGCTAGAAAAATCAGAATCTGTTTCCTGAATTGCTAGGCTCTCCAACTAAAAAGTTGATGCAGATACAACATCAGCCATAGAAATGGCAGGCCTGAGAATATAGCCAGAATGTAAATAAGCTTTCCTTAGATAAGATTCAATCTTCCTATCTAAAGGATCCTTAAAAGAAGTACTATCTTCCATAGGAATAGTAGTACGCTTGGCAAAAGTAGAAATAGCCCCATCAACCTTAGGGACTTTTTCCCAAAACTCCAAATTAGCCGCTGGTAAAAGGATATAACTTCTTAAACCTAGAAGAAGGATTAAAAGAAGCAGCAGGCTTAGACCAATCTTTAGCAATCACATCAGAAATGGTATCTGGAACAGGAAAAACCTTAGGCGTAATCACAGGAGGTTTAAAAACAGAATTTAAATGCTTACTGGATTTGTTATCAAGAGGATCTGACTCCTCAATACCCAAAGTAACTAATACTTCTTTCAACAAAGACTGAATATATTCAATCTTAAAAATATAAGAAGATTTATCAACTTCAATGTCTGTAGTAGGATCTTCTGAACCAGAGAGATCCTCTTCAGAGGAGGATATTTCAGTATGTTGTCGGTCATTACAAATTTCATCAGGTTTATGCGAAAATTTAAAAGACCTTTTACGTTTATTAGAAGGTGGAATAGCAGACATAGGGGGCTAGTTATCAACGTGTCTACTTTACCTGCCTTCGCCGGTCCAATACGCCTGCCTAAGCTCGCCTACCATCGCCGCTGTGGACCTGCAAAATTTTGCCTAAGTTATCAAAAAAGCTGTCAAAAAGCCGCGCACCAAGTACGGGGCGATGAGCAGCGGACTGTGAGAGTTATCACTCATCCGATCTCGCTGCTCTTTGGCTTTTTGACAGCTTTATTGCTAGCCTGTCACTAAGCACCCACACTAACTACACTGTTCTACCCCCTATACCGGTGCCCCCCGGAGCCCCCCGCAACTAAATAAAGTTATTAACCCCTAAACCGCCGCTCCTAGACCCCGCCACAACTCTTATAAATGTATTAACCCCTAAACCGCCGCTCCGGGACACCGCCGCCACCTACATTATGCCTAGTAACCCCTATCCTGCCACCCCTATACCGCCGCCACCTATAATAAAGTTATTAACCCAAATCCTGCGGATCCCGGACCTCGACGCAACTAAATAAATAGTTTAACCCCTAAACCGCCACTCCCGGACCCCGCCGCAACCTATATTAAACTTATTAACCCCTAATCTGCCCCCCCTACATCGTCGCCACCTATAATAAATGTATTAACCCCTATCCTGCCCCCCCTACACAGCCACCACTGTAATAAAATTATTAACCCCTAAACCTAAGTCTAACACTAACCCTAACACCCCCCTAACTTAAATATTAATTAAATAAATCTAAATAATATTTCTCTTATTAACTAAATTAATCCTATTTAAAAATAAATACTTACCTTTAAAATAAACCCTAATATAGCTACAATATAAATAATAATTATATTGTAGCTATCTTAGGATTTATTTTTATTTTACAGGCAACTTTCAATTTATTTTAACTAGGTACAATAGCTATTAAATAGTTATTAACTATTTAATAGCTACCTATCTAAAATAAATAGAAATTTACCTGTAAAATAAAAACTAACCTAAGTTACAATTACACCTAACACTACACTATACTTTAATAAATTATTCCTATTTAAAACTAAATACTTACCTGTAAAATAAACCCTAAGATAGCTACAATGTAATTAATAATTACATTGTAGCTATTTTAGGATTTATATTTATTTTACAGGTAACTTTGTATTTATTTTAGCTAGTTAGAATAGTTATTAAATAGTTATTAACTTTTTAATAACTACCTAGCTAAAAGAAATACAAAATTACCTGTAAAATAAATCCTAACCTAAGTTACAATTAAACCTAACACTACACTATCATTAAATTAATTAAATAAATTAGCTACAAATAACTACAATTAAATTAAATTAAATAAACTAACTAAAGTACAAAAAATAAAAAAAGCTAAGTTACAAAAAATAAAAAAAATAAGTTACAAACATTTTAAAAATATTACAACAATTTTAAGCTACTTACACCTAATCTAAGCCCCCTAATAAAATAACAAAGCCCCCCAAAATAAAAAAATTCCAAATTCTTGGATGACGTCCCTTAAAGGAACCTTCATTCGTCGTTAGTTGTCGGGAAGAAGAGGATGGCTCCGCGTCGGCTCGTCTGAAGGTGGCTCCGCTCCGCTCCGGATGGATGAAGATTGAAGACGCCGCCTGTATGAAGACTTCTATCAGATGGAAGACCTCTTCAGCGCTGCCTGGATGATGACTTCATCGGATGGAAGACTTCTTCAGCGCCCCTTGGATGATGACTTCTGCCACTCCGGATCTCCTCTTCGGTTCCATCAGTGGTCGGCTGGCTGAAGACGGCTCAAGGTAGGATGATCTTCAGGAGGGTAGTGTTAGTTTTATTTAAGGGGGGTTTGGGTTAGATTTGGGGTATGTGGGTGGTGGGTTTTAATGTTGGGGGGGTTGTATTTTTATTTTACAGGCAAAAGAGCTGAATTCTTTGGGGCATGCCCCGCAAAAGGCCCTTTTAAGGGCTGGTAAGGTAATAGAACTGGTAACTTTTTAATGTAGAATAGGGTAGGGAATTTTTTTATTTTGGGGGGCTTTGTTATTTTATTAGGGGGCTTAGATTAGGTGTAAGTAGCTTAAAATTGTTGTAATATTTTTAAAATGTTTGTAACTTATTTTTTTTATTTTTTGTAACTTAGCTTTTTTTATTTTTTGTACTTTAGTTAGTTTATTTAGTTTAATTTAATTGTAGTTATTTGTAGCTAATTTATTTAATTAATTTAATGATAGTGTAGTGTTAGGTTTAATTGTAACTTAGGTTAGGATTTATTTTACAGGTAATTTTGTATTTCTTTTAGCTAGGTAGTTATTAAATAGTTAATAACTATTTAATAACTATTCTAACTAGCTAAAATAAATACAAAGTTACCTGTAAAATAAAAATAAATCCTAAGATAGCTACAATATAATTATTATTTATATTGTAGCTATATTAGGGTTTATTTTAAAGGTAAGTATTTATTTTTAAATAGGATTAATTTAGTTAATAAGATAAATATTATTTAGATTTATTTAATTAATATTTAAGTTAGGGGGGTGTTAGGGTTAGTGTTAGACTTTGGTTTAGGGGTTAATAATTTTATTACAGTGGCAGCGGTGTAGGGGGGGCAGGATAGGGGTTAATAAATGTATTATAGGTGGCAACGGTGTAGGGGGGCAGGATAGGGGTTAATAACTTTATTATAGGTGGCGACGGTCTAGGGGGGGCAGGATAGGGGTTAATAGGTATAATATAGGTGGCGGCGGGGTCCGGGAGCTGCGGTTTAGGGGTTAATACATATATTATAGTTGCGGCGGGGTCCGGGAGTGGCGGTTTAGGGGTTAATACATATATATTATAGTTGCGGCGGGGACCGGGAGCGGCGGTTTAGGGGTTAACATAGTTATTATAGCTTGCGGTGTGCTCCGGGAGCGGCGGTTTAGGGGGTAAACACTTTATTTAGTTGCGGCGGTGTAGGGGGGGGACAGATTAGGGGTGTTTAGACTCGGGGTACATGTTAGGGTGTTAGGTGTAGAAACTACCATAGGAATCAATGGGATGTCTGGCAGCAGCGAACATGAACTTTCGCTATGGTCAGACTCCCATTGATTCCTATGGGATCCGCCGCCTCCAGGGCGGCGGTTTGAAAACCAGGTACGCTAGGCCGGAAAAGTGCCGAGCGTACCTGCTAGTTTTTTGATAACTAGCAAAAGTAGTCAGATTGTGCCGCACTTGTGTGCGGAACATCTGTAGTGACGTAAGCATCGATCTGTGTCGGACTGAGTCCTGCGGATTGAAGCTTACGTCACAAAATTCTACTTTTGACGGTGTCTAGGGCTTGATAACTAAGGCGAATCAGCCTCGCCACAAATACGCTGTATTTGAGGTTGACGGCTTGATAACTAGGGGCCATAGCCTTCTGTATTGTATCAGCAATATCATTTTTCATATCAACAGGGATATCATGTACATTAGATGTTGAGGGAACAACAGACGCTGTACTAGTACTAATAGAAACATTATCGGCATGCAAAAGCTTATCATGACAACTGTTACATAATATAGCCGGAGATATAATCTCAGCTATTTTACAATGGATACACTTAGCTTTGGTAGAACTGTGTTCAGGCAGCATGGTTCCTACAGTAGCTTCTGAGACAGGATCAGACTGTGATATCTTGCAAAATGTACAAGAAAAAATAACATTTAAACAAAATATCCAATTTCCTCATATAGCAGTTTCAGGAATGGGAAAAAATACACATGCTAAAAAAGCAGAAAAGCAAACAGCATAGCCCTCTAGAATTTAATGAGAGCAGGGAGCATAGAGGAAGTGGGGTAATATAATAAAAAAAAATATATGGCGCCAATTATGACACATGACGCAAAGTGAAAACATTTTGGTGCCAATCAACATCCGGAAATGACGCAACTTCGCACCAAACAACCTAACATTAATAAAGATGCAGGAAATGACAAAACTTGCGACAACAACATTTTTGCACTAAAAATTACACAATAAATAACAGCATTTTGCACCCTCGTGATCCTAGATTTGCCCGCCAAATTTAAGGAAAAACAAGTCAAATTGGAAAAAAAGTCTAAACCCCAGGTAAAAAAATAACTTCCTAAAACATGATTCTCATACTAAAACTGTTAGACTGCAAAGGGAAATATACATAGATCTGACTCATGGCAAATATAAGTAAATACATCTATTTAAAACTTTATATTAATACATAAAGTGCCAAACATAGCTGAGAGTGTCTTAAATAATGATACATACTTACCGAAGACACCCATCCACATATAGCAGACAGCCAAACCAATACTGAAAACTATCAGCAGAGGTAATGGTATAAGAGTATATTGTCGATCTGAAAAGGGAGGAAGGAGATGAATCCCTACGACCCATAACAGAGAGCCCTTGAAAAGATTTCCTATGAGTGAAACCATAAAAATCAACAAGCAATACTCTCTTCACATCCCTCTGACAAACACTGTACTCTGAGAGGAATTGGGCTTCAGAATGCTTAGAAGCACTTATCATAAAAGAAATCATAAAAAACTAAGCACAAACTTACTTCACAACCTCTATACTTTGTAAAAATGAAGTATATGTGTGGTGGGAGGTGTATTTATAGGCATTTTGAGGTTTGGGAAACTTTGCCCCCTTCTGGTAGGAATGTATATCCCATACGTCACTAGCTCATGAACTCTTGCTAATTACATGAAAGAAAACTAGTTTACCACCGCCTTAACCACTTCCTGTTTTCCAACTCACTGCTTGACTCCCTGCTTTTGTCTCCAACACTCAACTGAAATTGCCATCACCAAATTTACTAATGGTCTTCTTTCTGCTAAAAGTAATTGCCACTACTCTATACTTATCTTACTTGACCCCTCAGCTGCCTTCGACACAGTTTACCACCCCCTCCTCCTACAGACTATCAGCTCTTTTGGTTTCTGTGACACTGCTTTCTCATTGATTCTAACAGGTCCTTTCTGTGTCTTTTGCTGGCAACTCCTCCTCTTCAATGCCTCTGTCAGTTGGAGCACCTCAAGCCTCTCTTCTGGGTCCTTTACTCTTCTCCATTTATACTTATTCATTGGGTAAACTTATCAACAGCTATGGCTTCAAATGTCACCTTTATACTGATGACACTCAGATCTACCCCTTCACCCCTGCTCTCTCTCCTTCTGTCTTTTCTCATGTCAGCGACTGCTTATCTGGCATTTCTTCCTGGAGGGCCTCTCACCACCTAAAGATTAAAATGACCAAGACTGTGCTCCTAATCCCCTCCTCTATCTCTACTTTGATTTCTTATTTTTCTATCACCGTCAACAGAATCACTATCTACCCATCACCCCAAGTCTGCTGCCTCAGAGTTTATACTTGACTCCAATCTGTCCTTCATCCCCCACATCCAACCACTCTCTTTATCCTGCCGCCACCTATGCAGTATTTCCCAAATCTGTCCAGTTCTGAGTGTTAACTTCACCAATCAACTAATCTACTTCCTTGTAATTTCCAGAATTGACTACTGCAATAACCTACTCACTGGTCTTCCTCTCTTCCGCCTCTCCCCCTTTCAGTCCATCCTAAATGAATCTGTCAAGCTAATCCACCTTTCACGTTGCTGTGTATCTGCTGCACCTCTCTGTGAATCCTTTCACTGGCTCCCCATTTACAGCAAAATTAAATTCAATATTCTCACCCTGACCTACAATGCCCTTACCAATGCTGCCCCACCCTACTTGTCCTCATTAATCAACAAATATACTCCAGCTCACCCACTAAGATCCAACAATGACCTGCTCCTTGCATTATATTATCACCTCTTCCTATGCTAGACTGCGGGACTTTTCTACTGCAGCACTAACCCTCTGGAACACTCTTCCTCGTGATGTCAGACTTTCCCCTTACAACTCTTGCAAGTATTGTATCATTGTTTTACTTATTTAAATGATAGCCATGGACAGCGCTGCAGAATATGCTGGTGCTTTATAAGTAAAGTATGATTATTATAATTTGTTTATGTTTTTGCACATGAACTAGCACTGAAAAACTGTCAAAATGCACTGAGACCAGAGGCAGCCTTCAACAGTTTAGAAATCAGCTTGAACCTACCTAGGTTTAGCTTTCAAAAAAGAATACCAAAAGCACAAATCTAAATTGATGATAAAAGTAAATTGGAAAGTTGTTTAAAATTGCATGCCCTATCTGAATCATGAAAGTTTAATTTTGACTTGACCGTACCTTTAAATGTTGCACTTTCATATGAAAAGTGGAATATTCTTAAAGGGATACTAACCCCACATTTTTTTATTTCATGATTCAGATAGAGCATGCAATTTTAAGCAACTTTCTAATTTACTCCTATTATCAATTTTTCTTTGTTCTCATGTTACCTTGGTTTGAAAAAGCAGTAATAAAAGGTTAGGAGCTGGACCATTTTTAGTTCAGCACCTTGGTAGAGCTTGCTGATTGGTTTGCTACTTTTAGCCACAAATCAGCAAGTGCTACCCAGGTGCTGAACAAAACATGGTCCGGCTCTAAAGCTTACAGTACTGCTTTTTCAAAGCAAGATAGCATGAGAACAAAGAAAAATTGATAATAGGAGTAAATTAGAAAGGTGCTTAAAATCTCATGCTCTATCTGAACCATGAAAGAAATAAATTGAGTTTAGTATCCCTTTAAGTAAAATGTCCTTTTAAATAGTTACAAAACCAGTTTGCAAGTCTGTACTCAAAATTGCAGTTTAAAGTACTGTTCCAACTGCACTTATCACAGACATTACTAATGCACTGCAGTGAAAGCATTGCCTGATGTTTTTATCAGCAATTTTTATCATTTCTGTAGTAATTGAAATCATATTTAGATGAGAACATTTGCATTGCAAATCACATCAAATCTGCCATTGCTGTGCTGAGTAATAATGGAACTGTTTTCACTGATTCAACTAAAAGACCATTTTGCAATCACCTTGAAAAAAAACCATGGGCCTGTTAATGGGATCTGGCTAATGTCAGCATATAAATTCTGAATTATCAATACATTATGTTGATTTAGTTATTTAAGTTCATAAAATATTTTCATATAAGAATCCATACAAAGACAGGGGATGTAATTCTGTTGAATAGAAGAATATGGAAAACAGACAGAATATTATATTCTCGCTGAATTTGTTAATTTAATTGTGCACCAAGCAATTTAATTGTGCACCGAGTATTGATTATGCTAGGGATTAGGGTTACAAAGTGTCTAGTA
Source organism: Bombina bombina (assembly GCF_027579735.1). NCBI lineage: Eukaryota > Metazoa > Chordata > Amphibia > Anura > Bombinatoridae > Bombina > Bombina bombina. The sequence goes on along the minus strand of NC_069502.1, from coordinate 1,170,549,031 downwards.
TTTCAATTGGCCATCCTGTAAAATATATATATTAAAACTGGACAATTACATATTTTAATGTCTGCTGAAGCCTCAATCATTTATAAATATGCTCATTAGTGGCCCCCAGAAATAAATGACAGTAATAATGTGCATACACAGAGTTACATCTTTCAGGCGAGGAACGGCTGCTGAATTATTTGGAAATTACTTCAGTTTTATGAAACACACGTGTGGTACCGAAGAGAAAAGTTAGCACAAAATAGCAAAAGGTAAATATGGCTACCTTGTGAAAACCAAAAGATGTATGTTTTATTGTCACTAAAAAGGTCACTGCTCTATATATCTCCTATTGATATATGTCTTAAAGGGACAGTCTACTCCAGAATTGTTATTGTTTGAAAAGATAGATAATATCTTTTTTACCCATTCCCCAGTCTTGCATAACAAACACAGTTATATTAATATACGTTTTACCTCTGTGATTACCGTGTATCTAAGCCTTTGCAGACTGTCCCCTTATTTCAGTTCTTTTGACAGACTTGCATTTTAGCAAATCAGTGCTGACTTTTAAGTAACTCCACAGGAATGAGCACAATGTTATCTATATGGCATACATGAACTAGAACTGCCTAGATGTCAAAAACTGTCAAAATGCATTGAGATAAGAGGTGGCCTTCAAGGGTTTAGAAAATTAGCTTATGAGACTACCTAAGTTTAGCTTTCAATAAAGAATACCAAGAAAACAAAGCAAATTTGATGATAAAAGTAAATTGGAAAGTTGTTTAAAATTGCATGCCCTATCTGAATCATGAAAGTTTCATTTTGGCTAGCCTGTCCATTCAATGGTACTAAATAGAGTAATCACTCCTCTATATTACTGCCACACAAGACTTACATCATTGTTCCATGTGCTAATGGTAGCCAAGAGTATAAAAAAAGAACACTGCATTGTGTTAGTTTTAACCAAGAGGGTAAAATCACAGCTTTGTGCATTTAAATGGGAGGCAAGGGGTGTAAATCACTGCTGTGTGTATCACCAGCAGTCAAGGGTGGTAAAATCACTGCATTTTACTAGCAGCAGGAATCTGGGAGCTTAACTCATTTACATGTAAGCACTTCCTATAAATATGAATGCCATAGAAAAGTAAGCCAAGATCCACCTTGGTTTTCACACAGTTAACTCTAATGGACTGGAATGGGGGTCACTATTATATAATAAAATACAAGTTAGTGAATACAATGATCATTATATTGAGCTGTTCACTGTACCTCCAATTTAATACTATTTAGTATTTATTCATATTGTATTTTATAGTATGCAAATTTAAATTCCTATTCTTTGCTATTTTAAATTGGTCTCAAAAGTGGGCCAATTCAACAACATTTGCCGCGATAGACATCGTTTTCCACGCTGATAGTCAAGGGGGAAGCATTCATGGAATTCTAAAAAAGGGGGCTACCCCTACAAGTGGCAAGATGTCTCCCATAGAAAAATTAAGAGCTTTTTGCTATGTAAAAGTTTGCAATGACGTACCCAGGAAGAACTCGTGTATGTTTAAGCTTTAACATTATACCTAATACAAAACAAATTACGCTGTTTTCAGTGCACTGTGACTCAAAATCACTGTTATTTTCGTACGCATAGGATTTCCTTTCCCAGTAATTAGTATTTTGAGTATTTTGATAAAAGTGTGTCACCTTTTAATTTGCAAGAAAAAACACTGAGCTCTGAAGAGGGAAAATCTTTACACAAATAACGCTGGAATTTGAGAGACAATTTCATACACGCCCATATTCAGCCCATTTTAAAAAAAAAAACAATTATGCTAAGTACAAATTTCGTACATCTAGATTTAGAGTTTTGCGTAAGAAGGGGTGCGTTAGCTACGCATGTTTTTTTCCCCCCGCACCTTTTAAACAATGCTGGTATTTAGAGTTCTCTGAAGGGCTGCGTTAGGCTCCAAAAAGGGAGTGTAGAGCATAATTTACCGCCACTTCAACTCTAAATACCAGCTTTGCTTACGGACACGGCCAGCTTCAAAAACGTGCTCGTGCACGATATCCCCATACGAAACAATGGGGCAGTTTGAGCTGAAAAAAAAAACTAACACCTGCAAAAAAGCAGCGTTCAGCTCCTAACGCAGTCCCATTGTTTCCTATGGGGAAACACTTCCAAAGTCTGCACCTAACACCCTAACATGTACCCTGAGTCTAAACACCCCTAATCTTACACTTATTAACCCCTAATCTTCTGCCCCCCCACTATCGCTGACCCCTGCATTTTATTATTAACCCCTAATCTGCTGCTCCGTACACCGCCGCAACCTACATTATCCCTATGAACCCCTAATCTGCTGCCCCTAACATCGCCGACACCTACATAATATTTATTAACCCCTAATCTGTCCCCCCCTAACGTCGCCGCTACCTAACTACACTTATTAACCCCTAATCCGCTACTCTAATAAATGTATTAACCCCTAAAGCTAAGTCTAACCCTAACACTAACACCCCCCTAAGTTAAATATAATTTAAATCTAACGAAATAAAATAAATCTTATTAAATAAATTAATCCTATTTAAAGCTAAATACTTACCTGTAAAATAAACCCTAATATAGCTACAATATAATGAATTTATTATTTTTATTTTACAGGCAACTTTGTATTTATTTTAACTAGGTACAATAGCTATTAAATAGTTAATAACTATTTAATAGCTACCTAGTTAAAATAAGTACAAAATTACCTGTAAAATAAATCCTAACCTAAGTTACAATTAAACCTAACACTACACTATCAATAAATTAATTAACTAAACTATCTACAATTATCTACAATTAAATCAACTAAACTAAAATACAAAAAAAAACAAACGCTAAATTACAAAAAATAAAAAAAGATTACAAGAATTTTAAACTAATTACACCTACTCTAAGCCCCCTAAAAAAATAACAAAGCTCCCCAAAATAAAAAAAATGCCCTACCCTATTCTAAAATAAAAAGTTTACAGCTCTTTTACCTTACCAGCCCTTAAAAGGGCCTTTTGCGGGGCATGCCCAAAAGAAAACAGCTCTTTTGCATTTAAAAAAAACATACAATACCCCCCCAACATTACAACCCACCACCCACATACCCCTAATCTAACCCAAACACCCCTTAAAAAACCCTAAGCCCCTGAAGATCCCCCTACCTTATCTTCACCACGCCGGGTATCACCGATCCGTCTAGAAGAGGGTCCGAAGTCTTCATCCTATCCGGCAAGAAGAGGACATCCGGACTGGTAGACATGTTCATCCAGGCGGTGTCTTCTATCGTCATCCATCCGGCGCGGAGCGGGACCATCTTGAAGCAGCTGACGCGGATCCATCCTCTTCTTTCGGCGACTCCCGACAAATGAAGGTTCCTTTAAGTGACGTCATCCAAGATGGAGTCCCTCAAATTCCGATTGGCTGATAGGATTCTATCAGCCAATCGGAATTAAGGTAGGAAAAATCTGATTGAATCAGCTAATCAGATTCAAGTTCAATCCAATTGGCTGATCCAATCAGTCAATCAGATTGAGCTCGCATTCTATTGGCTGATCGGAAAAGCGAGCTCAATCTGATTGGCTGATCCAATCAGCCAATCGGATTGAACTTGAATCTGATTGGCTGATTCAATCAGCCAATCAGATTTTTCCTACCTTAATTCCGATTGGCTGATAGAATCCTATCAGCCAATCGGAATTCGAGGGACGCCATCTTGAATGACGTCACTTAAAGGAACCTTCATTCGTTGGGAGTCGCCGGAAGAAGAGGATGGATCCGCATCGGCTGCTTCAAGATGGTCCCGTGTGCTGGTATTACTCAAAGCGATATTTAGCACTCCACTTGTAATTGGCCCCAAAATGTTTAATTATATGTAATAACAAAAATTAGCAATATACTTTTATTATTTATTTTGTCCACTTTACCTATAATTTAATTTTGAAAAATAGTGAGCTTTCCAAATTCCTGTAAGAAGTGAAAGTGCATAATACAGGCCCAAAACTGCTATCATTCAATCTGATGACGTCACACGCCCGACTTCTGGCACACCAGCCCACATAGTATCAGTAATAAGTGACTCCAAAATACCGGCTGTACCAACCAGTAGCGTGTAAAAGGCAGTGGATCCCTCCGCTCAAAAGTTCCACAAAATCCACATAGAAGAACACACTGCCAGTGTGCAATTAAACCAAAATTCTTTATTATTGGTTCAGAGAATACAGAGACCTGTAGGGCAGCATGGCTAGGCAGCCACAGTAGCAACTATCTGATGCGTTTTGCGCCCACTAGTGGCGCTTACTCATAGACTGTAACCCTTCAAAGTAAATTAAAGGTACTGTTAATTTAAAAACACATAAAAAAGTGGATTTAAGCACCTAATGCACAAAAGACTATTAGAATTTTTGGTTATATTAATTTATGAAGACATGTTAGTTAAGATGTCCAATTTCAGGTTTGACTTTCAATATACTATATATTATACATCATATATTAAAGCAAAAAAGATATATACTTAAACATTTGGACATTTGAATAATTAAATACGTATTTGAAACGTTTTGAATAAAGCGCGGATATGATGTTACTGATATCAATTAAGGATTCTCTACTTATACTCATGCATGGAAGACAACTTCCATATTGGCCTCTAGTTATTAATGTCTGTCGGACCTGATCCACCAGCAGGGGGGTGTCAATCAACCCGATCATACTCGATCGGGTTGATTTCCGGCGATGTCTGTCCGCCTGCTCAGAGCAGGCGGACAGGTTATGGAGCAGTGGTCTTTGTGACCGCTGCTTCATAACTGCTGTTTCTGGCGAGTCTGAAGACTCGCCAGAAACAGGGCCCCCTAGTCATCAATACAAAAATTGACATCCCATTCTCTATTCATTCCCTGTGGTGAACGTGTCTGCATTTTCAAAATCCAGTACAGTTCCTTATTGGACAAAATGTTGTTTCTATTATCTCCTCTAGGAAGTATTGTTACCACATCAATGATCTGTAAGGATAAGTCAGCTACATTAGTGAAATGACTATCATTGTCATTGGTTTGCAACTTCAGAATCCTTATTATAATTTATAACGTCTCTGGCATGTTCACCAAATCTTTTTCTTACTTCTCTAGAGGTCTGACCTATGTATTGATCCTCACAAAGGTTACAAGTAAGTAAATATAAAGCACATTTTGGTGAGGCATACAAAAAGCTATCAGATACATCAATTTATTTGAAATTGAATAGAAATCCGATATCACAAATTACAAAATACCTTGATCATTTGGTTTCAGAAGGAATAGCGTTAAATATTTTCTCTGATAAAGATAAATCATTGATTCCTACAATTCAATCACTCCTATTTTTTATCATGTGCTAAAGGTACATAAAGACCTCCAGGAAGACCCATTGTGTCGGGTATAGGCTCGGTGTTAGATCCCTTGGCAGATTGGCTGGATTCAGTTTTTACAACCTATGGCAGTCAATCAATTAAGCTATATCAAAGACACGGGGCATTTACTTGATATTCTTAGTAAGATAATTATTCCTGGATGGTGAAAGATGCTGCATCATTATATACCAGAATTTCCCAGCATTTAGGAATGTTGGCAGGGAAATCCTTTTTGCATAGGAAACACAATTGGGATAAGGTGAAAACTTCATTTATTTGTGAAGTGCTTCAATTCCTACTGACTAACAATTATTTAATGTTTAATGAGGAATATAATCCGCAGACAAGAGGCACAGCTATGGGGGCAAAATCAAACCATATCTTCACTCAGAATAACCCCTTTGCAGATCAAATTATATACTACTCCAGATACTAGATATGTGCGATTCGTTTCGGATCGATTCGGAAATTCAGAAAATTTGGCGATTCGAATCGAAACGAATTTCCGAATTAAAATACTGCCGAATTTACCGAATAAATCCGAATTACTTCGGATTTATTCAGTAAATTCGGATGGCCATGGATTACACTAGTATTGTACAGTATAAGTCTAATCTCACCTAACACTTACCAAAATTCCGAACCGAACCGAATCGAACCGAATTCAGCCTAATTTAGTACATAATATGATAATACTAGTCTAATATCCCACCTAACACTTACTGAAATTCCGAATTTCCGAACCGAACCAAAACGAATCAAAATGAATCAAAACGAATCCGAAACAAATCCGAACCGAATTTATTCGAATCCGAATGAATCCGAAACAAATCCGAACCGAATTGATTCAAATTTTTCCGAATTTGAATCGCTCCGAACCGAAATTCAAAAAAATCCGAATCGATCCGAACCGAATTTTTTCGCCATGCACATGTCTACCAGATACATTGATGATCTATTGTTTGTGGTAAAGGGGCCTCTGAATGATGACATGTTTAAGTCATATATGTACTATTTAAATGACTATGCAATGGGTCTAAATTTTACAGGTATATATGACCATTAGAAAGTAAACTTTTTAGACCTAACATTACTTGGTACAAATGAGGGCATAGTAACATCTACCTATAGAAACCCTACAGTGGGTAATACTATTCTACATGCTACTTCACAACACCAAAAACATTTAATAAAGGCCATTCCGAAAGATCAGTTTATACGTATTCAAAGAAATACACAGCACAATTCCATATATGAAAAACAATCTTTAGAGCTAAAAAGGAGACACATATGCAGGGGTTATAATGAAAAGGAACTTCAATGTTGCAGACAGGAAGTTAGAAATTATCCTAGGGCCCCACTGAGACCAAGTAAGAAATTTATTTCAGCAACTGATAATATTGTGATTACAACGGAATTTACACAGCAATTTGATTTGTTAAAATACTGAAAAAACATTTTCATATTTTGGCAGGAGACATTCATCTAAAGCCCCTTATTAAGGAATGCAAATTTGTTGCAAAAAGACCATGAACTCTAGCACGCAAGGCACTTTCAAATGTGGAGGAAAATATTATAACATGTGTGGGCTAATAAAAAAAGGAGATAGATTTAGTTCTAGTAAAGGCCAATTCATAGGTCAGACCTCTAGAGAAGTAAGAAAAAGATTTGGTGAACATGTCAGAGATGTTAGAAATTATAATAAGGATTCTGCAGTTGCAAACCATTTCAATGATAGTCATTTCACTAATGTAGCTCACTTGTCCTTACAGACCATAGATGTGGTAACAATACTTCCTAGAGGAGGTAATAGAAACAAAATTTTGTCCAAGAAGGAACTGGATTTCGAAAATGCAGACACGTTTCCCACAGGGGAATAGAGAATGGGATGTCATTTTTTTTTTTTATTGATGACTAATTTTGAAGTAGATATTATTATTCCCGTTACATTTGCTTGCCTGTAAGGTGATATAATTCCATGCATGAGTATAAGTAGAGAATATATTTATCTACAACCTGGGGCCGATTTATCAAAGTCTGGCGTACACGATACGCTGTAGCATATCCTGGGGTCGATCCGATAAAAATCGTCGCCCGCAAAAGCCGGCGACGCCAATAATTGCGCGGATTTGGTATCCTATATACGGCGTAAGCTAGAAGTTACGCGCGTATATTTCTGCCGTCGCCCGCAGTTTTTTGGGCCATAGGCAGGTATACCAAACCCGCGCAGTTTGGTATCCAATATGCAGCGTAAGGACTTACGTGGCGAAAATGGAGAAAACTTACTCCATTTTCACCTCGCCACAAAAAGCAGCCGTAAGAAGCCTTACGCTGACTATTGGAGCCCCGTAACTCCCTAAACTAACTAGAAAATAAACCTAACACCTAACGCATGCGCAATGTCTATCTCCCTGTCAACCGCGATCTGCTAAAATAAACCTAACACCTAACGCATGCGCAATGTCTATCTCCCTGTCAACCGCGATCCCCCCCCCCCCCCGAAATCCCTAATAAAGTTATTACCCCCTAAACCGCCGCTCCCGGACCCCGCCGCCATCTACATAAACTAACCCCCTACTGTGAGCCTCTAAAACCGCCGCCATCTACCTTATCTATCCCCTAATCTGACCCCTTACACCGCCGCCACCTATATAAAAATTATTAACCCCTAATCTAATCCCCCTATACCGCCGCCAGCTATATTAATATTATTAACCCCTAATGTAAGCCCCTTACACCGCCGCCATCTCTATTAAAATGATTAACCCCTAATTTAATCTACCTACCCCCGCCGCCAGCTATATTATCTATATTAACCCTAAGTATATTATAGTTAATATAGTTATTACATTATATATATATTAACTATATTAACCCTAATTATATTAGGGTTAATATAGTTACTATAGTATTTATATTAACTATATTAACTCTATCTAACACTAACACCCCTAACTATATTTATATTAAATTAATCTAATTAATTTATAAACTAAAATATTCCTATTTAAATCTAAATACTTACCTATAAAATAAACCCTAAGATAGCTACAATATAATTAATAATTACATTGTAGCTATGTTAGGGTTAATATTTATTTTACAGGTAAATTGTTAATTATTTTAACTAGGTATAATAGATATTAAATAGTTATTAACTATTTAATATCTACCTAGTTAAAATAATTACCCAATTACCTGTAAAATAAATCCTAACCTAAGTTATAAATACACCTACACTATCAATAAATTAAATAAAGTACAAACATCTATCTAAAAATACAATTAAATTAACTAAACTAAATTACAAAAAAAAACAAACACTAAATTACAAAAAATAAAAAAAAGATTACAAGATTTTTAAGCTAATTACACCTATTCTAAGCCCCCTAATAAAATAATAAACCCCCAAAATAAAAAAAATTCCCTGCCCTATTCTAAATTAAACATATTTCAAAGCTCTTTACCTTACCAGCCCTTAAAAGGGCCTTTTGTGGGGCATGCCCCAAAGAATTCAGCTCTTTTGCATTCAACAAATACAATCCCCCCCCCCCCCATTACAACCCACCACCCACATACCCCTATTCTAAACCCACCCAAACCCCCCTTAAAAAAGCCTAACACTACCCCCCTGAAGATCTCCCTACCTTGTCTTCACCACACCGGGCCGAACTCCTGATCCGATCCGGGCGATGTCGTCCTCCAAGCGGCAAAGAAGAATTCTTCCTCCGGCGATGTCATCCTCCAAGCGGCAAAGAAGAATTCTTCCTCCAGCGACGTCTTCCTCCAAGCGGCAGCAAAGTCTTCATTCTTCCGGCGGCATCTTCAATCTTCTTTCTTCGCTCCGCCGCCGCGGAGCATCCATCCCGGCCGACTGCTAAACTTGGAATGAGGTACCTTTAAATGACGTCATCCAAGATGGCGTCCGCCGAATTCCGATTGGCTGATAGGATTCTATCAGCCAATCGGAATTAAGTTAAAAAAATCTGATTGGCTGATTGAATCAGCCAATCAGATTCAAGTTCAATCCGATTGGCTGATCCAATCAGCCAATCAGATTGAGCTCGCATTCTATTGGCTGATCGGAACAGCCAATAGAATGCGAGCTCAATCTGATTGGCTGATTGGATCAGCCAATCGGATTGAACTTGAATCTGATTGGCTTATTCAATCAGCCAATCAGATTTTTTTAACTTAATTCCGATTGGCTGATAGAATCCTATCAGCCAATCGGAATTCGGCGGACGCCATCTTGGATGACGTCATTTAAAGGTACCTCATTCCAAGTTTAGCAGTCGGCCGGGATGGATGCTCCGCGGCGGCGGAGCGAAGAAAGAAGATTGAAGATGCCGCCGGAAGAATGAAGACTTTGCTGCCGCTTGGAGGAAGACGTCGCCAGAGGAAGAATTCTTCTTTGCCGCTTGGAGGATGACATCGCCCGGATCGGATCAGGAGTTCGGCCCGGTGTGGTGAAGACAAGGTAGGGAGATCTTCAGGGGGGTAGTGTTTGGCTTTTTTAAGGGGGGTTTGGGTGGGTTTAGAATAGGGGTATGTGGGGGGTGGGTTGTAATGGGGGGGGGGGATTGTATTTGTTGAATGCAAAAGAGCTGAATTCTTTGGGGCATGCCCCACAAAAGGCCCTTTTAAGGGCTGGTAAGGTAAAGAGCTTTGAAATATGTTTAATTTAGAATAGGGCAGGGAATTTTTTTTTATTTTGGGGGTTTATTATTTTATTAGGGGGCTTAGAATAGGTGTAATTAGCTTAAAAATCTTGTAATCTTTTTTTTATTTTTTGTAATTTAGTGTTTGTTTTTTTTTGTAATTTAGTTTAGTTAATTTAATTGTATTTTTAGATAGATGTTTGTACTTTATTTAATTTATTGATAGTGTAGGTGTATTTATAACTTAGGTTAGGATTTATTTTACAGGTAATTGGGTAATTATTTTAACTAGGTAGATATTAAATAGTTAATAACTATTTAATATCTATTATACCTAGTTAAAATAATTAACAATTTACCTGTAAAATAAATATTAACCCTAACATAGCTACAATGTAATTATTAATTATATTGTAGCTATCTTAGGGTTTATTTTATAGGTAAGTATTTAGATTTAAATAGGAATATTTTAGTTTATAAATTAATTAGATTAATTTAATATAAATTTAGTTAGGGTTAGATAGAGTTAATATAGTTAATATAAATACTATAGTAACTATATTAACCCTAATATAATTAGGGTTAATATATATAATGTAATACCTATATTAACTATAATATACTTAGGGTTAATATAGATAATATAGCTGGCGGCGGGGGTAGGTAGATTAAATTAGGGGTTAATCATTTTAATAGAGATGGCGGCGGTGTAAGGGGCTTACATTAGGGGTTAATAATTTTAATATAGATGGCGGCGGTGTTAGGGGCTCACTTTAGGGGGTTATAGATATAATATAGCTGGCGGCGGGGTACGGGAGCGGCGGTTTAGGGGTTAATAACTTTATTAGGTTGCGGCGGGGTACGGGAGCGGCGGTTTAGGGGTTAATAGCTTTTTTATTGTTAGGCTAGTGAGGGGGGATAGCGGATAGAGGGTTAGACAGTGCGGGCTATGTTAGGGAGGCGTGTTAGACAGTGAGGGCTATGTTAGGGAGGCGTGTTAGACAGTGCGGGTGTTTTAGACTTTAGTCAGGTTTTATAGGCGCCGGCAGATTCTAACGTGGCGCAAGTCACTGGCGACGCCAGAAATTTGTACTTACGCAGATTTCTGGACATCGCTGGTTTGTGAGACTTACGGCACGTTAGCATCTGACGGCGACCTATATGGGATGGCTCGAGTTGCGAGCTGAAACTGCGGGCGACGCCGGTTCCCTCGCTTGCGCCGCAAACTGCGATCGATATCGGATCGCGCCCCCTGTCCGCTAGACATAGCTGAATGCCGACATATTACACTGTCGGCATTTAACATTGCACAAGCATTTCTAGTGAACTGCTTGTGCAATGCCGCCCCCTGCAGATTCTCGGCTAGTCGTCCACTAGCAGAGGGTGTCAATCAACCCGATAGTACACGATCGGGCCGATTGATATCTGCAGCCTCAGAGGGGACGGACCAGTTAAGGAGCAGCGGTCTTAAGACCGCTGCTTCATAACTGCTGTTTCCCACAAGCCTGAAGGCTCGTGCGGAAACAGAGGCATCAGGGGCCAATCTAGTGTGTTATTTTAATTGATATCAGTAACATCATATCTGTGCTTTATTCAAAACATTTCAAATATTTAATTATTAAAATGTCGAAATGTTTAAAGGGACACTGAACCCAATTTTTTTTCTTGATTCAGATAGAGCATGAAATTTTAAGCAACTTTCTAATTTACTCCTATTATAATTTTTTCTTCGTTCTCTTGCTATCTTTATTTGAAAAAGAAGGCATCTAAGCTGTTTTTATTGGTTCAGACCTATGGACAGCACTTTTTTATTGGTGGATTAATTTATCCACCAATCAGCAAGAGCAACCCAGGTTGTTCACCAAAAATAGGCCGGCATCTAAACTTACATTCTTGCATTTCAAATAAAGATACCAAGAGAATAAAGAAAATTTGATAATAGGAGTAAATTAGAAAGTTGCTTAAAATTGCATGCTCTGTCTGAATCATGAAAGAAAAAAATTGGGTTCAGTGTCCCTTAAAGTATATATTTTTTTGCTTTAATATATGATGTACAATATATAGCTTATTGAAAGTCAAAACTGAAATTGGACATCTACACTTACATAAATTAATATGTCCAAAAATTCTAATAGTCTATTGTGCATTAGAGATACCTAAATTCACTTTGTATGTGTTTTTAAATGAACAATTCCTTTAATTTACCATGAAGGATTAAATTGAGGATGTATTTAAGACAATGTATTGTATGCACCTACAGTCTATGGGGTAGATTTAACAAATGATGGGTGGACATGATTCGCTGTAGCAAATAATGTCCGCCCAACATCCATAAATGCTGACAGCATACGCTGTCAGCATTTATCATTGCATAAGCATTTCTGGTAAAATGCTTGTGCAATGCTGCTCCCTGCACATTAACGGCCAATTGGCAGCTAGCAGGGGATGTCAATCATCCTGATCATATTTGATCGGGATGATTGCAGTCCGCCACCTCAGAGGTGGCGGATGAGTTAAGGAGTAGCGGTCTTAAGACTGCTGCTTCTTTTTGTAAATATATTTTTATTGAGGCTGTGAGCAAATATTACAACAGGTATTTGCAGATAAACAAAGATAACAGTGTGGTATAAAGTACACTCTTAGTAAGGAAAAGGAACAGAGTACAAGTATAAAACGGCGATAACTCTAGACATACAATCTATAGTACTCTAGACTAGATGGTATGGCCTGTCAGTACGTTATATAGCCCAAATTATTAACCTATCAATCTATATAATATCAGGGGGGGGCCAATGAGTAAGGATATTGGTCTGAGATAGTATATACCAATTTGTACAGAACCATAATATATAGAGTTTAATAGAGCCTCATTTTTATATTATATGTCAAAGAGATATGATCTCCTCATTGCTGTATAAATATTTATTGAGGTGTTTGTTCTAAAAAGAAGAGAAAAGGGGAGCAAGAGAAAGTTAGCTTTTATATTTTTGGGGGGAATGGAATGCAGTGGGCGAGAGCCGCTCAAAATAAAGTAGGGGGGGGGGGCAGAGCCAGTTAGCATGGATCGGGAAGACAAATGTAAACATGGCTGTATTTCAATCATTGAGGGATAGAAGTACCGTATAACCTGTTTGCTGGTCAACTTCTGAAAAGTTAAGTGTAAGCTCTCTTAGCGTATATAGTGCACTCTAGATTAGGTTCCATTACAGAACCTCTGCTAATATGTGAGAGTACCTAGCGTATAAAATTAAGGTGAGGATAATATGGAAGAGAAAACAGGTATCTGTGAATTAAGCAAGCCCAATAGTTTATAATGCTATATGGGGGTAGGAGGAGTATAAGCTTGGCTAACAAGTGCTATAAACTATCACTGCAAGAAGTGGACTAGCCACTCTATTTGGGTGGATATTAGAGCTGGTCTAATCAGAGAGACAGAAATGAACATTCCTACATGCACAAATAAGCCCATGCACTTATGTGCCTATATGTAAGGTGACAGCGATCACTTAGTCTGTTTACTCTAAAACACCAATAAATAAACATCTAAACCTGTCACGTATAGACACAAAAATATAACTTGAGAACACATGCATTGTACCGATATTAACAACAAAGAAAGTAATAGGCGAATATGTCCTACAAAACCTGTGATTAATAGACACATCCCTGAACAAGTAAGTTGTAATAAGAGAGGAGGGGGAGGGCATGCCCAAGTAGTGTGGGAGACTGTTGAGTGCTTTTGGGCCTCTGAACTTTGAGTGTAGAGATAGTAGCCAAACACAGGTAAATAAAGATATAAATAAGACCCAGAAATGGCAGCAGTAACAGATCAGCGACCCCAGTGTGACATCAATACTTTGGTAGAGAAGATTATGCAATAGTATTTAGCATGTCTAAAGAATGAGAGACCCACTATGACTGAGATACATGAACACATAGTAAAAGCTTGAAAATGCCAAAAACATTACAAAATATCAATGGTAGTCGTTCTGAACAGGATACTATTCTATAGGGTAGGAAATAATATAGACCCATTTTCCAGGTCAATTTTGAAGTTCTAAGCGTATCTGCTATTTCAGCTTCTTAAGTAAGGTCTCTACCTAGTGTATGCAATAACTTAGTATAAATGAGTGGTGTCAGTGGTATGTTAGAGACACCAGGAATCAGTATTTCAAGACCGATGCTGTCCCCCAACACTGCTGAGAAATATATGAAATGAAGAGCGACATCATATCAGGAAACACTGAGGAGCTGTGCTCTGTGAGGAGACTTATATTGTGTAACTGAGCAATCTGCTGTCTGTGAAGAATGTACTGTGTACATTAAGTAATGAAGCTATTGTCTATTTGTTAGAGTCAACTAACATGCTCCCTTTTGTCTATAAAGAAGTTGTATATGATCAATTAGTGTCTCACTATTGTAGGATTTAATATACTACCAGGTTAATATACCAGGAGGCTGTACATTATCTGGGGCACATATATGAAATAGATATTTCCATGGAATTAGTTCATATCAGTTACTATGTGGGCAGAGGAGATGTAAAAGACCTTTTAAGGGATAGTGGAGTAGGGGTGTCTATATAACCTATATGCTTTGTAACCTGTATAATAAAGTCATCAATACTTCTACACTGAATGGCCACTATTTACCTGCTAACTGTAATCACATTCACATCAAGGACATCTGCTTTAGGCATAAATACATTAAACAGTTCTGAATATATACCTAGTATCAGTGGGTCTAAACATAGATTACCCTTCTAAATAAACTATGTTAAAGTAAATAAAGGCTACTAACTGAGGTCAGTTTAAAGGATGAAGGCATTACTAGAACATAAAATAGGACCTATGCTCAAAGCCTTGAATGAAGAATTAAGATATAGAGGCGACACTCAGAAGCCGGGTCCTTATATAACTGTTAATGTATAGTGTCAATCAGAGGTATCCACAGACAGTGCACTTTAAAACGGCAGATAGAGAGTTCAGGAAATCACTGGGTAAAAATAGTTTTGTCCATCAGGGTGTAGTTCTTTGCGGTGTTGCGATCAAAATAAAGTCTCAGTCTTAGGACCACTTTTAAGAAAAGGGGTATTGTGGCACAAACAGTTTCTATGCTAGAAATTTAGTAAATAAAGGGCAACTGATGAGTAAATATAACATAGCTGAGTAAGGACAATTTCAAGAGCAGACTATAGTGATGGGGATGTCTGAGTAGGGACAGCGGTGACCAGTTTTTACCCTATTCCACATCTGCATCTATTCTGGACATCGGAGCAGCAGTTCATGAGACCGCAGGATCTCGATCCAAACTGGAACCAATGGTGACAACCAGGGAGCATGCATCTGCTCTGACAGGCTCTATGAGGAAGGACCGCACCATACCTTGGCTGGCGCATAACTCTGCGCTGTGTGGCTAACAACCCTCCGGTCTTCCAAGAATAGGCAGACGCATCCTCCGCGACGGCAGCTGACAGCGGCTCCACTCCGCACTGGGCTGGCAAGTTAAGTTTGGCTATTGATCCCACCGCCGCCGGCAAGGCTAGCGGTAGACACCGCTCTTCAACAGTTGAAAGGTGCGGCTTAGGGTTCAGTGACAGTCTTAGCGAGCGCTGCATATCTGTGTTTTTGGGGAATCCCTCTAGTCCCGGCACAGCGATCTCTGTGTGGACTGATACAGCTGAGCTTGTTGGTGCCAGGTCGTTGTTTGTATTACCAGGTAATACCGTAGTCAGGTCCCGTCTGGGCAGCGTAGCTAGCGGTGGCTCAGAGGGGTGTTGAGTAGGCAGCAAGTTGTCTGTTCGGCTATCCACGTGGGTGTTGCATCTGGAAAAGTGAGTAGCGCCATCTTGGTCACGTAGCTTCTCAATGTCAGATCTTAAGCTGCAAAAATGAGCATCGGCTTTGTCCAAAAGGTCCCTCAGAATAGAAGCGAGGCATATGGAAGATTTTTCCATCTCACAGGCTTAATAAATAAGATAGAAAGGTTTCTAAAATGGCATATAGAAAGGTTTTTGGGACCAGGTTTCAGGAGCTCTCCTAAAACACGTCTTTTCTCAGTGGCAGTTGGCTCCGCCCCCCCCAGACTGCTGCTTCTTAACTTCTGTTTCCGACGAACCATAAGGCTTGCGCGGAATGAGCAGCATACGCTGCTTAAAGGGACATAACTATATGAACTATATAAACTGATGCAGTATAACTGTAAAAAGCTGACAGGAAAATATCACCTGAGCATCTCTATGTAAAAAAGGAAGATATTTTACCTCACAAGTTCCTCAGCTTACCAGAGTTAGTATTCTGTAAAAAGTTATCTTTCAGTTACTGCCCAACTGCAGGTAAAAAAAAAACAAAAAAAACAATGAAGAAATGAACTGCAGCCAATCAGCATCAACAGTGCTGAGGTCATTTATTCATGAGATTTCACAGTAAACTTCCTTAAACTGAATAGGGAAATAACATGAGTGTGCATGAGGCTCACTCCCTTGCCGGTCCCATGACAGACATACTAATTTGCTGCTTAAAGTCCTTTACAATAGAGATGTTCAGGTGATATCTTCTAGTCAGCTTTTTACAGCTATGCTGCATCAGTTTCAAGTGTTTCAACATTTGGGTATTATGGCCCTTTAATAAATCGGCCCTATATGAGTAAGCACCACTAAGGGGTGTGAAATGCGTCAGACAGTCGCTACTATGGATGCCTAGCCATGCTGTCCTACAGTTCTCTGAATTCTCTGAACCAATAATAAAGAATTTTGGTTTTATTGCACACTGGCATTGTGTTCTCCTATGTGGATTTTGCACTGCTATAATTCACAGTGATTGGTTGTACATTCAAGTGAACCATTTAAAAATGTACAAAATTGGCCCTTTGCCCCTTCCTTTCATAGACACTAAAACTTTACATTTATTTTTTTAAAATATTTAAACAATTGACAACATTTTAAATAATATATCTGCACATTATTATTTTCAGGCTAATCTTTGGGTAGAATACATCATTCTATCTAGCATATATTTGAAGCTTACTGTACAGTAATAAAATGTGTTTAACCTCTTTGTGGGGGTTAAAGACACAGCATTGCTAGTGCTAAAACTATGTGATCTAACAGATTAGATTAGAGGGTACAATTTTTTTTTATTTATTTTTTTTTCATAGAAGTTTATTGGATGAAATAAAACATTACAGAGCAATGCAAAGGATTTACATTTTTCTCAACATTTGAAAAAACGAATACAGTCCCCGCATCTAGTAGTCTGCCTTCATCCATTACTTCTTATATTTGATTAAATTAAAAAACATTATTAACTTTAACATCCTAAACTCAAGTTGGTCACCTTAACAATAGTTCGTTTTACTCAGTGCTGCTCAAAATTCTTTATCTTATTTTAATTGAGTCCCTCAATTCAATATCACAGTACAATCATGGCCTAATTTAGTTTTCCTATCCCCTTACTCTTCTCCTCTAAGTTGTCCTTTGGGCAATCAGTGGAGATGCATTTGTGTCCCTCCTTAGAAAATATCTATATTCTTCTAGTTGAATTGTATGTTCCATCAATGCTTCCCAAGCTTGATATGTAGGAATGTATAGTGATTTCCAATTAGTGGCTATCAGAGATTTAGCTGTGTTTAGTGCTAATTGAATCAACTTCAATCGTAACTTGCACCTTGGGAGCTGATTTAATAATGCCGTGGTAGGTTGAAGCTGATTGTCTTCTTTTTGGTTACTAATATCTTTAATATATTTTTCTATAGCGAACCAAAAGGGCTGCAGCCTACTGCATGACCACCAGATATGTATCATAGTACCTTTTCCTCCACATCCCCTCCAACAAGTCTCAGAGGCTGTCGGATATATTGTTTTAATACTAGCAGGGGTAAGATACCATCTTGTTAGAACCTTGAAGTTTAATTCCAATGACTTAGCTGAAACCGAAGATTTCTTACTGTTCCTAACTATGCTTTTCCATTCTCCTTCATTTAATTCTCTACTCAGTTCCCTGTGCCATCTTGTTACATAATTTGGTGTTCCTGCCACTTCCCCGGCTGTTAAAGTTTTTCTTGCCCATGCTAATGTGTGGCATAATGGTATATCCACTAGGCATAATTGTTCAAAGATAGTAGGTTGCCTAATCAACTGACCCCTATCTGGGGAGGTAGACAAGAAGTGTTGTAGCTGAAAGTATTTTAACCATTTAGTGAAAGCACCTCCCAACACTTCCCCCAATTTGGCTCTCTCCCTGATTTTGCCCCTAGTTAATAATTGAAATATAGGGACCGTGTATCCTATCTCCCAATCTTGTAGTCTATCAAGTTTGTGTTCCAATCCCCCGTGTAGCTCTGCATTTAGAGGGTACAATTTTAATAATAATAATATTCTTTTAAGAAACTTACATAAAATATAACAAATTATATTGATGTTTTGATTTTTTTTTATCAAAAGTTATAAAATATGAGTCCAATTTGGCACTGCCCCTTTTCTCTTTAAAAATCTTTTTGCATGGAGTGTTGCCAAATTAATTTCCATAGACCTCCTGGACTTTTATTTCATGATTCAGGAAGAACATGCAGTTTTAAACACATCTTCAATTTACTTCTATTAAAAAAATGTCTTCATTTTTTTGGTATCCTTTGTTGAAATGCAGGAAGGTAAGCTCAGGAGCGTGCACATGTTGGCAGTGATCTAAAGCAGTTTTGCAAGAATATTATATATTGGCAAGAGCACTAGATGGCAGCACTACTTTCTGTCATGTACTGCCCCAGACATGTGCACGCTACCTATATAGATATCTCTTCAGCAAAGAAAAACATTTTGTGTTTCATGTCCCTTTAATTGCATCTAGCCCACAAAGGGGTAGATTATGACTGGCACGCTGACTGTTGTGCTCAAGCAATAAGGGGTTTATTACAGCTTAAGTATCGCTCGTATTACAAGTTATATATATATATATATATATATATATATATATATATATATATATATATATAAATATATAAAATAATAAATAGAACATATTTTGCTATGTGAAGAACATTGGAATGTGAAATATTTATATTTTATGTCAGGTTAGTACACTTGGGTGTTTTTTCACTTTTCAAGCTCCATTAAAGTTTATGGGGGAATATGTTAGCGCAGTCACGATAGTCAAAGTTTGGGTTTTTGCGTGCGTCGGGTTAGTGCTTGTGCAACTTTTTACTTTTAACTTGTAACATGCGAGCTGACACGAGCAAAAAGCTTACTTCTAGCAAAGTTAACAGACGATTGGAAGCGATAAATAGCGCTCCACTCGTAATCTAGAACAAAATAATTTATTGTAATCTGTACTTGAAATGAGCACTTGTTACCTTTAATAGGGGTTAATAAATTGCCCCAAATGTAACCTTAAACAGAACTTTTATTAACTAACAATTACATTCTGAAAACAGCATGTATCTTATTTTGTGAATTTAGTGAGTAATAATTGGTTTTCTGTGTTGAATCCCTTCCAAGAAATTTGAGGTTCATTGCTCATTTTCCTAAACTTTCTGTGGTTTAACTGGCAAAGTGCTTTATATTTTATTGCATTCCTAAATTGTGAGATTGATGTTTGATAAATGTAGAGAAAAAAAAAGTTTGACCGTGGAAAGAATTTAACCATAGGTTAACCAGATATAGCATTTTCCATATTTCATGGCAGTAGCATTTTACAAGATACCTCATTTTGCTTTATATCAGGGTAGTAAACACCTTCGGACAGATTACGAGTTTTGCGTTAGAGGCTATGGGGGGTAGTTATCAAGCCGTCAACCTCAAATACGCTGGAATTCCGCCGCGTATTTGTGGCGAGGCTGATTCGCCTTAGTTATCAAAGGCTAGATCCCGGCAAAAGTAGAATTTTGTGACGTAAACTTCGATCTGCCGGACTGAGTCCGACACAGATCGATTCTTACGTCACTCCAGATGTTCCGCACACAAGTGCGGCACAATCTGACTACTTTTGCTAGTTATCAAAAAACTAGCAGGTACGCTCGGCACTTTTACGGCCCAGCGTACCTGGTTTTCAAACCGCCACCCTGGAGGCGGCGGATCCCATAGGAATCAATGGGAGTCTGACCATAGCGAAAGTACAAGTTCGCTGCTGACAGACATCCCATTGATTCCTATGGGAGATGTCTACACCTAACACCCTAACATGTACCCCGAGTTTAAACACCACTAATCTGTCCCCCCCTACACTGCTGCAACTAAATAAAGTGTTTAACCCCTAAACCGCCGCTCCTGGAGCCCACCGCAAGCTACTCTATACATATTAACCCCTAAACCGCCGCTCCCGGAGCCCACCGCAAGCTACTCTATACATATTAACCCCTAAACCGCCGCTCCCGGAGCCCACCGCAACTATAATAAATGTCTTAACCCCTAAACAGCCGCTCCCGGAGCCCACCTCCACCTACATTATACCTAGTAACCCCTATCCTGCCCCCCCTATACCGCCGCCCTCTATAATAAAGTTATTAACCCCTATCCTGCTGATCCCGCACCTCGCCGCAAATAAATAAATAGTTTAACTCCCTGAACCCGCCGCAACCTATATTAAATTTATTAACCCCTATCCTGCCCCCCCTACACCGTCGCCACCTATAATAAATTTATTAACCCCTATCCTGCCCCCCACTACACCGCCGCCACTGTAATAAAATTATTAACCCCTAAACCTAAGTCTAACACTAACCCTAACACCCCCCTAACTTAAATATTAATTAAATAAATCTAAATAATATTTCTCTTATTAACTAAGTTAATCCTATTTAAAACTAAATACTTACCTATAAAATAAACCCTAATATAGCTACAATATAAATAATAATTAGATTGTAGCTATCTTAGGATTTATTTTTATTTTACAGGTAACTTTCAATTTATTTTAACTAGGTACAATAGCTTTTAAATAGTTATTAACTATTTAATAGCTTACCTAGCTAAAATAAAGAGAAATTTACCTGTAAAATAAAAACTAACCTAAGTTACAATTACACCTAACACTACACTATACTTAAATAAATTAATCCTATTTAAAAATAAATACTTACCTGTAAAATAAACCCTAAGATAGCTACAATGTAATTAATAATTACATTGTAGCTATCTTAGGATTTATATTTATTTTACAGGTAACTTTGTATTTATTTTAGCTAGTTAGAATAGTTATTAAATAGTTATTAACTATTTAATAACTACCTAGCTAAAGAAATACAAAATTACCTGTAAAATAAATCCTAACCTAAGTTACAATTAAACCTAACACTACACTATCATTACATTAATTAAATAAATTAACTACAAATAACTACAATTAAATACAATTACATAAACTAACTAAAGTACAAAAAATAAAAAAGCTAAGTTACAAAAAATAAAAAATATAAGTTACAAACATGTTAAAAATATTACAACAATTTTAAGCTACTTACACCTAATCTAAGCCCCCTAATAAAATAACAAACCCCCCAAAATAAAAAAAAATGCCCTACCCTATTCTAAATTACAAAAGTTCAAAGCTCTTTTACCTTACCAGCCCTTAAAAGGGCCATTTGTGGGGCATGCCCCAAAGAATTCAGCTCTTTTGCCTGTAAAAGAAAAATACAACCCCCCCAACATTAAAACCCACTACCCACATACCCCTAATCTAACCCAAACCCCCCTTAAAATAACCTAACACTAATCCCCTGAAGATCATCCTACCTTGAGTCGTCTTCACTCAGCTGAGCAGCAATGGAACCGAAGTGGACATCCGGAGCGGAAGAAGTTATCCTCCAAGCGGCGCTGAAGAAATCTTCCATCCAATGAAGTGATCCTCCAAGCGGCGCTGAAGAAGTCTTCGATCCGGGCGATGTCATCTTCCAAGAGGCGCTGAAGAAGTCTTCTATCCGGGCGATGTCATCTTCCAAGCCGGGTCTTCAATCTTCATCCCGCCGACGCGGAACATCCTTCTTTACCGACGGACTACCGACGAATGAAGGCTCCTTTAAGGGACGTCATCCAAGATGGCGTCCCTTTAATTCCGATTGGCTGATAGGATTCTATCAGCCAATCGGAATTAAGGTAGGAAAAATCTGATTGGCTGAATGAATCAGCCAATCAGATTCAAGTTCAATCCGATTGGCTGATCCAATCAGCCAATCAGATTGAGCTTGCATTCTATTGGCTGATTGGAAGCCTTCATTCGTCGGTAGTCCGTCGGTAAAGAAGGATGTTCCGCGTCGGCGGGATGAAGATTGAAGACCTGGCTTGGAAGATGACATCGCCCGGATAGAAGACTTCTTCAGCGCCTCTTGGAAGATGACATCGCCCGGATCGAAGACTTCTTCAGCGCCGCTTGGAGGATCACTTCATCGGATGGAAGATTTCTTCAGCGCCGCTTGGAGGTTAACTTCTTCCGCTCCGGATGTCAACTTCGGTTCCATCGCTGCTCGGCTGAGTGAAGACGACTCAAGGTAGGATGATCTTCAGGGGATTAGTGTTAGGTTATTTTAAGGGGGGTTTGGGTTAGATTAGGGGTATGTGGGTGGTGGGTTTTAATGTTGGGGGGGGTTGTATTTTTCTTTTACAGGCAAAAGAGCTGAATTCTTTGGGGCATGCCCCACAAATGGCCCTTTTAAGGGCTGGTAAGGTAAAAGAGCTTTGATTTTTTTGTAATTTAGAATAGGGTAGGGCATTTTTTAATTTTGGGGGGTTTGTTATTTTATTAGGGGGCTTAGATTAGGTGTAAGTAGCTTAAAATTGTTGTAATATTTTTAACATGTTTGTAACTTATATTTTTTATTATTTGTAACTTAGCTTTTTTTATTTTTTGTACTTTAGTTAGTTTATGTAATTGTATTTAATTGTAGTTATTTGTATTTAATTTATTTAATTAATTTAATGATAGTGTAGTGTTAGGTTTAATTGTAACTTAGGTTAGGATTTATTTTACAGGTAATTTTGTATTTCTTTTAGCTAGGTAGTTATTAAATAGTTAATAACTATTTAATAACTATTCTAACTAGCTAAAATAAATACAAAGTTACCTGTAAAATAAATATAAATCCTAAGATAGCTACAATGTAATTATTAATTATATTGTAGCTATCTTAGGGTTTATTTTACAGGTAAGTATTTATTTTTAAATAGGAATAATTTATTAAAGTATAGTGTAGTGTTAGGTGTAATTGTAACTTAGGTTAGTTTTTAGTTTACAGGTACATTTCTCTTTATTTTAGCTAGGTAAGCTATTAAATAGTTAATAACTATTTAATAGCTATTGTACCTAGTTAAAATAAATTGAAAGTTACCTGTAAAATAAAAATAAATCCTAAGATAGCTACAATATAATTATTATTTATATTGTAGCTATCTTAGGGTTTATTTTAAAGGTAAGTATTTATTTTTAAATAGGATTAATTCAGTTCATAATAGAAATATTATTTAGATTTATTTAATTAATATTTAAGTTAGGGGGGTGTTAGGGTTAGTGTTAGACTTAGGTTTAGGGGTTAATAATTTTATTACAGTGGCGGCGGTGTAGTGGGGGGCAGGATAGGGGTTAATAACTTTATTATAGAGGGCGACGGTATAGGGGGGGCAGCATAGGGGTTACTAGGTATAATGTAGGTGGCGGTGGGTTCCGGGAGCGGCGGTTTAGGGGTTAATACATTTATCAGAGTTGCGGCAGGGTCTAGGAGCGGCGGTTTAGGGGTTAATACATTTATAAGAGTTGCGGCAGGGTCTAGGAGCGGCGGTTTAGGGGTTAGTAACTTTATTTAGTTGCTGGGGGCTCCGGGGGCGCCGGTATAGGGGGTAGAACAGTGCAGTTTAGTGTGAGTGCTTAGTGACAGGCTAGCAATAAAGCTGTGAAAAAGCCGAAGAGCAGCGAGATCGGATGAGTGATAACTCTCACAGTCCGCTGCTCATCGCCCCGCGGCTTTTTGACAGCTTTATTTGATAACTTAGGCGTATTTTTTCAGGTCCGCGGCGGCGAAGGTAGGCGAGCTTAGGCGGGCGTATTGGGCCGGCGAAGGCAGGAAAGTTGACACGATGATAACTACCCCCCTATATGGTGCTTACGAGCAGTTTTCTCTCACCGCTCACTTACATGCAGTGCTGGTATTACGGGTTTTTACAAACCCGGTGTTACTGCACTCCAATACCAGTGCTGCTTAAGTCAGCGGTAAGCTGGTCGTACGTGCTTGTGCACGATTTCCCCATAGGAATCAATGGGGAGAGCCGGCTGAGAAAAAGGACTAACACCTGCAAAAAAGCAGTGTAAAACTCAGTAACGCAGCCCTATTTATTCCTATGGGGAAATAAAAGTTATGTTTACACCTAACACCCTAACATGAACCCCGAGTCTAAACACCCCTAATCTTACACTTATTAACCCCTAATCTGCCGCCCCCGACATCGCCGACACCTGCATTATATTTAATAAACCCTAATCTGCCACTCCGGACACCTCCGCCACCTACATTATACTTATGAACCCCTAATCTGCTGCCCCCAACATCGCCGACACCTACATTATATTTATTAACCCCTAATCTGCTGCCCCCAATGTTGCCGCAACCTATCTACACTTATTAACCCCTAATCTGCTACCCCCAACGTCGCTGCCACTATAATAAACATATTAACCCCTAAACCACTGCACTCCCGCCTCGCAAACATTAGTTAAATATTATTAACCCTAATCTGCTGTCCCTAACATCGCCGCCACCTACCTACATTTATTAACCCCTAATCTGCCGCCCCCAACGTCGCCGCCACTATACTAAATGTATTAACCCCTAAACTTAAGTCTAACCCTAACCTTAACACCCCCTAACTTAAATATAATTAAAATAAATCTAACTTAAAATTCCTATCATTAACTAAATTATTCCTATTTAAAACTAAATACTTACCTATAAAATAAAACATATAGCTACAATATAACTAATAGTTACATTGTAGCTAGCTTAGGGTTTATTTTTATTTTACAGGCAAGTTTGTATTTATTTTAACTAGGTAGAATAGTTATTAAATAGTTATTAACTATTTAATAACTACCTAGCTAAAATAAATACCAAAGTACCTGTAAAATAAAACCTAACCTAAGTTACAATAACACCTAACACTACACTATAAATTAAATAAATTAACTAAATTAACAACAATTAAATAAATTACATTAGCTATTAGTACAAAAAAAACAAAACACTAAATTACAGAAAATAATAAACAAATTACAAGATATTTAAACTAATTACACCTAATCTAATAGCCCTATCAAAAAGTGCTATGGAAGTCCCAGAGAAAAAAGACTTTACAAAGTTTACGTAAGTCATTTTGCGGTAAGGCCAAAGAAGTGTGCAGTGCCCCTAAACCTGCAAGACTCGTAATAGCAGCGGTAGTGAAAAAGCAGCGTTAGGACCTGTTAACGCTGCTTTTTCAGCCTAACGCACAACTCGTAATCTAGCCGCTTGTAATTACAAGATATTAATACTGTCTTGCTTTAGAATAAAATATCAGCCAAGTCTAAACATTCTTAAAATAAAATAACATACTGTTTCTTGCAATTGCTTTCCACTAGCGATGTCGGGCGGACTTGATCATGTAAGAAAATAGATACATTTTCATTGTTTTTGTGCTTCTATTTTAGCGCTTCTTTTATATCTTATTTTTGGTTCTTGGACAGAATGCCGAAGCACATTTGTCTGCCAGACATATATCCGAGAGACAGCCAAGGGCAGATACGCTCCAGAGTGCTCTGTTCTAATGAGAGCCTAGGGTGCTACAACCACCTCTGGAAACCTAACCATGGGTCCCACCCCCCACGACGTACAGAATCTTGTGGTTCTATCTATCTATCTATCTATCTATCTATCTATCTATCTATCATCTATCAATCTATCATCTATCTTTCGATCTGTATCTATCTATCTATCTCGTGGCTGGACTGTTATCCGACGGATTATTATCCGTCACACAGTTAGTCGGACAAATGTGCGTCGGATAACAGTCCGGCTAGGTTATTTTTATGTCCCAAAAGATATATATATATATATATTTATATATATATTTTTTTAAAGATCTTTATTTTTTTTGAGACAACAATGAATACAACACTACCAAGTAGGAAGATAAAAGTACAAAGTATGACATGCTCATAACATGTAAAATAACAGTGTGAAACTTCATCATAAGCCTCGTTAATATATAAAGTCCACAGGTAGTATCCTGATGGTATTGCTTCAGACGTCATGAATAAAGAGTGTCCTTAGGGAGTCATCTTCCACTCCTGAGGGGTTTGGAGCTTTGAGGTTAATACAATTATGTAACAAGAACAACAATAGTAATGATATGAGAACATAATGGTGGATTATGTATAGAGTAACACTAACAGTAATGAATTCTCAATTTTTGCTAATAGAATGTGGGAGTAAAGGGAGTAAAGGTCAAGATGGGGAGGAATAAAAAAAGATACATACATATATATATACAGTATATACATATAAATATGTACATACATATAAAGTTTACTTTCCACCAAGGCAGATCCCTCAATATACTCATTCATACCTTTAAAGTCACATGGTCCAAACATAAGCACCACAATAGATATCATTTTTGTGCTCTGTTATAAATTATTTTTGAATAATTTAGAATAAATTGATTACCAAAGGGAACCAAAAAATTCTGGTATCATAGGCGCTAGTGAAAGCTTAAAATAGTGATGTGACTTTTAAATACTTTATGTGTGAGATAAATGTGTAAAATTAATTTGTCTTTTAGAGGTTGGAGGGTCCTCTTATTTTCTCATAGGCTTAATAGAGTTTCACAGCGCAGTAACCAATATCTTTTTTTGCACTCATATATATTATTTTTGCACTCCGTTATATATTTTTTTAATCACCCCAATACATATTATTTTTGCATTCCAATATAAACTATTATTGCGCTCCAATAAACATTATTTTTGCACCTTGTAGAGCCCTTTTTTTTGTAACATTGCTTCAACAACTAGTAGAGAATACTACATTTCTAAAGCTGTTCTCCACAGTAGCTATGGAGAACTTTAATGCAGGCATTGTCAGGAGAACTTTTAGTCCTCTATATAAGAATCTAAATGATACATTTGTAACTAGGAGAATTAATGAAGAGATTTATATGAAATACAACTTAAAGTGAATATCAAGTCACGTTCACCACTCTTCCTCATCTTGTTAATTACCTAAAATAAACGTTAGTTTAATTCATAATTTTTTTATAATTTAAGACTAAAACCATAATCGAAGGATTTATAAACCTACTTCGCTTACTTTCTTCCTCCGCCCGCCATCTTGTCCCTCGTATCTAATTTGATTGACATTGCCCTTAACAAATTCTAGCTCATACTCTGTGGCGTCCAGCCCCTTTTTGCACACGACTGCGCATGCGTTCCCTAACAAATCGTCATTGACAATCCATGCTCGTTCACATGTAGCGCATGCGCAAACAATTCCAAACACCTAACGCATGCGCAATGTCTATCTACCTGTCAACCGCGGTCCGCGATCCCCAATAAAGTGTTTAACCCCTAAACCGCCGCTTCCGGACCCCGCCGCTACCTAATAAAGTTATTAACCCCTAAACCGCCGCCATCTACCCCGCTGACATCTACCCCGCCGACATCTACCGCGCCGCCATCTACCCCACCGACATCTACCCCATCTACCCCGCCGACATCTACCCCCCTGACATCTACCCCATCTACCCCGCCAACATCTACCGTGCCGCCATCTACCCCATCGACATCTACCCCATCTACCCCGCCGACATCTACCCCATCTACCCCGCCGCCATCTACCGCGCCGCCATCTACCCCATCTACCCCGCCGACATCTACCCCATCTACCCCGCCGACATCTACCCCATCTACCCCGCCGCCATCTACCGCGCCGGCGCCGCCATCTACCCCATCTACCCCGCCGACATCTACCCCGTCTACCCCGCCGACATCTACCCCATTTACCCCGCCGACATCTACCCAGCCGCCATCTATTTTAAAAATATTAACCCCTAATTTAATCCCCCTACACCGCTGCCAGCTATACTTACTATATTAACCCCAATTATATTAGGGTTAATATAGTTATTATATTATATATATATATATATATATATATATATATATATATATATATATATATATATATATATATATATATATATATATATATATATATATATATATTAAGTATAATAACCCTATCTAACTCTAACATCCCTAACTAAACTCTTATTAAAATAAATATAATATTAATATTATTAATGAAAATATTCCTATTTAAATCTAAATACTTACCTATAAAATAAACCCTAAGATAGCTACAATGTAATTAATAAATTACATTGTAGCGATTTTAGGGTTTATATTTATTTTACAGGCAACTTTGTATTTATTTTAACTAGGTACAATAGCTATTAAATAGTTATTTACTATTTAATCGCTACCTAGTTAAAATAATTACCAATGTACCTGTAAAATAAATCCTAACCTAAGTTACAAATACACCTACACTATCAATAAATTAAATAAACTACAAATATCTAAACTAAAATACAATAAATTAAACTAAACTAAATTACCAAAAAAAACAAACACTAAATTACAAAAAATAAAAAAAATATTACAAGATTTTTAAGCTAATTACACCTATTTTAAGCCCCCTAATAAAATAATAAAGCCCCCCAAAATAAAACAAATTCCCTGCCCTATTCTAAATTAAAAAAGTTCAAAGCTCTTTTACCTTACCAGCCCTTAAAAGGGCTTTTTGCGGGGCATGCCCCAAAGAAAACTGCTCTTTTGCCTGAAAAAAAAACACAATACCACCCCCCAACATTACAACCCACCACCCACATACCCCTAATCTAACCCAAACCCCCTTAAATAAACCTAACACTACCCCCCTGAAGATCTCCCTACCTTGTATTCACCCAGCCGGGCAGAACTCTTCATCCGATCCGGGTGATGTCTTCAATCAAGCTGCAGAGAGTCTTCTTCCATCCGGTGATGTTTTCAAGCAAAGCGGCATCTTCAATCTTCTTTCTTCGCTCCTCCGCCGCGGAGCATCCATCTGGCACGACGACTTCCCGACGAATGAGGTACCTTTAAATGACGTCATCCAAGATGGCGTCCGTCGAATTCCGATTGGCTGATAGGATTCTATCAGCCAATCGGAATTAAGGTAGAAAAATCTGATTGGTTGATTGAATCAGCCAATCAGATTCAAGTTCAATCCGATTGGCTGACGCCATCTTGGATGACGTCATTTAAAGGTACCTCATTCGTCGGGAAGTCGTCGTGCCGGATGGATGCTCCGCGGCGGAGGAGCGAAGAAAGAAGATTGAAGATGCCGCTTTGCTTGAAGACATCACCGGATGGAAGAAGACTCTCTGCCGCTTGCTTGAAGACATCGCCAGATGGAAGAAGACGTTCTGCAGCTTGATTGAAGACATCGCCCGGATCGGATGAAGAGTTCTGCTCGGCTGGGTGAATACAAGGTAGGGAGATCTTCATGGGGGTAGTGTTAGGTTTATTTAAGGGGGTTTGGGTTAGATTAGGGGTATGTGGGTGGTGGGTTGTAATGTTGGGGGGTGGTATTGTGTTTTTTTTTTCAGGCAAAAGAGCAGTTTTCTTTGGGGCATGCCCAGCAAAAGGCCCTTTTAAGGGCTGGTAAGGTAAAAGAGCTAACTTTTTTTAATTTAGAATAGGGCAGGGAATTTTTTTTATTTTGGGGGCTTTATTATTTTATTAGGGGGCTTAGAATAGGTGTAATTAGCTTAAAAATCTTGTAATATTTTTTTTTATTTTTTGTAAATTAGTGTTTGTTTTTTTTTGTAATTTATTTTAGATTATTTTATTGTATTTTAGTTTAGATATTTGTAGTTTATTTAATTTATTGATAGTGTAGGTGTATTTGTAACTTAGCTTAGGATTTATTTTACTGGTAAATTGGTAATTATTTTAACTAGGTAGCTATTAAATAGTTATTAACTATTTAATAGCTATTGTACCTAGTTAAAATAAATACCAAGTTACCAGTAAAATAAATATAAACCCTAAAATAGCTACAATGTAATTATTAATTACATTGTAGCTATCTTAGGGTTTATTTTATAGGTAAGTATTTAGATTTAAATAGGAATATTTTCATTAATAATATTAATATTATATTTATTTTAATAAGAGTTTAGTTAGGGATGTTAGAGTTAGATAGGGTTATTATACTTAATATTTAGATAATATAATAACGATATTAACTATATTAACCCTAATATAATTAGGGTTAATATAGTTAATATAGCTGGCGGTGGTGCAGGGGGATTAAATTAGGGGTTAATACATTTATTATAGGTAGGGCCGGTGTAGGGGGATTAGATTAGGGGGTAATACATTTATTATAGGTAGGGCCGGTGTAGGGGGATTTAGATTAGATGCAAAAGAGCAGTTTACTTTGTGACAAAGCCCCACCAAAAGCCCTTTTAAGGGCTGGTAAAAGAGCTGATTACTTTAGGGCAATGGCCCGCAAAAAGCCCTTTTAAGGGCTGGCAATAGAGCAGTTTACTTTGGGGTAATGCCACGCAAAAAGCCCTTTTCAGGGCTATTTGTAGGGTTAGACTTGGGTTTAGTGGTAGGGATAGTTTAGTATTTTAGGGGTTAAATAATTTAATATAGGTGGCGGCGTGGTAGGGGGATTAGATTAGGGGTTAATTAATTTAATATAGGTGGCGGCGGGGTAGGGGGATTAAATTAGGGGTTAATAATTTTAAAATAGATGGCGGCGGGGTAGGAGCTCACATTAGGGGGTAGGTAAGGTAGATGGCGGCGGTGTAAGGGGCTCACTTTAGTGGGTAGGTAAGGTAGATGTCGGCGGTGTAAGGGGCTCACTTTAGGGGGTAGTTTAATATTGTTGGCGACGGTGTAGGGGGATCACATTAGGGGGTAGTTAATGAAGATGGCGGCAGGGTCCGGGAGCGGCGGTTTAGGGGTTAAATACTTTATTAGGGATTGCGGCGGGGGATCGCGGTTGACAGGTAGATAGACATTGCACATGCGTTAGGTGTTAGGTTTATTTTGTAGCTAGTTTAGGGAGTTACGAGGCTCCAATAGACAGCGTAAGGCTTACTACAGCTGCTTTTTGTGGCGAGGTGAAAATGGAGTAAGATTAATTTTCGCCACGTAAGTCCTTACGCTGTATATTGGATACCAAACTGCGCTGGTTTGGTATACCTGCCTATGGCCCAAAAAACTACAGGCGACGGCAGAAATATACGAGTGTAACTTCTAGGTTACGCTCGTATATAGGATACCAAACCAGCGCAAATTTCAGCGTCGCCGGCATTGAATACTATCATTGATAGCTAGTCATTGAATACACTATGTTGCAACGATTGACGCCTGCGCTTTAGGCATAACATTTTTTGGGTCACGCAGGCGCAAATCGATTGTATGGGGAATGGTGCGCATGCGCAATTGTTCCGGCAATTGGGAATGCGCATTTGAAGTAATAAAGGCAATTATCCGGAAATACATGGAGGGCGGAGCTAGGAACGGCCGGGAATGTAAATATAAAGTGTATTTATAACTATAATATATATAAAAAAAAATTAAAAAAAGTTGCGATCATACTATATATTAGATGAGGAATAGAATACAGGCTGCAAAAACCAAAAACTTTACCTTCACTTTAAAGGATCTAATTTAAAACTTTTTTTTGGAGCACAGAGTAGGAGAATTTTACTGTCGAACTTGCCCAATTTTAGGTGCATTTTTTAATGATAAATAGGGGCATTATTTCTATTGCGCATTTTTAGGGGAAATATAGGAGAATAGGAACAATAAATCGAGCCCATTATCGGCTAGATTTGGAGTTTGGCGTTAGCCGTGAAAACCAGCGTTAGAGGCTCCTAACGCTGGTTTTAGGCTACCGCCGGTATTTGGAGTCACTGAAAATAGGGCCTAACACTCACTTTTCAGCCGCGACTTTTCCATACCGCAGATCCCCTTATGTCAATTGCGTATCCTATCTTTTCAATGGGATCTTTCTAACTCCGGTATTTAGAGTCGTTTCTGAAGTGAGCGTTAGACATCTAACGACAAAACTCCAGCCGCAGGAAAAAAGCAGGAGTTAAGAGCTTTCTGGGCTAACGCCGGTTCATAAAGCTCTTAACTACTGTACCCTAAAGTACACTAACACCCATAAACTACCTATGTACCCCTAAACTGAGGTCCCCCCACATCGCCGCCACTCGAAATTTTTTTTAACCCCTAATCTGCCGACCGCAAAGCGCCGCCAGCTAAGTTATCCCTATGTACCCCTAATCTGCTGCCCCTAACACCGCCGACCCCTATATTATATTTATTAACCCCTAATCTGCCCCCCTCAACGTCGCCTCCACCTGCCTACACTGATTAACCCCTAATCTGCCGAGCGGACCGCACCGCTACTATAATAAATGTATTAACCCCTAATCCGCCTCACTAACCCTATAATAAATAGTATTAACCCCTAATCTGCCCTCCCTAACATCGCCGACACCTAACTTCAATTATTAACCCCTAATCTGCCGACCGGAGCTCACCGCTACTATAATAAATGGATTAACCCCTAAAGCTAAGTCTAACCCTAACACTAACACCCCCCTAAATTAAATATAATTTAAATCTAACGAAATTAATTAACTCTTATTAAATAAATTATTCCTATTTAAAGCTAAATACTTACCTGTAAAATAAATCCTAATATAGCTACAATATAAATTATAATTACATTGTAGCTATTTTAGGATTAATATTTATTTTACAGGCAACTTTGTAATTATTTTAACCAGGTACAATAGCTATTAAATAGTTAAGAACTATTTAATAGTTACCTAGTTAAAATAATAACAAAATTACCTGTAAAATAAATCCTAACCTAAGTTACAATTAAACCTAACACTACACTATTATTAAATTAATTAAATAAAATACCTACAATTACCTACAATAAAACCTAACACTACACTATCAATAAATTAATTAAATACAATATCTACAAATAACTACAATGAAATAAACTAACTAAAGTACAAAAAATAAAAAAGAACTAAGTTACAAAAAATAAAAAAATATTTACAAACATCAGAAAAATATTACAACAATTTTAAACTAATTACACCTACTCTAAGCCCCCTAATAAAATAACAAAGACCCCCAAAATAAAAAAATGCCCTACCCTATTCTAAATTAATAAAGTTAAAAGCTCTTTTACCTTACCAGCCCTGAACAGGGCCCTTTGCGGGGCATGCCCCAAGAAATTCAGCTCTTTTGCCTGTAAAAAAAACATACAATTACCCCCCCCCCCAACATTACAACCCACCACCCACATACCCCTAATCTAACCCAAACCCCCCTTAAATAAACCTAACACTAAGCCCCTGAAGATCTTCCTACCTTGTCTTCACCTCACCAGGTATCACCGATCCGTCCTGGCTCCAAAATCTTCATCCAACCCAAGCGGGGGTTGGCGATCCATCATCCGTTGGCTGAAGAGGTCCAGAAGAGGCTCCAAAGTCTTCCTCCTATCCGGCAAGAAGAGGACATCCGGACCGGCAAACATCTTCATCCAAGCGGCATCTTCTATCTTCTTCCATCCGGCGCGGAGTGGGTCCATCTTGAAGCAGCCGAGGCGGATCCATCCTCTTCTTCCGTCGACTCCCGACGAATGAAGGTTCCTTTAAGGGACGTCATCCAAGATGGTGTCCCTCGAATTCCGATTGGCTGATAGGATTCTATCAGCCAATCGGAATTAAGGTAGGAATATTCTGATTGGCTGATGGAATCAGCCAATCAGAATCAAGTTCAATCCGATTGGCTGATCCAATCAGCCAATCAGATTGAGCTCACATTCTATTGGCTGATCGGAACAGCCAATAGAATGCGAGCTCAATCTGATTGGCTGATTGGATCAGCCAATCGGATTGAACTTGATTCTGATTGGCTGATTCCATCAGCCAATCAGAATTTTCCTACCTTAATTCCGATTGGCTGATAGAATCCTATCAGCCAATCGGAATTCGAGGGACGCCCTCTTGGATGACGTCCCTTAAAGGAACCGTCATTCGTCGGGAAGTCGTCGGAAGAAGAGGACGGATCCGCGCTGGAGGTCTTCAGGATGGAGCAGGTCGTCATCGGATGAAGATAGAAGATGCCGCTTGGAAGAAGATGGTTGCCGGTCCGGATCTACTCTTCTTCCCGGATAGGATGAAGACTTTGGAGCCTCTTCTGGACCTCTTCATCACCGGATGATGGATCGCCAGCCCCCGCTTGGGTTGGATGAAGATTTTGGAGGCAGGACGGATCGGTGATACCTGGTGAGGTGAAGACAAGGTAGGATGATCTTCAGGGGCTTAGTGTTACATTTATTTAAGGGGGGTTTGGGTTAGATTAGGGGTATGTGGGTGGTGGGTTGTAATGTTGGGGGGGGTATTGTATGTTTTTTTTTACAGGCAAAAGAGCTGAATTTCTTGGGGCATGCCCCGCAAAGGGCCCTGTTCAGGGCTGGTAAGGTAAAAGAGCTTGTAACTTTATTAATTTAGAATAGGGTAGGGCATTTTTTTATTTTGGGGGGCTTAGAGTAGGTGTAATTAGTTTAAAATTGTTGTAATATTTTTCTGATGTTTGTAAATATTTTTTTATTTTTTGTAACTTAGTTCTTTTTTATTTTTTGTACTTTAGTTAGTTTATTTCACTGTAGTTATTTGTAGGAATTGTATTTAATTTATTTATTGATAGTGTAGTGTTAGGTTTAATTGTAGGTAATTGTAGGTATTTTATTTAATTAATTTAATGATAGTATAGTGTTAGGTTTAATTGTAACTTAGGTTAGGATTTATTTTACAGGTAATTTTGTAATTATTTTAACTAGGTAACTATTAAATAGTTCTTAACTATTTAATAGCTATTGTACCTGGTTAAAATAATTACAAAGTTGCCTGTAAAATAAATATTAATCCTAAAATAGCTACAATGTAATTATAATTTATATTGTAGCTATATTAGGATTTATTTTACAGGTAAGTATTTAGCTTTAAATAGGAATAAGTTATTTAATAAGAGTTAATTAATTTCGTTAGATTTAAATTATATTTAACTTAGGGGGGTGTTAGTGTTAGGGTTAGACTTAGCTTTAGGGGTTAATCCATTTATTAGAATAGTGGTGAGCTCCGGTCGGCAGATTAGGGGTTAATAATTGAAGTTAGGTGTCGGCGATGTTAGGGAGGGCAGATTAGGGGTTAATACTATTTATGATAGGGTTAGTGAGGCGGATTAGGGGTTAATAACTTTATTATAGTAGCGCTCAGGTCCGCTAGGCAGATTAGGGGTTAATAAGTGTAGGTAGCTGGCGGCCACGTTGTGGGGGGCAGATTAGGGGTTAATAAATATAATATAGGGGTCGGCGGTGTTAGGGGCAGCAGATTAGGGGTACATAAGGATAATGTAAGTAGCGGCGGTTTACGGAGCGGCAGATTAGGGGTTAAAAATAATATGCAGGGGTCAGCGATAGCGGGGGCGGCAGATTAGGGGTTAATAAGTGTAAGGTTAGGGGTGTTTAGACTCGGGGTACATGTTAGAGTGTTAGGTGCAGACGTAGGAAGTGTTTCCCCATAGGAAACAATGGGGCTGCGTTAGGAGCTGAACGCGGCTTTTTTGCAGGTGTTAGGTTTTTTTTCAGCTCAAACAGCCCCATTGTTTCCTATGGGGGAATCGTGCATGAGCACGTTTTTGAGGCTGGCTGCGTCCGTAAGCAACTCTGGTATCGAGAGTTGCATTTGCGGTAAAAATGCTCTACGCTCCATTTTTGGAGCCTAACGCAGCATTTTTTTGGACTCTCAATACCAGAGTTATTTTTATGGTGCGGCCAGAAAAAAGCCTGCATAGCTAACGCACCCCCTTGGCCGCCAAACTCCAAATCTAGCCGTATGTTAGTATAAAGTGCATTGTTTTATCAATAGTTATCTGTTAATGCCAAATAGGGAATGTTTTGTATTGTGGTTATCCTTGACAAGTTTGCAGTGTGTATTTCCATTTTTCAGAATTAGAAAATCCTCAATTTTCAGCCCTAAATGACATGAAATGTGGGAACATTAACAATTTAAGTGTAATGCAAAGTTGTTTTACTATGCATAACTAAATGTTTTATATTACAATCAAAGGGCCAGATTACAAGTGGCACGCAAGCAATACAATTAGGTAATTGTAGTTAATTTATTTAATTAATTTAATAATAGTGTAGTGTTAGGTTTAATTGTAACTTAGGTTAGGATTTATTTTACAGGTAATTTTGTAAGTATTTTAGCTAGGTAGTTATTAAATAGTTAATAACTATTTAATAACTATTCTACCTAGTTAAAATAAATACAAAGTTGCCTATAAAATAAAAATAAATCCTAAAATAGCTACAATATAATTAATAGTTATATTGTAGCTATCTTAGGGTTTATTTTACAGGTAAGTATTTAGTTTTAAATAGGATTAATTTAGTTAATACGAGTAATATGTATTTAGATTTATTAAAATAATATTTAAGTTAGGGGGGGTTAGGGCTAGTGTTAGACTTAGGTTTAGGGGTTAATAAGTTTAATATAGGTGGCGGCGGTATAGGGGGTCAGGATAGGGGTTAATAAGTTTAATATAGGTGGCGGCGGGGTCCGGGAGCGGTGGTTTAGGGGTTAAACATTTAATTTAGTTGCGGCGGGGTCCAGGAGCGGCGGTTTAAGGGTTAATGAGTTTAATGTAGGTGGCGGCGGTGTATTGGGGGCAGGATAGGGGTTAATAACTTTAATATAGGTGGCGGTGGACTCCGGGTGCGGTGGTTTAGGGGTTAAACAATTTATTTTGTTGCGGCGGGGTCCGGGATCCGCAGGATAGGGGTTAATAACTTGAATATAGGTGGCGGCGGTATAGGGGGCGGCAGATTAGGGGTTAATAGGTATAATGTAGGTGGCGGCGGGAAGCGGGAGCGGCGGTTTAGGGGTTAATATATTTATTATAGTTGCGGCGGGGTTTAGGAGCGACGGTTTAGGGGGTAATAACTTTATTTAGGTGCGGGGGGCTCTGGGAGCGGCGGTTTAGGGGGTAAAACAGTATAGTTAGTGTGGGTGCTTAGTGACTAGCAAGAAAGCTGCGAAGAAGCCGATGAGCAGCGAGATCGATGACTGTCAGTTAACAACAGTCATCGCTCCGTACTTGGTGCGCGGCTTCTTGACAGCTTTCTTGATAACTTTGGCGAACGTATTCAGGTCCGCGGCAGCGATGGTAGGTGAGTTCAGGCGAGTGTATTGGGCCGGCGAATGCAGGTAAGTAGACGGCTTCATAACTAGAGGCCCATATATCTAGTATTCTAAGTCATTTATAACAAATAAAGGCCAAATATTATAAAGATTGAATTATTGGTTTAACGCTAAAATTTGCTATGCTTGGACTATAAGCTAAATAGCTAAATAAAAGTAAATATTTGTAGAATTTAGACACTCCAGGTTATTTGGGCCAGATTACAAATGGAGGGCAAGCGTTTGTGCCTGAGCGACAAGGGGTTTATCTCACAGGTTTTGAGCTCATCAGGCTTACCGCTGATATTACAAGTTGAAAGTAAGCGTGATTGCTTTTACACTCATAACACCATCTAATAACAATTATTAAAAAACAATATTGCGGGGGGCGGAGCCTAACCACGGAGCTGAATGGCGGCGTAATTCAGAGCTCTTAGACCCGGTGACACAGAGGGGCTATACACCACATGCAGAAACAATAGAATTACAGATGAGGTGAACTCTGTGGGACATGAAACACTAGCGCACAAGAAGCCGACCTCAGAGACACAACCCAGCTTGCTCCCGACAACCGGACTAATCATACACGGGTGGCGCCCTGGATATGCGCTGACAACCCACGTGGCCTCTCACAAAGAGATAAACGGATCCTGCCGCAGTGTCCGAGCGGCTACACAACAGGCTGCGCTGTGAACTGGACCGGTCAGGGGAATACACCCGGACACTGTGAGTAAACTGTACGCACTCACTCAGACACATTGGGGAGAGGACTGACCCCGGCAATAACGGGTGTCGGGAGGCCGCGGCACAGATAAATTTTCACATCGGCACATAATACAAAACAGTGCCTGAGGCTAGATGAGCTGCTACTTTGATATGCCGGACAATAGATGAACATTGTTGGCCTCCTGAGACTCTAAACACAGCTGAATAGACAGGGGGGCTTGGGGGCAGGCAGGGAAAGAATAGAAGAGCAATTATCCATATAGCACACGCAGTTTTTACTCTCCATTTATAGTGAATAAGCAACTGCATACAACTCTAAAGTTAAACTGGTGGGGAGTGGGGAAGTGACCCCTCCTAGTTATGCCACAAAAGAAATCCCAAAAAATGGAGAAAGGCACAACTAATAAAACAATGGGCCAATATCTGAGGCCTGTTGAGCAGCCTGTACCTG
Organism: Bombina bombina; assembly: GCF_027579735.1. Classification (NCBI taxonomy): domain Eukaryota; kingdom Metazoa; phylum Chordata; class Amphibia; order Anura; family Bombinatoridae; genus Bombina; species Bombina bombina. The sequence goes on along the minus strand of NC_069502.1, from coordinate 1,170,510,448 downwards.
CGCAATCAGACACCACTGATGTTAGACAAGCAAGGGTTGATGCTCAAACACACAGAACAGACCAGGTACCTATAGACTATGTCACTAAGGCTGATTTAAGCCATTTATCATCAAAAGAGGACATTAAAATTGCCATGCATGAAGTAAGGGCCTTATATAAAGATCTGCATAAAGATGTAAGTTCTCTTAAAGGGCGACTAAATACAATAGAGGAACAGAGCACATCTTTTACATCTGAATTGAAACAACTCTCCACTACTGTGTCCTCCCAGGAAAACTCAATTGACTCCTTAAACGAAAAAATTGAGGACCTAGAAAATCGCAGTCGCCACAACAATTTGCGGATCAGGGGTGTCCCAGAGTCGGTGGCTCCACCAGCCATCACAGGATATTTGCAGGACTTGTTTAGAACTATCAAGGGCACCCCGTCTGCTCCTGATGTCCCTATTGAAAGAGCACACAGGGCATTGAGGGCTAAGCCTCCGCCTAAGGCTCCCCCTAGGGATATTGTTGTTAAGCTACTCCATTTTCCTGATAAAGAGGAGATCCTTAGAAATTCCAGAGCAAAGCAACCGATACGACATGCAGGAATTAACATCCAAATATTTAGTGATCTCAGCCCTACCACCCTGCAAAAACGCAGATCTTTGTCATTTCTAACATCTACCCTGCAGGCCCACAGGATCCCCTATAGGTGGGGGTTCCCGGTGTCCATTATCGCCACCAAAGACAACAAGAATGTGGTATATAGGACAGAAGAGGACCTTCTACACTTCTGTTCACAGCTTTCTATAGAAGTACCTACTCCTGTCAGGCCAGTTGGAGAGGGCATACCTCGTCCACAAGCTCTTGAGAATGAAGACCTCAACACTGACACCCAGAATACCAGAAAATCCAGGGTGATGGGAACCCAGGAACAGGGTCCGAATTGAAATCTCACAAGATCTTTGGGGACTTGCCGGAGTGGAGACACCACATTCCCAAAAATAAAGCATCTACCCTCTGATTGTAACTATTGCACTGATTGTAACTATTGCACTGACATGCATCTCAGTGGACTTATTGAGAACATGAGGTACAGTTGATAGAGCGATGATGTTGCCTCCATTCTGACCAGGGTGGAATGTCAAGCACCCAATGAGAGAACCCAGTTCACCTGGAATAAAAACATTTGTCTGTAAGGTACTAAAGTATCAGTCATAAATATTGTTTGAAATATGTACACCTTTATCTGTTTTTGAGGGCCTATCTCAATAAATTTCACGGTTATTGAAATAGACGAGGTTTAGACGTAAACGTTAAATGTTTTTGAACTTCCACAGGCCCTTTGGCTGGGGAACTGTGTGGGATAGTCTACTTAATTGTGCGGTCTCTTTTCTAGTTCAGTAGGTACTTGCTTACAATTGAGAAGCTAGTTAGAATCCAAATTGTATAAGACAGTTAAAAAAAAAAAAAAAGTTTCAATGAAAATACGTTTTCCTTAAGAAGTTGCGTTACTTAATAGTTATCACACCCTCTGCCCCTACGATAGTACCACCAGTGGTTATAGGTCTAATAAGCAATGTACAGATACTAATATGTTTTTCTTAGGCTGTGTACAAATGAAAGAGTTTAAGGCTCATACAGTCTTTATATACTTATAAAATACACAAGGAACATAGCCCTTTGTTCATATAGTAAGCATTGCCACTTGTTGGGGTAATTGGTGAAGTTTAAGAGCAAGTTTAATAAGTTTTTTAAACCGTTAAAAAAGAGGAGGAAAAAAAAGGGAAATAAATAAATAAACAATCTTCAAGTTGAAATGTTATTCTATAATTTCTGCATTTTCATACAATTGATTGTTATGTTGTATTGACCTAGGGAGAGGCGGCTCTCCCCCACTTGGCCCTTTCTCCTGTCTTGGAAATTGAGTAATCCGCAATGTATTTTATGTCTCCCAAATTAATAAAAAACAAAGGTAGTGGTCGCCACGGCAGGTTGCCCTCAGATGTTTACTTAATCTCAACATACTAACTCCCACTAGAAGAACACCTAACATATACAATTTTTTCTGCATCCAATTGACACGAGACAGGTGTAATCATACGCTTGTCTTGATAGTTATTACAGTTAGCGTACCGGCCCATTTCTGTCACCGGGACACATCCCCATAAGTGTACCAACTCTCACGGGTACACTCTAGTAGAGAGATACTCTCACTCTCACTTATACTACTTTTCTCTTCAAATACAAATCTTGATCTGACTTACAGATTCTTAATATACCACTCTTTATAACTCTTCCAAATTTCCAAGCTTACCTTTTCTGCTTCTTCCCCTAGTACTCTAACTCATTATCTTTCTCTTACTCTCCGATTTATTTATTTGCTATTATTTTTTTTTATTTTATTTATTTATTTATTTATTTATTTATTTCCTCTTCTCTCCCCCCCTCTTCACCTCCCCCTCTTCCCTGGTACACTCCAATATTGCATGATGGGTGGCGGGTATCCACATAGACCAGATCATAACATAAAACTCACGACAATTAATGTACATGGCCTAAATAGCCCTGGCAAGCGCTCCATTACATTAAGAGAGTTATCTAAACTTCATAGTTCCATTGTCTTCCTACAGGAGACGCATTTTCAAAGAGGCAGGGAACCCAAGTGGCACACCACAGGGTTCCCAGCTGCTTTCTTTGCGTCAGGCCCTCTGAAGAAAAATGGAGTGGGCATTTTGATGCATCATTCCATGGCCTTCCAACTAACCTCACAACACAGGGATCCAGACGGCAGATATTTGATGTTGTTGGGCCTTTTGTTTGGGAGGCCAATCACATTACTTAACATATACGCACCTAACACCCAACAGCACAAATTCTTCAAAAAGATTGCGAGACTGCTTCTGGACCATGCAGAGGGCCCAGTGATGATGGGGGGTGACTTTAATGTAACAATATGCCCTTCTCTAGATACCTCTAATTCTGGATCTTGTATCCCCAAAACTATACTGAAAACCATTAAAAGCACTTTAGCAGAGTTAAACCTCCACGATGTGTGGAGAACACTGCATCCATCGAGTAGGGACTATACATATTTATCCAATGTGTTCCACAAATACTCACGCATTGACTATTGGTATACAGATTCCAATAGTATGCCTATAGTACACTCATGCGACATAGGCGCGATAACCTGGACGGACCATGATCCGGTAACATGTAACATCATTTGGCCGGAAGCTCCTCTGACGGAGTATGTATGGAGACTTGATGATCATTTACTATTAGACCCGACAATAGTGACTTCAGTCAACACTACACTGGCAGAATACTTCTCTCTCAATCCCTGCGAGGACACCTCCCTCCCTATAACTTGGGAGGCACACAAATGTGTGGTACGAGGTGAGTTTTTAAAAATCAAAGCTAAAATACTTAAAGAGAGGCGTATCAAATATGAACAAGCTCATTCTTCAATAATTAAACTAGAAAGAACACACAAACAAAATCCCCTAGACACTAAAATCTCGAATGCCCTACAACAAGCTAAGAAAGAACTAAAAGATATACTCCACGCTGAAGCGCAAAGACTAGCCCTAAACTTAAGACAGACGTACTATGACCAGGGTAATAAACCTGGTAAATTACTGGCAAGAGCAACGAAACGGAACAGACTCAAAACCTTTATTCATACTTTGACAGACACGTGTGGCAGGGAGGTGAGGGATAGCAAGGGAATAGCAAAAATACTTCGACAGTACTACTGTAATTTATACAACCTTGATACCTCTGCACCATCACTAGATACCCAAGATCCCACAACAATAAAAGAAAAGCTCACTACCACTTACCTAGCAAACCTCCCTTTGACACAACTTTCCCCTGAAGAGTCGGGTTATTTGGATTCCCCTATCACTTCAGAAGACATCGCCAAAGCAATAAAAGATCTCCCCTCAGGAAAAAGCCCGGGCCCAGATGGCCTAACCCCCAAATATTATAAAACATTTAAGGATACCCTGATTCCCCATATACAGGCCCTATTTAATGATTTATTCACCACTCAATCACTCCCATCATCGATGCTAGAGGCACATATCACCGTATTACCAAAACCTGGTAAGACTCCAGATAAGCCAAGCAACTTCAGACCCATCTCACTTCTAAATACAGACGTGAAGATCCTGGCAAAAATATTAGCGACACGACTTAATAAATTCCTCCCGGGCCTGATATCCACGGATCAGGCCGGATTTGTGCCAGGCCGTGAAGCCAGGGATAATACCCTAAGGGTCCTCCAATTAATCAGTCACGCCAAGCATAGATCAATACCCCTGTCTCTATTCTCGTCGGACGCCGAGAAGGCGTTCGACAGGGTAGATTGGCATTTTCTGAGGGAGGTTATGAAAAGGATGAATTTTGGCACCCCATTCTTGAATCTGGTCTTTTCATTATATTCCAACCTGAATGCAAAGGTCAGAGTCAATGGTACTCTCTCAGACCCCTTCACTATCACCAACAGCACTAGACAGGGCTGTCCCTTGTCCCCACTACTTTTTGTTCTCTTGATAGAAGCACTTTCCGTCACAATTAGATCCCAGCAGTCCATATCGGGTATCACAGTAGGAAACAGGGAGCATAAAATGATAATGTATGCCGACAACATACTATTTGTTATGACCAAAACAGAATCCACACTACCAGACATTTTAGCTGAATTGAACAAGTACGGTCAGGTTTCTAATTTCCACTTAAATATCTCAAAATCGGAACTACTTAACATTACAACGCCTACACCAATCATATCACACTTGGAGAACACACTCCATATTAGCATAGCAAAAAAAAAATGAAATACCTGGGGATCAACCTAGCAAATAGTGACAGCGACCTCTTTTTGTTTAACTACCAGACACTTAGAACTGAAATCACGAGAGATTTACAATCATGGTGTAATAAACCTATATCATGGTTGGGAAGATTGAGCATCATAAAAATGAATATTCTCCCACGGGTGCTGTATCTCCTGCAGGCCCTACCCATTCCTATACCCACCTCTTTCCTAGCTTTAATGCAAAAAACTATAGACAGCTATATTTGGAAGGGGAGGAAGAGCAGAATAAATAGACGAACTTTGCATTTACCTAAACATAGGGGGGGGTTGGGCCTTCCACATCTACAAATGTATCGAGAGGCAGTAATCTTGCAACATGTCATAGACTGGAGTCATAATTCCATACAGAAGGCTTGGGTCCAGTTAGACAACCAAATTTTCACCAAAGGTAACACAGGCACCTTGGCCTGGATCGAGCCACGCTTCAGACCTGTAAAGGTGAGGCATTACCCTATTGCATTGGAGACGTTGCGGGTGTGGGATAGGGTGATACTGTCTAATACTCGCATTTCTTCGAGATATTCACTACTCATCCCTATTAGGGAGCACACAGCGATACCACTGACATATGCTAGCATGGCTAGCAGACGCACATACAGCCTGAGAGACGGGGTCCTTCATTACGCTTTAGTTGCGGGTGATGTAGCACCGCTGGCACATCTTCAGAGTTGGGACGAGATCCTTTTCTCCTCTTGGTTCTCACGCTCTCAAATTAAACATTTCATCACGACTCACAGACATAAAAATGAAATGAATAGGGATCTTACACCTTTTGAGCTTCTATGTGTACAACCAACACCTCCTAGGCACACAATTTCACTTATATATAAATTGCTATTGGTGGAAGACGAGGATACGCTTCCCGCATATACTCGGGCATGGAATAGAGAGACAGGTTTTGACACCTCCACCTCAGAGTGGAGGAGGGCGTTTCAGTTAGCAGCTAAGGCATCCTCATCTGCAACAACTCAGGAAATGCATTTTAAATTTTAAGCAGGTGGTATCTTACCCCTGTTCGGCTTCATAGATCAAACCCACTAATTCCAAATTTGTGTTGGAGAGGGTGCGGGCAGGAGGGAACAATGTTCCACATTTGGTGGACGTGTCCGATCATTATAGCTTACTGGGAAAACATATTTGCGGCAATGTCTACGATAATGGATATGGCCCTGGCCCCACGGGTGTGTATGCTGTTCTTTCTGGGTGTGCCACAGATCCAAAATAAAGCCTCGAGATCTCTTCTATTGATGATGATCAATGGAGCTAAGAAACTTATCCCTATGCGCTGGAGATCAGTAAACCCCCCAACAATACAGGATTGGCACACTCAGATGGAAGATTTTCTCTCCTTGGAGAGGTACCACTTCATGAAAACTGATAAATTAGATCTGCACTGTCTCATGATGGAAACGTGGGAACGATACAGATCCCTGAGCAAACCCGACACTCATGTCCTGGGGCGTCCTCTGTCATAATGCCCAGACTGTAACCGACCACAACGACACAAACCATAACAGAACAAGACAGCTTACCCTGCACTTAGAACCCTGAGCATTATCTCTTGATGGAACCTGCTTCCTAATCTCATCCCCTTCACTCAACCTCCCCACCAACTTTCCACCCCCTCCCTTTTTCCCCTCCCCCCCCTTTTTTTTTTTTCTCTCTTCTTTCCTCTCTTCTCTCTTTCTCTACTTTATTCGACTTATCTCTATATCTGTTCCACATACTTAGATAACATTACAGAAGACAGGGACTTTATATATAAACATAGATCCTGATACATATCTAATTTTTCTTCTTGTCCCTTACTATATAAACAATCGTTATGTAGATTTGAAGGACTTATGTGTGTTGGCCTCTGTGCGATATTAGGCAATGTTATTGTTATATTGAAATGTTTGTTTTATTCATTTGTTTCAACGAAAATGAAGAGTTTATCATCTATCTGAAAAAGGTACAAAACTTTACATTCTTCAATTGTTAAGATGACTTGTATAATTGATTGATGTTGGCAAAAATGCTGTAATCATTGTTAATGTTAATAAAAAATATATCTTAAAAAACAATATTGCACAAAAAAGTTAGAAAAGGATAAAAGATACGAGATCTCAGGTATTAGAAAAAAAAGGCAGGCAAAGGGCTTTAACATTGAGATACATACTGATATGCCCAGGGCTTTTTTTGTGGGGGTACCAGTACCTCTGCCAACTCATAACAGGTAATATTTGTAATTATCATTTAAATACTTTAGTTTCCACAAAAGGGGGCTGCAAAATATATCAAGCATTGTAAATAATGTTGTCCCTTTGCTTTTCTCAGTTACTGAGAAGAATATATTAATCAATAATCAATGAGTACCGGCACCTCTTTTACAAAAAAGCACTGGATATGTGTGTATATATATATATATATATATATATATATATATATATATATATATATATATATATATATATATATATATATATATATAAATATGTATTTATATGTGTATATATGTATTTATGGACATATATACACATATAAATACATAAATACATATGTACACATACATAGGCATATATACAAGTTAATTGGAGTAAGTAGCTGAAAACATGTTATGCATATTTATGCAATATAAATATTAATTTTACCGGCTACCCCGACTGGGTAGCTCCGCCAACCGATCTCCCAACACCTGGAACCAACCGCTATGTAGCGGAGAAGAAGTGATTTCGCAGGAGCCCACCCAAATAACTAGACATACTAGCATTCAGGTGAAACAGGAACACTTTTTATTAGGTAAAATACACAACATTTATACAGAAACTGATCATGATAACAAGCCTTATCTGACCTTCACATCTCCCGCAATTCCCACCCCTCCAGACAGGCTGGCGCCTGCCATAGAAACCACAGCCCCACAGAGACCAAGGACACAGGGGAGGTGGCCCCCGGGTGATCCCATTAAAGATTTGGGGGTAGGTGTGTCTAAAACCCCCAGTTTCCAAGATAGCTCCCCTCTGGCAATTCCACCACCTCTTGTCCCCCCTAGGGGCTATCCATCCCCAAGAGAGCAGAGCTCTGTGGCAAAGGGCCGCTGGAGCAACCAGGGTTGAAGGGGACTGGGGATCTGAGCTGATGCGGCCGACCGGCAGTTCCAGGAGGCCGGCCAGCCAGGGAGAGATAGGTCGGTCAGAGGTCAGCTTCTTCCAGGATCTAGTTTACATACAAAACAAAGGAAGCCAAAGTTCTGGGAGAGTGCGGCTGCTCTAAAGGAGACCAAAACCATGGAGAAACCAGAGGGGGGTAGGAGTTTAACCCCTGCAGCCCAGTGTCTGTGACAACTCCCCCCTTTCCAGTTCGGCAGACCCAGCTAGATCCACATGGGTCTACTTGGGGCTGTCCGAGGGGCACCCTATTTCAGTCTGCCGAGAAAGTCCATCAGCATACCCATTGCTCTTTCCCTGCCTGTACTAAACGTTGAAGTGGAAGGGTTGCAGAGCTAAACTCCACCTTAACAAGTGTCCATTATCTCCCGATACACGATTCAGCCACACCAGAAAGTTGTGGTCTGTGAGGACAGTGAAAGGCCTTCCATATAGGCATGGTTGCAGTTTCTCGAGGGCCAATACCAGGGCCAGGCATTCCTTTTCCACTGCTGCGTAGTCTACCTCTCTGGGTAACAGCTTCCTACTGATGTAGGCTACAGGGTGGTCTTGTCCTCCTTCGGCCACTTGGTTTAGGACTGCTGGCTGGTGTCATGCCTGATTCGGGCAGTTCCGCCTCATATGGCCAGGGTGCCCACAGGCAAAACATGCCCGTGAGTCCCTGACTCCGGCCGGAGGGACAAAGTTTGGGCGGCCCGAGGGCTTATGCATAGCCGCTGGTGGTTGGGTGGCGGCTGGCGTTGGGCGGATGGCTGGTTTAAGCTCCCGGCAAACTGCGCGGTGGGCGCCTGCATACTGGTCCACCAGGACAGCCTCCTGATCCGCTGTGGTGGGTCATCTGTCATACACCCATTCTTTGACTTCCACTGGAACATGGTTATAGAAATGCTCCAGTAGGAAGAGCTGTGCCACTATGGCTCCAGTGGTGGCATTGCAGCTAACCAGGAGTCCATCAAACGGGTGAACTGGTACGTCCACTCCGTGAAAGGCTGTCCCTCCTGTTTCCTTAGGGCCCGGAATTTTTGCCGGTGAGCCTCCGGCATGAGCCCATAATGAGAAAGGATACAGTCTTTCACCCTGTTGTAGTACTTCTGTTCCTCCGAAGGGGTAGAGTGAAAAGCAGCCAAAGCTTTCCCGGACAACTTGCCGATCAGGACAGAGCGTCTGTCAGCATGGGCAACCCCCTGCAGTTCACATTGGGTCTTAAACACTTGAAGATAGCAGTCGATATCTTCCTCCTTGAAGGCCCGGAAGGCTCGATGTGGTAACTTGGGTGGACGGGGGGCCTGCACCACGAAGGCTGGTGGGGCTCCTCCCGTGGACTGGTGGAGCTCTGCTAACTTGAGCTGGGTGACATCCGAGATAATCTTGGTGATGACCTCCTGGGGTGGTTGGGTATCATACAGTGCAATCCGCCACTCCACTTCCCGTTGTATATCGGACATGGAGGACCCCGGGGTGGACGCTGTACTGGGTGTCGTACTGGGCGCTGTAGGTGGCTGTTCAAGGCCCTGGTCGGTATCCGACCCACCGTCCGCCTCGTCAGCTCGGTCATCCTCCATCGGCCCCTCAATGATTGCTGCCCTAGTTCAGTTTCAGCAATCCTTTCTCGAGTCTCCATCCGAGGGTGTCTTCAGGTGGTGGTTTGAATGTTTCAGGGAATTGGAAGCATCCCACCGCTGCCACCAATGTGATGGATTACCGGCTACCCCGCCTGGGTAGCTCCGCCAACCGATCTCCCAACACCTGGAACTAACCACTATGTAGCAGAGAAGTGATTTTGCAGGAGCCCACCCAAATAACTAGATATACTAGCATTCAGGTGAAACAGGAACACTCTTTATTAGGGAAAACACACAACATTTATACAGAAACTGATCTTGACAACAAGCCTTATCTGACCTTCACATCTTCCGCCATTCCCACCCCTCCAGAGAGGTTGGCGCCTGCCATAGTAGCCACAGTCCCACAGAGACCCAGAACACAGGGCTGGTGGTTTTGGGGTGATCCCGAGGGAGCATCAGCACTTCCAAGGTGGAATTTCAAAGCTCTCGGTCCCCAGATGCCACATTTAAAAAAAGCAGCATTGTTTGTTACTGAGAACCGGAGTTACAGCCCATTAAAGATTGGGGGGAAGGGGTGTCCAAAACCCCCAGTTAGAAAGAAAGCTTCCCTCCGGCAATTACACCACCTCTTGTCCCCCCTAGGGGCTATCCATCCCCAAGAGAGCGGAGCTCTGGGGCAAAGGGCCGCTGGAGCAACGAGGGTTGAAGGGGACCGGGAATCCAAGCTGATGCGGCTGACCGGCAGTTACAGGAAGCCAGCCGGCCAGGGAGAGATAGGTCGGTCAGAGGTCAGCTTCTTCCAAGATCCAGTTTACATTCAAAACAAAGGAAACCAAATTTCTGGGAGATTGCGGTTTCTCTGGGGTAGGGGGGGGGGGGGGTAGGAGTTTAACCCCTGCAGCCTGGTGTCCGTGACAAAGTTTTTAACTATGTATTTACTGTAAACATTTGACATCTCAATATTCTACACATAGCAGAATATGTTCTATGTATTTCTAAATAGATATTCCTACATATATCTGTTTATATTGATACCCATATATAATAATGTATATATATATATATATATATATATATATATATATATATATAAATATATATATATATATATATATATATATATATATATACACAGTATCTCACAAAAGTGAGTACACCCCTCACATTTTTGTAAATATTTTATTATATTTTTTCATGTGACAATACTGAAGAAATGACACTTTGCTATAATGTAAAGTAGTGAGTGTACAGCCTGTATAACAGTGTAAATTTGCTGTCCCCTCAAAATAACTCAACACACAGTCATTAATGTCTAAACCATTGGCAATAAACGTGAGTACACCCCTAAGTGGAAATGTCCAAATTGGGCCAAATTAGCCATTTTCCCTCCCCGGTGTCATGTGACTCATTAGTGTTACAAGGTCTCACGTGTGAATGGGGAGCAGGTGTGTTAAATTTGGTGTTTTTGCTCTCACACTCTCTCAAACTGGTCACTGGAAGTTCAACATGGCTCCTTATGGCAAAGAACCCTCTGAGGATCTGAAAAAAAGAATTGTTGCTCTACATAAAGATGGCCTAAGCTATAAGATTACCAAGACCCTGAAACTGAGCTGCAGCACGGTGGCCAAGACCATACAGCGGTTTCACAGGACAGGTTCCACTCAGAACAGACCTCGCCATGGTCGACGAAAGAAGTTGAGTGCACATGCGCATGCTCAGTGTCATATCCAGGGAAATAGATGTATGAATTCTGCCAGCATTGCTGCAGAGGTTGAAGGGGTGGGGGTCAGCCTGTCAGACCATACGCCGCACACTGCATCAAATTGGTCTGCATGACTGTCGTCCCAGAAGAAAGCCTCTTCTAAAGATGATGCACAAGAAAGCCTGCAAACAGTTTGCTGAAGACAAGCAGACTAAGGACATGGATTACTGGAACTATGTCCTGTGGTCCAATGAGACCAAGATAAACTTGTTTGGTTCAGATTGTGTCAAGTGTGTGACGGCAACCAGGTGAGGAGTACAAAGATAATTGTGTCTTGCCTACAGTCAAGCATGGTGGTGGGAGTGTCATGGTCTGGGCCTGCATGAGTGCTGCCGGCTCTGGAGAGCTACAGTTCATTGAGGGAACCATGAATGCCAACATGTACTGTGACATACTGATCCCCTCCCTTCAGAGACTGGGCCACAGGGCAGTATTCCAAGATGATAACGACCCCAAACACACCTTTAAGACAACCACTGGCTTGCTAAAGAAGCTGAGGGTAAAGGTGATGGACTGGCCAAGCACGTCTCCAGACTTAAACCCTATTGAGCATCTGTGGGGCATTCTCAAACGGAAGTTGGGGAAGTGCAAGGTCTCTAACATCCACCAGCTCTGTGATGTTGTCATGGAGGAGGGGAAGAGGACTCCAGTGGCAACCTATGAAGCTCTGGTGAACTCTATGCCCAAGAGGGTTAAGGCGGTAATGGTGGCCACACAAAGGCCTAGATTTGGAGTTTTGCGTTAGAAGGGGTGCGTTAGCTACGCGTGCTTTTTTTTGGCTGCACCTTTTAAATACCGCTGGTATTTAGAGTTCACAGAATGGCTGCGTTAGGCTCCAAAAAAGGAGCGTAGAGCATAATTTACCGCCACTGCAACTCTCAATACCAGCGGTGCTTACGGACGCAGCCAGCTTCAAAAACGTGCTCGTGCACAATTCCCCCATAGGACACAATGGGACAGTTTGAGCTGAAAAAAAACCTAACAACTGCAAAAAAGCAGCGTTCAGCTCCTAACGAGGCCCCATTGTTTCCTATGGGAAAACACTTCCTATGTCTGCACCTAACACCCTAACATGTACCCCGAGTCTAAACACCCCTAACCTTACACTTATTAACCCCTATTCTGCCGCCGCCGCTATCGCTGACACCTGCATATTTTTTTTAACCCCTAATCTGCCGCTCCGTACACCGCCGCAACCTACATTATAGCTATGTACCCCTAATCTGCTGCCCCTAACACCGCCGACCCCTATATTATATTTATTAACCCCTAATCTGCCCCCCACAACGTTGCCTCCAGCTACCTACAATAATTAACCCCTAATCTGCCGACCGGACTTCACCGCTACTATAATAAAGTTATTAACCCCTTATCCGCCTCACTCCCGCCTCAATAACCCTATAATAAATAGTATTAACCCCTAATCTGCCCTCCCTAACATCGCCGACACCTAAAATCAATTATTAACCCCTAATCTGCCGACCGGACATCACCGCTACTCTAATAAATGTATTAACCCCTAAAGCTAAGTCTAACCCTAACACTAACACCCCCCCTAAGTTAAATATAATTTAAATCTAACGAAATAAATTATTTCTTATTAAATAAATTATTCCTATTTAAAGCTAAATACTTACCTGTAAAATAAACCCTAATATAGCTACAATATAACGAATAATTATATTGTAGCTATTTTAGGATTAATATTTATTTTACAGGCAACTTTGTATTTATTTTAACCAGGTACAATAGCTATTAAATAGTTAATAACTATTTAATAGCTACCTAGTTAAAATAATTACAAAATTACCTGTAAAATAAATCCTAACCTAAGTTACAATTAATCCTAACACTACACTATCAATAAATTACTTAAATAAAATACCTACAATTAAATACAATTAAACCTAACACTACACTATCAATAAATTAATTAAATACAATACCTACAAATAAATACAATTAAATGCACTAACTAAAGTACAAAAAATAAAAAAGAACTAAGTTACAAAAAATAAAAAAATATTTACAAACATTAGAAAAATATTACAACAATTTTAAGCTAATTACACCTACTCTAAGCCCCCTAATAAAATAACAAAGACCCCCAAAATAAAAAAATGCCCTACCCTATTCTAAAATTAAAATAGAAAAGCTCTTTTACCTTACCAGCCCTTAAAAGGGCCCTTTGCGGGGCATGCCCCAAAGAATTCAGCTCTTTTGCCTGTAAAAAAAACATACAATACCCCCCAACATTACAACCCACCACCCACATACCCCTAATCTAACCCAAACCCCCCTTAAATAAACCTAACACTAAGCCCCTGAAGATCTCCCTACCTTGTCTTCACCACACCGGGTTCACTGATCGATCCAGAAGAGTCTCCAAAGTCTTCATCCAAGCCCAAACGGGGGCTGAAGAGTGACGTCCATGCTCCGGCTGAAGTCTTGATCCAAGCAGCGGCTGAAGAACTCCATCTTCGGGCAGAAGTCTTCATCCTATCCGTGCAGAAGAGTAGATCCGGACCGGCAAACATCTTCATCCAAGCCGCATCTTCTATGTTCTTCCATCCGATGACGACCGGCTCCATCTTGAAGACCTCCAGCGCGGATCCATCCTCTTCTTCCGACGTCCTAAAACAGAATGAAGGTTCCTTTAAGGGACGTCATCCAAGATGGCGTCCCTCGAATTCCGATTGACTGATAGGATTCTATCAGCCAATCGGAATTAAGGTAGGAAAATTCTGATTGGCTGATGGAATCAGCCAATCAGATTCAAGTTCAATCCGATTGGCTGATTGGATCAGCCAATCAGATTGAGCTCGCATTCTATTGGCTGTTCCGATCAGCCAATAGAATGCGAGCTCAATCTGATTGGCTGATCCAATCAGCCAATCGGATTGAACTTGAATCTGATTGGCTGATTCCATCAGCCAATCAGAATTTTCCTACCTTAATTCCGATTGGCTGATAGAATCCTATCAGCCAATCGGAATTCGAGGGACGCCACCTTGGATGACGTCCCTTAAAGGAACCTTCATTCTGTTTTAGGACGTCGGAAGAAGAGGATGGATCCGCGCTGGAGGTCTTCAAGATGGAGCCGGTCGTCATCGGATGGAAGAACATAGAAGATGTGGCTTGGATGAAGATGTTTGCCGGTCCGGATCTACTCTTCTGCACGGATAGGATGAAGACTTCTGCCCGAAGATGGAGTTCTTCAGCCGCCGCTTGGATCAAGACTTCAGCCAGAGCATGGACGTCACTCTTCAGCCCCCGCTTGGGCTTGGATGAAGACTTTGGAGGCTCTTCTGGATCGATCGGTGAACCTGGTGTGGTGAAGACAAGGTAGGGAGATCTTCAGGGGCTTAGTGTTAGGTTTATTTAAGGGGGGTTTGGGTTAGATTAGGGGTATGTGGGTGGTGGGTTGTAATGTTGGGGGGGGGGGGTATTGTATGTTTTTTTTTCCAGGCAAAAGAGCTGAATTCTTTGGGGCATGCCCCGCAAAGGGCCCTTTTAAGGGCTGGTAAGGTAAAAGAGCTTTTCTATTTTAATTTTAGAATAGGGTAGGGCATTTTTTTATTTTGGGGGTCTTTGTTATTTTATTAGGGGGCTTAGAGTAGGTGTAATTAGCTTAAAATTGTTGTAATATTTTTCTAATGTTTGTAAATATTTTTTTAATTTTTGTAACTTAGTTCTTTTTTATTTTTTGTACATTAGTTAGTGTATTTTATTGTATTTATTTGTAGGTATTGTATTTAATTAATTTATTGATAGTGTAGTGTTAGGTTTAATTGTATTTAATTGTAGGTATTTTATTTAAGTAATTTATTGATAGTGTAGTGTTAGGATTAATTGTAACTTAGGTTAGGATTTATTTTACAGGTAATTTTGTAATTATTTTAACTAGGTAGATATTAAATAGTTATTAACTATTTAATAGCTATTGTACCTGGTTAAAATAAATACAAAGTTGCCTGTAAAATAAATATTAATCCTAAAATAGCTACAATGTAATTATTCGTTATATTGTAGCTATATTAGGGTTTATTTTACAGGTAAGTATTTAGCTTTAAATAGGAATAATTTATTTAATAAGAGTTAATTTATTTCGTTAGATTTAAATTATATTTAACTTAGGGGGGTGTTAGTGTTAGGATTAGACTTAGCTTTAGGGGTTAATACATTTATTAGAGTAGCGGTGAGGTCAGGTCGGCAGATTAGGGGTTAATAATTGAAGTTAGGTGTCGGTGATGTTAGGGAGGGCAGATTAAGGGTTAATACTATTTCTTATAGGGTTATTGAGGCGGGAGTGAGGCGGATTAGGGGTTAATAACTTTATTATAGTAGCGGTGAGGTCCGGTCGGCAGATTAGGGGTTAATTATTGTAGGTAGCTGGAGGCGACGTTGTGGGGGGCAGATTAGGGGTTAATAAATATAATATAGGGGTCGGCGGTGTTAGGGGCAGCAGATTAGGGGTACATAAGTATAGCGTAGGTGGCGGCGGTGTGCGGTCGGTAGATTAGGGGTTAAAAAAATTTAATAGAGTGGCAGCGATGTGGGGGGGTCTCGGTTTAGGGGTGCATAGGTAGTTTATGGGTGTTAGTGTACTTTAGAGCACAGTAGTTAAGAGCTTTATGAACCGGCGTTAGCCCAAAAAGCTCTTAACTCCTGTTTTTTTTCTGCGGCTGGAGTCTTGTCGTTAGATTTCTAACGCTCACTTCAGCCACGACTCTAAATACCGGCGTTAGAAAGATCCCATTGAAAAGATAGGATACGCAAATGGCGTAGGGGGATCTGCGGTATGGAAAAGTCGCGGCTGGAAAGTGAGCGTTAGACCCTTTCCTGACTGACTCCAAATACCAGCGGGAGGTAAAAACCAGCGTTAGGACCCCCTAACGCTGGTTTTGACGGCTAACGCAAAACTCCAAATCTAGGCGAAAATATTGACACTTTGTGCCCGGTTTGGACATTTCCACTTAGGGGTGTACTCACTTTTGTTGCCAAAGGTTTAGACATTAATGGCTGTGTGTTGAGCTATTTTGAGGGGACAGCAAATTTACACTGTTATACAGGCTGTACACTCACTACTTTACATTGTAGCAAAGTGTCATTTCTTCAGTGTTGTCACATGAAAAGATATAATAAAATATTTACAAAAATGTGAGGGGTGTACTCACTTTTGTGAGATATTGTATGTGTATATATATATATATCATTTTATATAGGTATAGATATATATTTTACCAAAAAAAACATCATATATATGTAGAAATATTTATTAATAAATAGAACATATGCTGCTATTTGAATAACATTGGAATGTGAAATATTCATATTTTCATGTTGGGTTATTGCAAATGAGAAAATGCGATCAGGTTTGCGCGAGAGTGGGGTATTAGGTTTTTTACCACTTTCTTTTCTCCATTGACTAATATGGGGGATAAAACAGTTTACCAGTTTAATCGTAATATGAGCGAAACCCGACAAGCACAAAAAGCTTACTTCTAGCGCAATTAACGCTTGAGATTAAGGGGCATATCTACCAAGTTCCGTATGGAGCTTGAAGCCCCATGTTTCTGGCTGCTCCATAACCTGTCCACCTGCTCTGAGGAGGCGGACAGACATCGCCGTAATTCAACCCGATCGAATACGATCGGGTTGATTGACACCCGCCTGCTAGCAGCCGATTGGCCGCGAATCTGCAGGGGGCGGCATGGCACCAGCAGTTCACAAGAGCTGCTGGTGCAATGCTGAATGCGGAGAGTGTATTGCTGTCCGCATTCAGCAAGGTCTGTCGGACATAATCCGCAATGTAGGATCATGTCCGACAGGCCTTTCATAAATAGGGGCCAAAGTGTTAATTTGCACTGCACTCGTAATCTGGCTCTTTATGTTTAACCCTTTTATCGCCAAGAGCAAAATATAACATTTAGAGGCAAAAAAACAAACAAAAAATTGTATTCAAATAAAATGATAAAAAAATACACTTTATTAAAAGAAAAGTAATACTTTTGTTATAATATGTGTTCACTGGGACATTGTTAACAAACAATGGCTTGTCATTTTTGATATGTAATCACTGTGACTGGCTGTCACAGTGATCACTTGACCATGGGCCACTCTTTTAGGCTTATCACTAGACTGCCTCACTCCTGAGCCATCCAGTGATTGGCCACTGAGCCTGATACCTGGTATCTAGGCTGCATTTAAAGTATATTGTATAATCTGTAACTGTCACTTTTGACAGTTACTCTGCTGTTGCTAGATAGCCTCAGAGGCAGGCATCCAGCAACAGCATGAGAGACCTGCTGATCGCAGCATTGCTGTTTTGCAGCTGACTTTGACTATGTGCTTACCCTTTGCAGGGGTTAAGCGCATAGTTATATGCAAGCAATACTAACTCTAACATATTAGGGCATTTTCTTTTTTGCACTACATATCCCTTTTAATGTTATGGTACTCTTTACCTATAAGTTAAAGATATCTATTTCCAAAGGCAAATTTTATTTAGCAAACTCACTGGATGTCATAATATGTCCCATATGTAGCCTATAACCAACCTATAACCTAACAGCATATTGAATCATACTTATGAGACAAATGCAGTTTTCACAGACACTTTGGTGAAGCTGTATGTTCAGGCCTGCATGTATTAACATTATACACAGCATTAAAGGGAAACTTTTGTGTTTAAACTAGAGTGTAGTTTAATTTAGAGACGCTCCTATTTACTTTAATTTTCAAATTGTGCACAGTCTTTTTATATGCCCACTTTCTGAGGCACCAGCTGCTAATTAACATGGGCAAGGGCTCACAGTATATTAGTGTATGAGTCTGTGATTGGCTGATGAGTGTCACATGATACAGGGGGCCTGCAAATTGTCTTTTTATTATGCACTTGTTGATTATGCAATGCTACCGTATTTAATGGTCCTTTAAGTCATTGTTTCTCAACCGCATGTTTGTATGTGTGTGCACCTGTATGTGTTCCTGTGTTATATGTATGTATGTATGTGTGTTTGTATGCTTGTGTGCAGGTATGTACAGTATCTCACAAAAGTGAGTACACCCCTCACATTTTTGTAAATATTTTATTATATATTTTAATGTGACAACACTGAAGAAATTACACTTTGCTACAATGTAAAATAGTGAGTGTACAGCCTATATAACAGTGTAAATTTGCTGTCCCCTCAAAATAACTCAACACACAGCCATTAATGTCTAAACCGAGCACACCCCTAAGTGGAAATGTCCAAACCGGGCACAAAGTGTCAATATTTTGTGTGGCCACCATTACTGCCTTAACCCTCGTGGGCATGGAGTTCACCAGAGCTTCATAAGTTGCAACTGGAGTCCTCTTCCACTCCTCCATGACAACATCATGGAGCTTGACTGTACCATGCTTGACTGTAGGCAAGACACAATTATCTTTGTACTCCTTACCTGGTTGCCGCCACACACGCTTGACACAATCTTAACTAAAAAAGTTTATCTTGGTCTCATCGGACCACAGAACATAGTTCCAGTAATCCATATCCTTAGTCTGCTTGTCTTCAGCAAACTGTTTGCAGGCTTTCTTGTGCATCATCTTTAGAAGAGTCTTTCTTCTAGGACGACAGTCATGCAGACCAATTTGATGCAGTGTGCGGCGTATGGTCTGAGCACTGACAGGCTGACCCCACCCCTTCAACCTCTGCAGCAATGCTGTCAGAACTCATACATCTATTTCCCTGGATATGACACTGAGCATGTGCACTCAACTTCTTTCGTCGACCATGGCGAGGCCTGTTCTGAGTGGAACCTGTCCTGTGAAACCGTTGTATGGTCTTGGCCACCAAGCTGCAGCTCAGTTTCAGGGTCTTGGTAATCTTCTTATAGCCTAGGCCATCTTTATGTAGAGCAACAATTCTTTTTTTCAGATCCTCAGAGAGTTCTTTGCCATGAGGAGCCATGTTGAACTTCCAGTGACCAGTTTGAGAGAGTGTGAGAGCAATAACACCAAATTTAACACACCTGCTCCCCATTCACACGTGAGACCATGTAACACTAATGAGTCACATGACACCGGGGAGGGGAAATGGCTAATTGGGCCCAATTTGGACATTTCCACTTAGGGGTGTACTCACTTTTGTTGCTGATGGTTTAGACATTAATGGCTGTGTGTTGAGTTATTTTGAGGAGATAGCAAATTTACACTGTTATACAGGCTGTACACTCACTACTTTACATTGTAGCAAAGTGTCATTTCTTCAGTATTGTCACATGAAAAAATATAATAAAATATTTACAAAAATGTGAGGGGTGTACTCACTTTTGTATATTTAGGTGTATGTGTGTTTATGTGTATGTATGCATTTGTGTATGTATGAGCATCTGTATATATGTATGTGTGTGTATGAGTGTGCTTTGTATATGGATGTGTTTTACTGTTTTGCACACGTATTACAGGTCGTAAGTAAAATGTTTGCGCTCTTGCGGTCGCATCCTTGCGCAGAAAAAAAGACTTTGCAAAGTTGCAAACACAGGATCATATTCCCCCTAGACTTTGATGGATACTCGTTTTAAAATAAAAAAATAACAGCCACCAGCTCGTGCAAACATGAGCACAGGATTGATATCTCTATTTATATGTGTATATATGTCTGTGAATACATATATACACATATAAATACATATGTATAGAAATTAGAAAATTTATGCTTAACTGATAAATTTGTTTCTTTTTAGACACGATGAGTCCACGGATCATCTTCATTACTTATGGGATATTCACCTCCTGGTCAGCAGGAGGAGGCAAAGAGCACCACAGCAGAGCTGTTAAATAGCTCCTCCCTTCCCTCCCACTCCAGTCATTCGACCAAAGTTAGGAAGAGAAAGGAAAAGCCAAGGTGCAGAGGTGTCTGAAGTTTATAATAAACAACCTGTCTAAAAAAAACAGGACGGGCCGTGGACTCATCGTGTCTAAAAAGAAACAAATTTATCAGGTAAGCATACATTTTCTTTTCTTTTTAAAGACACGATGAGTCCACGGATCATCTTCATTACTTATGGTATACAATACCCAAGCTAGAGGACACAGATGATACGGGAGGGACAACACAGGGAGCCTAAGCGGAAGGCACCACTGCTTGAAGAACCTTTCTCCCAAAAAAAGCCTCAGCTGAGGCAAAAGTATCAAATTTATAGAATTTCGAAAAAGTATGAAGAGAGGACCAAGTTGCAGCCTTGCAAATCTGTTCCACGGAAGCCTCATTTTTGAATGCCCATGAGGAAGCAACAGCCCTAGTGGAATGAGCCGTAATCCTCTCAGGAGGCTGCTGTCCAGCAGTCTCATATGCAAAACGGATTATAATCCTGAGCCAAAAAGAAAGAGAGGTAGCCGTAGCTTTCTGACCTCTACGATTCCCAGAGAAAACGACAAACAAAGAAGATGACTGACGAAAGTCCTTAGTCGCTTGTAAATAAAACTTTAAAGCACGAACAAAGTCTAAATTGTGCAGAAGACGTTCCTTCTGAGAAGAAGGATTAGGACACAAGGAAGGAACAACAATTTCCTGATTAATGTTCCTGTCTGACCTTACAACCTTAGGAAGGAAACCTAGGTTAGTACGTAAAACTACCTTATCTGAATGGAAAAAAAAGGTAAGGCGAAGCGTGTTGCAACGCTGAGAGTTCAGACACTTTACGAGCTGAAGAAGTAGCAACAAGAAACAAAACCTTCCAAGATAACAACTTAATATCTAAGGAATGCATAGGCTCAAACAGAGCCCCTTGAAGAACTTTGATAACTAAATTCAAACTCCATGGAGGAGTAATTGATTTGAACACAGGCCTGATCCTAACCAGAGCCTGACAAAATGATTGTACATCTGGGACCTCTGCCAGGTGTTTGTGTAACAAAACAGATAAGGCAGAGATCTGACCATTTAGGGAACTTGCCGATAATCCCTTCTCCAAACCTTCTTGGAGAAAAGACAAAATTCTGGGAATCCTAACTCTACTCCATGAGTAGCCCTTGGATTCACACCAATAGAGATATTTATGCCAAATTTTATGAAAAATCCTTCTAGTTACAGGCTTATGAGCCTGAATCATGGTCTCTATGACCGAGTCAGAAAAACCCTGCTTGGATAAAATTAAGCGTTCAATCTCCAAGCAGTCAGCTTCAGAGAAACTAGATTTGGATGAAGGAAAGGTCCCTGAATTAGAAGGTCCTTCCTCAACGGAAGTCTCCAAGGTGGCAGAGATGACATGTCCACCAGATCTGCATACCAAATCCTGCGAGGCCAAGCAAGAGCAATGAGGATCACGATGCCTTCTCCTGCTTGATTCGAGCAATGTCCCGAGGAAGAAGTGCAAACGGAGGAAATAGGTATGCAAGGCTGAAGGACCAAGGAACTGCCAGAGCATCTATCAGTTCCGCCTGGGGATCCCTGAACCTCGACCCGTATCTTGGGAGCTTGTCATTCTGACGAGATGCCATGACATCTAACTCCGGCCGACCCCATTTGAGAATCAGGTTGGAGAACACTTCCGGGTGGAGTTCCCACTCCCCCGGATGGAAAGTCTGCCTGCTCAGAAAATCTGCCTCCCAGTTGTCCACCCCTGGGATGTGGATCGCTGACAGATAACAAGAATGGGTCTCCGCCCATCAGGTTAACTTGGCTACCTCGGTCATCGCTAAGGAACTCCTCGTTCCTCCCTGATGATTGATGTAAGCCACTGAAGCTATGTTGTCCGACTGAAATCTGATAAACTGGGCCGAGGCCAACTGAGGCCAGGCCAGAAGAGCCATGATGATCGCTCTGAGTTCCAGTATGTTTATAGGAAGAACAGACTCTGCCTGAGTCCACACTCCCTGAGTCTTTAGGGGACCCCAGACAGCTCCCCACCCTAGAAGGCTGGCATCTGTTGTCGCAATCACCCAGGTCGGTCTGCGAAAGCATGTTCCCTGGGATAGATGATCCAAAGACATTCACCATTGAAGAGAGTCCCTCGTCTCCTGTTCCAGGGTTATTCGAGGAGACAAGTCTGCATAATCTCCATTCCACTGCCTGAGCATGCTTAACTGCAGAGGTCTGAGGTGGAACCAAGCAAACAGGATGATGTCCATTGCCGCTACCATCAATCTGATTACTTCCATGCACTGGGCTACTGACAGCCGAGAATTGGACTGAAGGGCTCGACAGGTATCTAAAATCTTTGATTTCCTGACGTCTGTCAGAAAAATCCTCAGATATAGAATCGATTAGAGTTCCCAAGAAAGTTACCCTCGTTTTCGGGATTAAAGGGACACTGAACCCAAATTTTTTCTTTTGTGATTCAGATAGAGCATGCAATTTTAAGCAACTTTCTAATTTACTCCTATTAGCAATTTTTCTTTGTTCTCTTGCTATCTTTATTTGAGAAAGAAGACATCTAAGTTTTTTGTTTGCTTCAGTACTCTGGACAGCACTTTTTTATTGGTGGATGAATTTATCCACCAATCAGCAAGGACAACCCAGGTTGTTCACCAAAAATGGGCCGGCATCTAAACTTACATTCTTGCAGTTCAAATAAAGATACCAAGAGAATGAAGAAAAATTGATAATAGGAGTAAATTAGAAAGTTGCTTAAAATGTCATGCTCTATCTGAATCACAAAAGAAAAAATTTGGGTACAGTGTCCCTTTAAGGAACTCTTTCCCAGATTTACCTTCCACCCATGAGTTCTCAGGAAGGATAGCACAACATGGGTATGAGATCTTGCTTGTTGACAAGATGGTGCCTGGATTAGAATATCGTCCAGATAAGGCACCACTGCAATGCCTTTGTGAAAATTCTGGTTGCCGTGGCCAGACCGAAAGGAAGAGCCACAAACTGAAAGTGTTTGTCCAGAAAGGCAAACCTCAGGAACTTGTGATGATCTCTGTGGATAGGGACATGAAGATATGCATCCTTTAAATCCCCTGTCATCATAAATTGACCCTCCTGGATCAATGGAAGAATGGTACGAATAGTTTTCATCTTGAATGATGGAACTCTGAGAAACTTGTTTAGACTCTTGAGGTCTAAGATAGGTCTGAAGGTTCCCTCCTTTTTGGGAACCACAAACAGATTTGAATAAAAACCATGCCCTGTTCCTGTACTGGAACAGGAATAATCACTCCCAGGCAGGAGAGGTCTCTTACACAATGTAAGAACGCCTCTTTTTTTTTTATCTGGTTTGCAGACAATCTTGAAAGAAGAAATCTTCCTCGGGGAGGAAAACTTTTGAACTCTAGTTTGTATCCCTGAGACACTATTTCTATTGCCCAGGGATCCTGAACGTCCCGAACCCAAGCCTGAATGAGGAAGGAAAGTCTGCCCCCTACCAGATCCGGTCCCGGATCGGGGGCATGCCCTTCATGCTGTTTGGATTCAACAGCAGGCTTCTTGGATTGTTTACACCTTGTTCCAAGACTGGTTGGGTCTCCAAGTAGGCTTAGATTGTTCGGGTTTAGAGGAGGAAGAGAAAGAATTTCCCTTGAAATTTTGAAACGAATGAAAATTACTCTGTCGTCCTTTCTGCTTGTTTCTCCTATCCTGAGGAAGGAGATGACCCTTACCTCCCGTGATATCAGAGATAATTTCTGTCAGGCCAGGTCCAAACAAGGTCTTCCCCTTGTAAGGAATCGGTAGAAGCTTAGACTTTGATGACACATCTGCAGACCAAGGTTTTAACCATAAAGCTCTGCGGGCTAGGATAGAGAACTCCAAACTCTTAGCTGCTAATTTAGTAATTTGCAGAGAAGCGTCCATAATAAAGGCATTAGCTAACTTCAGAGTTTTAATCCTATCTTGGATTTCCTCTAAGGAAGTCTCAGTCTTGAGAGACTCGGACAGAGCATCAAACCAATAAGCTGCTGCACTAGTAACAGTAGCAATGCACGCAGCCGGCTGCAATAGCAGACCCTGGTGAACATAAATCTTTTTAAGTAGACCTTCCAACTTCTTGTCAATGGGATCTTTAAAAGCACAACTATCCTCAATGGGAATAATAGTTTGCTTGGCTAAGGTGGAAATAGCCCCTTCTACCTTAGGAACTGTTTGCCAAGCTTGCCTGATAGCGTCAGCTATAGGAAACATCTTCTTGAAAATAGGAGATGGAGAGAAGGGAATACCTGGTCTCTCCCATTCCTTAGAAACAATCTTTGAAGCTCGCTTAGGAACCGGAAAAACCTCTGAGTAAGAAGGAACTTTGAAATATCTGTCCAATTTACTCGACTTCGCAGGAGCGACCACTACTGTGGAATCACAGTCGTCTAAGGTAACCAAAACCTCCCTGAGTAACAGGGAGGTTGTCTCTTTTAGATTTAAACTGTTCTAGTTTAAATCTAAAAGAGACAACCTCTGAATCCGTCAGAGGTAAAGTACATTCTGAATCTGAAATTTCTCTCTCAGATACTGCCGTAGGATCCTCCTCCTGTCCTTGGAGGGGAACCTCAGAAATAGCCACAATTGCGTCAGAACTGACTGAATGTCTGGCCTTTCTCTTACGCTTGCCTTGTAACATTGGAAAGGCAGACAATGCATCAGAAATTGTAGAAGACATAAGGGAAGCTATGTCTTTTAAAGTAACTCCAGCGGGCGCTAGAGCAGAGGTGCAGGGCACTGCTTGTGAGGGTAATACATTTTGGGACGTTTGGGGAGAAAGCTGCGGCATAACTTGACCCTCATTAATTGAGTCTGATGCAACATTGGCCGTAGAAAAATTTTGCTCAGAAAAAATATGATCCCTAACATTTAAAGTCCTGTGAATACATGTAGGACAGAAAGGGATTGGTGGTTCTACATTTGCTTCCAAACACAATGAGCAAGAAGCATATTGATCCATTCTTAAACAAAATTTAGCCTTGTAAACAATAAAATTAATGTTTAACAAAAACGGTACTGTCACTTTAAATACAAAGAGGCAACTGTTTTGTTTTGTGCAATGACAAGTAATAACGTTACATAAAAAGTAAACCTTTACGCTGTGCTGAGGTGCTCCTACCTGCGCTACAGAGAAGCAGGAAAACAAATCTCCAACCGGTGTTAGAAACACATGTCCTTATTACAGAATCATGCGCTTCTACACCACTGTTAAGAATGCCTGTTAAGAATGCCTCACTTTCTCAATGTAGGAGGATAACTGCCATACTGCTGCGCAACCTTTTTTGTTTAAAATGGCGCGAGTCAGAAGCCCTGCCCATCGTGGGCGTGAAGAGAAGTAACTGACACAGAAAACGTCCTAAACTGAAAGTAAGAGGACAAATATGGTGGGAAAAAATAAAAAATAAAACCCTCTGAGCAAAAGTTTATTTGAAATAAAAAGGCCTGTCCCCAGCCCTGTACTTGCACCACAACTGTCATTAAATCTCCTGAACCAGGAGAGTTAAAAAATATGTCAAAATGGGAATAAAGTGCTAGCCCTTTCCTGGGTCCCCCAGAAACAAATAAGCAGCTCTTACCTTAATGTCTGCCTGACAGCTAGGCAGATCACAGGTTTAAGAGATCCTCTCCCTCCTATTGACCTGTTGAGAAAAAAAGGCATGCTGAGTAATCCATCACCTCAGACTAAGGCATATAGGGCAGCAGATATATGGGAGGCCCAGTGAGAATTTTGTCCCACAAGTTCCCATTGCTCTAAATCCACCAAAAGCTCTACTGAAGAGACTGATATGAACTACGGCTACACCCTAGAACAAAGCAGCACAATCTTGCACTACTTTAAAAATAATAAACTCTTGATTGAAGAATCTAATCTAACACCTCACTTTACCTCTTCCTATCACTAACGTAGGCAAAGAGAATGACTGGAGTGGGAGGGAAGGGAGGAGCTATTTAACAGCTCTGCTGTGGTGCTCTTTGCCTCCTCCTGCTGACCAGGAGGTGAATATCCAATAAGTAATGAAGATGATCCGTGGACTCATCATGTCTTTAAAAAGAAATATGCATATATATTTATATACATACATATATTTATACATGTGCTACCAGTGTTAATTTCGTTGACTAAAACTAGACTAAAATGACTATAAAACTAAAGAAATTCTGATGACTAAAATACGACTAAAACTAAAATGACATTTTAGTAAAAAAACTATGACTAAAACTAAATCAAAATGACATTTTAGTCAAAAGATTATGACTAAAACTAAAACTAAATCAAAATTTGCTGACAAAAACATTTTATGCAAGTTGTTATAATCAATCCATATCCAAGTACTGCTCTTTTGTAAAATTTACGAAACTTAATTTTATTAAATTTTAAGATAAAGAGATGTTATATACCACAACAGTTAAATCTTTTAAATCTGTATTGCATGTTCAAACCTTAATACCAGAAATAAAAACAGGTTAATAAACCTTTACTCCAGGAGTTTATAATTAGTTTTGAAGTTTTTGAGCAGTGCTAATATCGTTGCCGAACCTTCTTCGAATCTGTAAACAATCAATTGATTCTTCCTATAGAAATAAGCATAACCCACGAATATGGGTTTAAGTTATGCTGTGCCTGTGCTAGCTGCAGAAACTTTTTGTTGTGTTGAGTTACTTGATACTTGTTTTAATTATTAACAGAGAACTGTTAAAGTTTTTATATTGGACAATATGTTCAATACAGCCAATACAGTTTACAGTTATGTTTTTTATATTTTAAAGTTGCACTTCTGTTTGTTTATGAAACTTTTTTTTATTTAATTTTAAGTTTAATAAAGATGTTACATATCACAACGGCTAAATCTGTGTCTATATTGCATGTTTAAACCTTAATACCATAAATATTAACAGGTGTTATGTTTACTCCTGGAGTATGTAATCAGTTTGCAAATGATAGAGAAATGCTAAAATAATGCATTACACTTTAACTAAACCCCTTAGATTTTAGTTGACTAAAATCTACTGGAGATTTAGTCGACTAAAATCTACTGGAGATTCAATCGACTAAAACTAAATTAATTCAGATGACTAAAATACGACTAAAACTAAAATGGCATTTTAGTCAAAAGACTAAAACTAAGACTAAATTGAAATTTGCCGTCAAAATTAACACTGTGTGCTACTATGGATCACTATGACATCTCACATGACACCTTAAAACTTTTTATTGCAATTTTTTAAAATATTTTTTATTAGATAGCGCTATTATGTGTCTAACTGTATTTTCAAAGGTATTTTTAATGTGTTTTGTGTCACTTTGACTCGTGTAATAGTTAACCAGAGCTCTAACGTTGCGGGAATCATTCTAGTGTAAATTGCAATTGAGCTCACACGTTCGCATTTACTTTTAACTTGTAATTAAACGTTTTATGATTTAGATAGGGCATGCAATTTTAAATAGCTTTCCAATTGACATTTATCATCAAATTTGTTTTGTTCTCTTTGCATTCTTTGTTGAAAACTAAACCTAAGCAGGCGCATATGCTAATTTCTAAGCTCTTGAAAGCTGCCTCTTATCTCAGTGCAGTTTGACAGGTTTTTTTTACATATAAACAGTGCTAGTTCATGTGTGCCATATAGATAACATTGTCCTCACTCCTGTGGAGTTACCTCTGAGTCAGCAGTGCTTGGCTAAAATGCAAGTCTGTCAAAAGAACTGAGATAAGGGTACATTCTACTGAGGCTTAGATACAAGATAATGACATAGTTAAAAGTATGTTCATGTAACCATGTGGGTTATGCAAAACTGGTGAATGCATAATAAAGGAATTATATATATTTTTTTTTATAATATTTTCTTTTTATTGAGGAAACATAACACACTATTACATACATGGCAAATAAAGGTACAGACAGTATCTAAAAAAATAGCACCATAGTAATACAATAAACAATAATCCTAACAGCCAAACTTTTCTGTTCCTCATTTAAATTTTAAAAGTTTGTTGTGTCATGAAAGACATCTAGATCCACTGGTGGGACCTCACTCTCTAAATTAAATGGATGACACCAAGCTCAAACCTAGATAGTGTCAGTTAGCATTGTGTAAGGTAAACTGAATAAAGGGCTACGTCCAAACATTCTTCAGGTATTTCAGGTATCACTTCAAATACAATAGGATAATAACAATGAACTTTCTGTAATGGAAATTACTCTGATAAAGCTATTAGTCCTAGGCATACGCCCAGAATCAAGGGAAGCCTAGTAGAATGGGATAGACATCCTAATTGTAAAAATAGTAAGGAACATAAATGTAGACACTATAACCTTTCTTTATATTTAGGGCCTGAAGAGCCTTTCATTGTATATATGGGAGAAAGCTTTAGTCAGGGCTCTTCAGACTGGGCAAAGACTACAAAACTCTGCCAATAAAGTAATGCGGAGGATAAGCTCAAATATACACCTAATTAAGTTTAGTGCTTGGACCCATTAAATAACTTTATTATAGCTGAAACCGAGGAATCTGCATTCATTCTCTTGAAGGAAAAGTAATGCATTACTGAGAGCTAGTTAACACATTAGGTGAGCCAATGAGATGATGCATATATGTGCAGCCACCAATCAGCAGCTCCTGAGCCAACCTAGGTATCCTATTCAACAAATTATATCTAAAGAACAATGCAAATTAAAAAATAGACGTAAGCTGAAAAGTTGTTTTAAATCACATGCTCTATCTGAATCATAAAAGAAAAAAAATGTGGGTTTCATGTCCCTTTAACTACAGAATATTAGCAGAATTATGTATTTTAAACAAACCATCAAGTATGTAAAAACTGCGCATGAGGGAAGAAAAATATTGGATGGTTAGGCCATTTACAACAAATATAGCTTAATTTATTAAAGGGACATGAAAACCCAATTTTTTTTCTTTTATGATTCAGACAAAGCATACATTTTAAAAAAACTTCCTATTTTACTTCCATTATCAATTTTGCTTCATTTTCTTGTTATACTTAATTGAAGAAGAAGCAAAGCCCTGCTGGGAGCTAACTGAATACATCAGTAAGCCAATGAAAAGAGGAGTATATGATATGTGCAGCCACCAATGAGCAGCTAGTTCTCAGCTCCTGAGCCTACCTAGGCACGTAGTTCAATAGAACAAAGCACAATTTATAATAATTTTATAATAGAAGTAAATTGGAAAGTTGTGCAAAATTGCTGTATATGAGCCCCGAAAGAAAAATTTGGGGGTTGATGTTCCTTTAAAGGGGCAGTAAACCTTCAAAATAATGTTATATAATTCTGCACAAAGTGCAGAATTATATAACATTAGCTTAGCGCCAAGTATATACAACAAAGTATTCCTGAGATTTTTTATTATGAAGTTGAGTTTTGCAGAGCGTCGCTCCTGGTTCTACTGAGCGGGTCTGTGTTTTCTTAAGCGCATCGCGGGCACGCTGTCTGGTCACAGCGTGCCCAATCGCGCCATTAAAATGAATGTAGCTCACTCCCGTTCTGTTAAGGTAGCGGGAGCGAGCTACATACATTTTAATGGCGCGATTGGGCACGCTGTGACCAGACAGCGTGCCCACAATGCGCTTAAGAAAAAACAGACCCGCTCAGTAGAGCCAGTAGCGGCGTTCTGCAAAACTCAACTTCGTAGTAAAAAAATTCAGGAACACTTTGTTGTATAAAGTTTGCGCTAAGCTAATGTTATATAATTTTGAACTTTGTATATATATTCTTAAAGTGATGGTAAAGTCATCTGTTGTGCAATACATAATCCTTTTTCTTTTACCATAACTAGCACATTGATGTGCTTATATAAATAAAAAAACATTTATTCACGCTGTAATGCCGATTTTATTTCCCTCTCCGTACAGTGTTTCAAACAGCCTCTCTATAATTTTTCACCGGTGCAGCTTTGATTGACAACGCTTTTAGCCAATCATCAGCTCACCATGCGCCCTATGTGAAATATGTACCGCACGCTCCCGACATTTACACTAAGTCTTTGCTACTTACTGCGCATGCGCACTTCTTATGCTAACTGCGCATTGCTATATGACACTACGCACCGATCGGCTAAAACCAGGAGCTAAGTATTCTCATATAGCAATGCGCAGTTAGCGTAAGCGGTGCGCATGCGCATTAAGTAGCAAAGACTTAGTGTAAATGTCGGGAGCGTGCGGTACATATTTCACATAGGGCGCATGGTGAGCTGATGATTGGCTAAAAGCGTTGTCAATCAAAGCTGCACCGGTGAAAAAATATAGAGAGGCTGTTTGAAACACTGTACGGAGAGGGAAATAAAATTGGCATTACAGCGTGAATAAATGTTTTTTTATTTATATAAGCACATCGATGTGCTAGTTATGGTAAAAGAAAAAGGATTATGTATTGCACAACAGATGACTTTACCATCACTTTAAAAGAAACAGAGTGCTCCATTTTTAACAGCGTTTTATTTACAATTATGGTTCCTCTTCACAAAAGGCACATCCACTATTCACAGAGAAAACACTGTTTCCTTCTCCCTGTATTTGTTACATATTTATTTACAAACTTGCACAGCTGAATACATAATAATTGGTTAAATAAAAAGAGAGAAGCGCTCAACCTGGGAACGAACAATAGCATAATAGCTTGTTCTATGGCTAGTTACCACCCAAGAAGCAGCCTCTTTTTGCTCAAAATGTGCCTTTCACAGAGAAGAACTTTCCTGTAGCATATCAGTCTGATCCTGACTTCACAGTACAGTCCAGCACCGAAATACCAGGCAATCCCTCTCTGAACGAGAGAAACAGCAAAACCCCAGACGTACGTTTTGGCCTATTGTGGGCCTCGTCAGTGAGGTGCAGCCATATCCCTCTAGGCACACTGAGCAACGGGTCCACGTCTGGATTCCCGCATCACACTTAGGGAGACTTCCCCAAGTGTCATAATTTGCATAAATAAAAAGAGAGAAGCGCTCAACCTGGGAACGAACAATAGCATAATAGCTTGTTCTATGGCTAGTTACCACCCTAGAAGCAGCATCTTTTTGCTCAAAATGTGCCTTTCACAGAGAAGAACTTTCCTGTAGCATATTAGTCTGATCCTGACTTCACAGTACAGTCCAGCCCCGAAATACCAGGCAATCCCTCTCTGAACGAGAGAAACAGCAAAACCCCAGACGTACGTTTCGGCCTATTGTGGGCCTCGTCACTGAGGTGCAGCCATATCCCTCTAGGCACACTGAGCAACGGGTCCACGTCTGGATTCCCGCATCACACTTAGGGAGACTTCCCCAAGTGTCATAATTTGCATAAATAAAAAGAGAGAAGCGCTCAACCTGGGAACGAACAATAGCATAATAGCTTGTTCTATGGCTAGTTACCACCCTAGAAGCAGCCTCTTTTTGCTCAAAATGTGCCTTTCACAGAGAAAAACTTTCCTGTAGCATATCAGTCTGATCCTGACTTCACAGTACAGTCCAGCACCGAAATACCAGGCAATCCCTCTATGAACGAGAGAAACATTTTGGGAAGTCTCCCTAAGTGTGATGCGGGAATCCAGACGTGGACCCGTTGCTCAGTGTGCCTAGAGGGATATGGCTGCACCTCACTGACGAGGCCCACAATAGGCTGAAACGTACGTCTGGGGTTTTGCTGTTTCTCTCGTTCAGAGAGGGATTGCCTGGTATTTCGGGGCTGGACTGTACTGTGAAGTCAGGATCAGACTGATATGCTTCAGGAAAGTTTTTCTCTGTGAAAGGCACATGTTGAGCAAAAAGAGGCTGCTTCTTGGGTGGTAACTAGCCATAGAACAAGCTATTATGCTATTGTTCGTTTCCAGGTTGAGCGCTTTTCTCTTTTTATTTATGCAAATTATGACATTTTGGGAAGTCTCCCTAAGTGTGATGCGGGAATCCAGACGTGGACCCGTTGCTCAGTGTGCCTAGAGGGATATGGCTGCACCTCACTGACGAGGCCCACAATAGGCTGAAACGT
Source organism: Bombina bombina (assembly GCF_027579735.1). Taxonomy (NCBI): domain Eukaryota; kingdom Metazoa; phylum Chordata; class Amphibia; order Anura; family Bombinatoridae; genus Bombina; species Bombina bombina. The sequence goes on along the minus strand of NC_069502.1, from coordinate 1,170,478,227 downwards.
ACGTCTGGGGTTTTGCTGTTTCTCTCGTTCAGAGAGGGATTGCCTGGTATTTCGGGGCTGGACTGTACTGTGAAGTCAGGATCAGACTGATATGCTTCAGGAAAGTTTTTCTCTGTGAAAGGCACATGTTGAGCAAAAAGAGGCTGCTTCTTGGGTGGTAACTAGCCATAGAACAAGCTATTATGCTATTGTTCGTTTCCAGGTTGAGCGCTTCTCTCTTTTTATTTATGCAAATTATGACATTTTGGGAAGTCTCCCTAAGTGTGATGCGGGAATCCAGACGTGGACCCGTTGCTCAGTGTGCCTAGAGGGATATGGCTGCACCTCACTGACGAGGCCCACAATAGGCTGAAACGTACGTCTGGGGTATTGCTGTTTCTCTCGTTCAGAGAGGGATTGCCTGGTATTTCGGGGCTGGACTGTACTGTGAAGTCAGGATCAGACTGATATGCTTCAGGAAAGTTTTTCTCTGTGAAAGGCACATGTTGAGCAAAAAGAGGCTGCTTCTTGGGTGGTAACTAGCCATAGAACAAGCTATTATGCTATTGTTCGTTTCCAGGTTGAGCGCTTCTCTCTTTTTATTTATGCAAATTGTGACATTTTGGGAAGTCTCCCTAAGTGTGATGCGGGAATCCAGACGTGGACCCGTTGCTCAGTGTGCCTAGAGGGATATGGCTGCACCTCACTGACGAGGCCCACAATAGGCTGAAACGTACGTCTGGGGTTTTGCTGTTTCTCTCATTCAGAGAGGGATTGCCTGGTATTTCGGGGCTGGACTGTACTGTGAAGTCAGGATCAGACTGATATGCTTCAGGAAAGTTTTTCTCTGTGAAAGGCACATGTTGAGAAAAAAGAGGCTGCTTCTTGGGTGGTAACTAGCCATAGAACAAGCTATTATGCTATTGTTCGTTTCCAGGTTGAGCGCTTCTCTCTTTTTATTTATGCAAATTATGACATTTTGGGAAGTCTCCCTAAGTGTGATGCGGGAATCCAGACGTGGACCCGTTGCTCAGTGTGCCTAGAGGGATATGGCTGCACCTCACTGACGAGGCCCACAATAGGCTGAAATGTACGTCTGGGGTTTTGCTGTTTCTCTCGTTCAGAGAGGGATTGCCTGGTATTTCGGGGCTGAACTGTACTGTGAAGTCAGGATCAGACTGATATGCTTCAGGAAAGTTTTTCTCTGTGAAAGGCACATGTTGAGCAAAAAGAGGCTGCTTCTTGGGTGGTAACTAGCCATAGAACAAGCTATTATGCTATTGTTCGTTTCCAGGTTGAGCGCTTCTCTCTTTTTATTTATGCAAATTATGACATTTTGGGAAGTCTCCCTAAGTGTGATGCGGGAATCCAGACGTGGACCCGTTGCTCAGTGTGCCTAGAGGGATATGGCTGCACCTCACTGACGAGGCCCACAATAGGCTGAAACGTACGTCTGGGGTTTTGCTGTTTCTCTCGTTCAGAGAGGGATTGCCTGGTATTTCGGGGCTGGACTGTACTGTGAAGTCAGGATCAGACTGATATGCTTCAGGAAAGTTTTTCTCTGTGAAAGGCACATGTTGAGCAAAAAGAGGCTGCTTCTTGGGTGGTAACTAGCCATAGAACAAGCTATTATGCTATTGTTCGTTTCCAGGTTGAGCGCTTCTCTCTTTTTATTTATGCAAATTATGACATTTTGGGAAGTCTCCCTAAGTGTGATGCGGGAATCCAGACGTGGACCCGTTGCTCAGTGTGCCTAGAGGGATATGGCTGCACCTCACTGACGAGGCCCACAATAGGCTGAAACGTACGTCTGGGGTTTTGCTGTTTCTCTCGTTCAGAGAGGGATTGCCTGGTATTTCGGGGCTGGACTGTACTGTGAAGTCAGGATCAGACTGATATGCTTCAGGAAAGTTTTTCTCTGTGAAAGGCACATGTTGAGCAAAAAGAGGCTGCTTCTTGGGTGGTAACTAGCCATAGAACAAGCTATTATGCTATTGTTCGTTTCCAGGTTGAGCGCTTCTCTCTTTTTATTTATGAAAATTATGACATTTTGGGAAGTCTCCCTAAGTGTGATGCGGGAATCCAGACGTGGACCCGTTGCTCAGTGTGCCTAGAGGGATATGGCTGCACCTCACTGACGAGGCCCACAATAGGCTGAAACGTACGTCTGGGGTTTTGCTGTTTCTCTCGTTCAGAGAGGGATTGCCTGGTATTTCGGGGCTGGACTGTACTGTGAAGTCAGGATCAGAATGATATGCTTCAGGAAAGTTTTTCTCTGTGAAAGGCACATGTTGAGCAAAAAGAGGCTGCTTCTTGGGTGGTAACTAGCCATAGAACAAGCTATTATGCTATTGTTCGTTTCCAGGTTGAGCGCTTCTCTCTTTTTATTTATGAAAATTATGACATTTTGGGAAGTCTCCCTAAGTGTGATGCGGGAATCCAGACGTGGACCCGTTGCTCAGTGTGCCTAGAGGGATATGGCTGCACCTCACTGACGAGGCCCACAATAGGCTGAAACGTACGTCTGGGGTTTTGCTGTTTCTCTCGTTCAGAGAGGGATTGCCTGGTATTTCGGGGCTGGACTGTACTGTGAAGTCAGGATCAGACTGATATGCTTCAGGAAAGTTTTTCTCTGTGAAAGGCACATGTTGAGCAAAAAGAGGCTGCTTCTTGGGTGGTAACTAGCCATAGAACAAGCTATTATGCTATTGTTCGTTTCCAGGTTGAGCGCTTTTCTCTTTTTATTTATGCAAATTATGACATTTTGGGAAGTCTCCCTAAGTGTGATGCGGGAATCCAGACGTGGACCCGTTGCTCAGTGTGCCTAGAGGGATATGGCTGCACCTCACTGACGAGGCCCACAATAGGCAGAAACGTACGTCTGGGGTTTTGCTGTTTCTCTCGTTCAGAGAGGGATTGCCTGGTATTTCGGGGCTGGACTGTACTGTGAAGTCAGGATCAGACTGATATGCTTCAGGAAAGTTTTTCTCTGTGAAAGGCACATGTTGAGCAAAAAGAGGCTGCTTCTTGGGTGGTAACTAGCCATAGAACAAGCTATTATGCTATTGTTCGTTTCCAGGTTGAGCGCTTCTCTCTTTTTATTTATGCAAATTATGACATTTTGGGAAGTCTCCCTAAGTGTGATGCGGGAATCCAGACGTGGACCCGTTGCTCAGTGTGCCTAGAGGGATATGGCTGCACCTCACTGACGAGGCCCACAATAGGCTGAAACGTACGTCTGGGGTTTTGCTGTTTCTCTCGTTCAGAGAGGGATTGCCTGGTATTTCGGGGCTGGACTGTACTGTGAAGTCAGGATCAGACTGATATGCTTCAGGAAAGTTTTTCTCTGTGAAGGCACATGTTGAGCAAAAAGAGGCTGCTTCTTGGGTGGTAACTAGCCATAGAACAAGCTATTATGCTATTGTTCGTTTCCAGGTTGAGCGCTTCTCTCTTTTTATTTATGCAAATTGTGACATTTTGGGAAGTCTCCCTAAGTGTGATGCGGGAATCCAGACGTGGACCTGTTGCTCAGTGTGCCTAGAGGGATATGGCTGCACCTCACTGACGAGGCCCACAATAGGCTGAAACGTACGTCTGGGGTTTTGCTGTTTCTCTCATTCAGAGAGGGATTGCCTGGTATTTCGGGGCTGGACTGTACTGTGAAGTCAGGATCAGACTGATATGCTTCAGGAAAGTTTTTCTCTGTGAAAGGCACATGTTGAGCAAAAAGAGGCTGCTTCTTGGGTGGTAACTAGCCATAGAACAAGCTATTATGCTATTGTTCGTTTCCAGGTTGAGCGCTTCTCTCTTTTTATTTATGCAAATTATGACATTTTGGGAAGTCTCCCTAAGTGTGATGCGGGAATCCAGACGTGGACCCGTTGCTCAGTGTGCCTAGAGGGATATGGCTGCACCTCACTGACGAGGCCCACAATAGGCTGAAATGTACGTCTGGGGTTTTGCTGTTTCTCTCGTTCAGAGAGGGATTGCCTGGTATTTCGGGGCTGAACTGTACTGTGAAGTCAGGATCAGACTGATATGCTTCAGGAAAGTTTTTCTCTGTGAAAGGCACATGTTGAGCAAAAAGAGGCTGCTTCTTGGGTGGTAACTAGCCATAGAACAAGCTATTATGCTATTGTTCGTTTCCAGGTTGAGCGCTTCTCTCTTTTTATTTATGCAAATTATGACATTTTGGGAAGTCTCCCTAAGTGTGATGCGGGAATCCAGACGTGGACCCGTTGCTCAGTGTGCCTAGAGGGATATGGCTGCACCTCACTGACGAGGCCCACAATAGGCTGAAACGTACGTCTGGGGTTTTGCTGTTTCTCTCGTTCAGAGAGGGATTGCCTGGTATTTCGGGGCTGGACTGTACTGTGAAGTCAGGATCAGACTGATATGCTTCAGGAAAGTTTTTCTCTGTGAAAGGCACATGTTGAGCAAAAAGAGGCTGCTTCTTGGGTGGTAACTAGCCATAGAACAAGCTATTATGCTATTGTTCGTTTCCAGGTTGAGCGCTTCTCTCTTTTTATTTATGCAAATTATGACATTTTGGGAAGTCTCCCTAAGTGTGATGCGGGAATCCAGACGTCGACCCGTTGCTCAGTGTGCCTAGAGGGATATGGCTGCACCTCACTGACGAGGCCCACAATAGGCTGAAACGTAAGTCTGGGGTTTTGCTGTTTCTCTCGTTCAGAGAGGGATTGCCTGGTATTTCGGGGCTGGACTGTACTGTGAAGTCAGGATCAGACTGATATGCTTCAGGAAAGTTTTTCTCTGTGAAAGGCACATGTTGAGCAAAAAGAGGCTGCTTCTTGGGTGGTAACTAGCCATAGAACAAGCTATTATGCTATTGTTCGTTTCCAGGTTGAGCGCTTCTCTCTTTTTATTTATGAAAATTATGACATTTTGGGAAGTCTCCCTAAGTGTGATGCGGGAATCCAGACGTGGACCCGTTGCTCAGTGTGCCTAGAGGGATATGGCTGCACCTCACTGACGAGGCCCACAATAGGCTGAAACGTACGTCTGGGGTTTTGCTGTTTCTCTCGTTCAGAGAGGGATTGCCTGGTATTTCGGGGCTGGACTGTACTGTGAAGTCAGGATCAGACTGATATGCTTCAGGAAAGTTTTTCTCTGTGAAAGGCACATGTTGAGCAAAAAGAGGCTGCTTCTTGGGTGGTAACTAGCCATAGAACAAGCTATTATGCTATTGTTCGTTTCCAGGTTGAGCGCTTCTCTCTTTTTATTTATGCAAATTATGACATTTTGGGAAGTCTCCCTAAGTGTGATGCGGGAATCCAGACGTGGACCCGTTGCTCAGTGTGCCTAGAGGGATATGGCTGCACCTCACTGACGAGGCCCACAATAGGCTGAAACGTACGTCTGGGGTTTTGCTGTTTCTCTCGTTCAGAGAGGGATTGCCTGGTATTTCGGGGCTGGACTGTACTGTGAAGTCAGGATAAGAATGATATGCTTCAGGAAAGTTTTTCTCTGTGAAAGGCACATGTTGAGCAAAAAGAGGCTGCTTCTTGGGTGGTAACTAGCCATAGAACAAGCTATTATGCTATTGTTCGTTTCCAGGTTGAGCGCTTCTCTCTTTTTATTTATGCAAATTATGACATTTTGGGAAGTCTCCCTAAGTGTGATGCGGGAATCCAGACGTCGACCCGTTGCTCAGTGTGCCTAGAGGGATATGGCTGCACCTCACTGACGAGGCCCACAATAGGCTGAAACGTACGTCTGGGGTTTTGCTGTTTCTCTCGTTCAGAGAGGGATTGCCTGGTATTTCGGGGCTGGACTGTACTGTGAAGTCAGGATCAGACTGATATGCTTCAGGAAAGTTTTTCTCTGTGAAAGGCACATGTTGAGCAAAAAGAGGCTGCTTCTTGGGTGGTAACTAGCCATAGAACAAGCTATTATGCTATTGTTCGTTTCCAGGTTGAGCGCTTCTCTCTTTTTATTTATGCAAATTATGACATTTTGGGAAGTCTCCCTAAGTGTGATGCGGGAATCCAGATGTGGACCCGTTGCTCAGTTTGCCTAGAGGGATATGGCTGCACCTCACTGACGAGGCCCACAATAGGCTGAAACGTACGTCTGGGGTTTTGCTGTTTCTCTCGTTCAGAGAGGGATTGCCTGGTATTTCGGGGCTGGACTGTACTGTGAAGTCAGGATCAGACTGATATGCTTCAGGAAAGTTTTTCTCTGTGAAAGGCACATGTTGAGCAAAAAGAGGCTGCTTCTTGGGTGGTAACTAGCCATAGAACAAGCTATTATGCTATTGTTCGTTTCCAGGTTGAGTGCTTCTCTCTTTTTATTTATGCAAATTATGACATTTTGGGAAGTCTCCCTAAGTGTGATACGGGAATCCAGACGTGGACCCGTTGCTCAGTGTGCCTAGAGGGATATGGCTGCACCTCACTGACGAGGCCCACAATAGGCTGAAACGTACGTCTGGGGTTTTGCTGTTTCTCTCGTTCAGAGAGGGATTGCCTGGTATTTCGGGGCTGGACTGTACTGTGAAGTCAGGATCAGACTGATATGCTTCAGGAAAGTTTTTCTCTGTGAAAGGCACATGTTGAGCAAAAAGAGGCTGCTTCTTGGGTGGTAACTAGCCATAGAACAAGCTATTATGCTATTGTTCGTTTCCAGGTTGAGCGCTTCTCTCTTTTTATTTATGCAAATTATGACATTTTGGGAAGTCTCCCTAAGTGTGATGCGGGAATCCAGACGTGGACCCGTTGCTCATTGTGCCTAGAGGGATATGGCTGCACCTCACTGACGAGGCCCACAATAGGCTGAAACGTACGTCTGGGGTTTTGCGGTTTCTCTCGTTCAGAGAGGGATTGCCTGGTATTTCGGGGCTGGACTGTACTGTGAAGTCAGGATCAGACTGATATGCTTCAGGAAAGTTTTTCTCTGTGAAAGGCACTTGTTGAGCAAAAAGAGGCTGCTTCTTGGGTGGTAACTAGCCATAGAACAAGCTATTATGCTATTGTTCGTTTCCAGGTTGAGCACTTCTCTCTTTTTATTTATGCAAATTATGACATTTTGGGAAGTCTCCCTAAGTGTGATGCAAGCATCCAGACGTGGACCCGTTGCTCAGTGTGCCTAGAGGGATATGGCTGCACCTCACTGACAAGGCTCACAATAGGCTGAAACGTACGTCTGGGGTTTTGCTGTTTCCCTCGTTCAGAGAGGGATTGCCTGGTATTTCGGGGCTGGACTGTACTGTGAAGTCAGGATCAGACTGATATGCTTCAGGAAAGTTTTTCTCTGTGAAAGGCACATGTTGAGCAAAAAGAGGCTGCTTCTTGGCTGGTAACTAGCCATAGAACATGCTATTATGCTATTGTTCGTTTCCAGGTTGAGCGCTTCTCTCTTTTTATTTACATAATCATTGGTGTAAGCAGTTCAATTGACAAAGACACTGACACGTGAGGAGGAGAGCCCTGCTTTGTGGATCTTATAAACTAGAGTTTATGGGTAAGACGAAATGTATAGGGTCACATAGTATATTACACTCATCCCCCACATAGACATACTTAATCCCCCATTGTCATATATTTCACTTATACCACTAATTTCATCGATCTCATCCACAACCCTATATTTAGAGGCATTATTAGGTTGCCAGGAAGACCATAAGGCTTTAGTCGTACAATCCAATTCATTGGGCCGTCCCGATAAGCTGTCTACAGCTTCTGGGTTGTTGTACTCATACCTTCTTTATAGGTGTAAATGACTGTGCATTCTATTGTAAATGCTACTTCACAAGCTTTATAGTCATATTTGTACTTGACCGCTGGTCTAATAGCCTGTCTGTACCTGACCACTGGTCTAATAATCTGTCTGTACCTGACCACTGGTCTAATAGCCTGTCTGTACCTGACCACTGGTCTAATAATCTGTCTGTACCTGACCACTGGTCTAATAGCCTGTCTGTACCTGACCACTGGTCTAATAAAATGTTTGTACCTGACCACTGGTCTAATAAAATGTCTGTACCTGACCACTGGTCTAATAGTCTGTCTGTACCTGACCACTGGTCTAATAGCCTGTCTGTACCTGACCACTGGTCTAATAGCCTGTCTGTACCTGACCGCTGGTCTAATAGTCTGTCTGTACCTGACCGCTGGTCTAATAGTCTGTCTGTACCTGAGCACTGGTCTAATAGTCTGTCTGTACCTGACCACTGGTCTAATAGCCTGTCTGTACCTGACCACTGGTCTAATAGCCTGTCTGTACCTGACCACTGGCCTAATAGTGTGTCTGTACCTGACTACTGGTCTAATAGCCTGTCTGTACCTGACCACTGGTCTAACAGGCTGTCTGTACCTGACAGCTGGTCTAATAGTCTGTCTGTACCTGACCGCTGGTCTAATAGCCTGTCTGTACATGACCACTGGTCTAACAGGCTGTCTGTACCTGACAGCTGGTCTAATAGTCTGTCTGTACCTGACCGCTGGTCTAATAGCCTGTCTGTACATGACCACTGGTCTAATAGCCTGTCTGTACCTGACCACTGGTCTGTCTGTCTGTACCTGACCGCTGGTCTAATAGCCTGTCTATACCTGACCGCTGGTCTAATAGCCTGTCTATACCTGATCGCTGGTCTAATAACCTGTGTGTACCTGACCACTGGTCTAATAGCCTGTCTGTACCTGATCACTGGTCAAATAGCCTGTCTGTACCTGATCACTGGTCTAATAGCCTGTTTGTACCTGACCGCTGGTCTAATAGCCTGTCTGTACCTGACCACTGGACAAATAGCCTGTCTGTACTTGACCACTGGGCTAATAGCCTGTCTGTACCTGACCACTGGTCTAATAGCCTGTCTGTACCTGACCACTGGACTAATAGCCTGTCTGTACCTGACCACTGGTCTAATAGCCTGTCTGTACCTGACCACTGGTCTAATAGCCTGTCTGTACCTGACCACTGGTCTAATAGTCTGTCTGTACCTGATCACTGGTCTAATAGCCTGTCTGTACCTGACCACTGGTCTGTCGGTCTGTACATGACCACTGGTCTAATAGCTTATCTGTACCTGACCACTGGTCTAATAGCTTATCTGTACCTGACCGCTGGTCTAATAGTCTGTACCTGAACACTGGTCTAATAGTCTGTCTGTACCTGACCGCTGGTCTTATAGCCTGTCTGTACCTGACCACTGGTCTAATAGTCTGTACCTGACCGCTGATCTTATAGTCTGTCTGTACCTGACCACTGGTTTAATAGCCTGTCTGTACATGACCACTGGTCTAATAGCCTGTCTGTACATGACCGCTGGTCTAATAGCCTGTCTGTACATGACCACTGGTTTAATAGCCTGTCTGTACATGACCACTGGTCTAATAGCCTGTCTGTACATGACCACTGGTCTAATAGCCTGTCTGTACCTGAACACTGGTCTAATAGCCTGTCTGTACCTGACCACTGGTCTAATAGTCTGTCTGTACTTGATCGCTGGTCTAATAGCCTGTCTGTACCTGACCACTGGTCTAATAGTCTGTCTGTACCTGACCACTGGTCTAATAGCCTGTCTGTATCTGACCACTGGTCTAATAGTCTGTCTGTACCTGACCACTGGTCTAATAACCTGTGTGTACCTGACCACTGGTCTAATAGCCTGTCTGTACCTGACCACTGGACTAATAGCCTGTCTGTACCTGACCACTGGTCTAATAGCCTGTCTGCACCTGACCACTGGACTAATAGCCTGTCTGTACCTGACCACTGGTCTAATAGCCTGTCTGTACCTGACCACTGGACTAATAGCCTGTCTGTACCTGACCACTGGTCTAATAGCCTGTCTGTACCTGACCATTGGTCTAATAGTCTGTCTCTACCTGATCACTGGTCTAATAGCCTGTCTGTACCTGACCACTGGTCTGTCTGTCTATGACCACTGGTCTAATAGCTTATCTGTACCTGACCACTGGTCTAATAGCTTATCTGTACCTGACCGCTGGTCTAATAGTCTGTACCTGAACACTGGTCTAATAGTCTGTCTGTACCTGACCACTGGTCTAATAGTCTGTACCTGAACACTGGTCTAATAGTCTGTCTGTACCTGACCGCTGGTCTTATAGCCTGTCTGTACCTGACCACTGGTCTAATAGTCTGTACCTGACCGCTGATCTTATAGTCTGTCTGTACCTGACCACTGGTCTAATAGCCTGTCTGTACCTGACCACTGGTCTAATAGCCTGTCTGTACCTGACCACTGGTCTAATAGTCTGTCTGTACTTGATCGCTGATCTAATAGTCTGTCTGTACTTGATAGCTGGTCTAATAGCCTGTCTGTACCTGACCACTGGTCTAATAGCCTGTCTGTACCTGACCACTGGTCTAATAGCCTGTCTGTACCTGACCACTGGTCTAATAGTCTGTCTGTACTTGATCGCTGATCTAATAGTCTGTCTGTACTTGATAGCTGGTCTAATAGCCTGTCTGTACATGACCACTGATCTAATAGTCTGTACCTGACCACTGGTTTAATAGCCTGTCTGTACAGGACCACTGGTCTAATAGCCTGTCTGTACATGACCACTGGTCTAATAGCCTGTCTGTACCTGACCACTGGTATAATAGCCTGTCTGTACCTGACCACTGGTCTAATAGCCTGTCTGTACCTGACCACTGGTCTAACAGTCTGTCTGTACATGACCACTGATCTAATAGCCTGTCTGTACCTGACCACTGGTCTAATAGCCTGTCTGTACCTGACCACTGGTCTAATAGTCTGTCTGTACCTGACCGCTGGTCTAATAGCCTGTCTGTACCTGACCACTGGTCTAATAGTCTGTCTGTACCTGACCGCTGGTCTAATAGTCTGTCTGTACCTGACCGCTGGTCTAATAGCCTGTCTGTACATGACCACTGGTCTAATAGTCTGTCTGTACCTGACCGCTGGTCTAATAGTCTGTCTGTACCTGACCGCTGGTCTAATAGTCTGTCTGTACCTGACCGCTGATCTTATAGTCTGTCTGTACCTGACCACTGGTTTAATAGCCTGTCTGTACATGACCACTGGTCTAATAGCATGTCTGTACATGACCGCTGGTCTAATAGTCTGTACCTGACCACTGTTTTAATAGCCTGTCTGTACCTGACCACTGGTCTAATAGTCTGTCTGTACTTGACCACTGGGCTAATAGCCTGTCTGTACCTGACCACTGGTCTAATAGCATGTCTGTACCTGACCACTGGACTAATAGCCTGTCTGTACCTGACCACTGGTCTAATAGCCTGTCTGTACCTGACCACTGGTCTAATAGCCTGTCTGTACCTGACCACTGGTCTAATAGCCTGTCTGTACCTGACCACTGGACTAATAGCCTGTCTGTACCTGACCACTGGTCTAATAGCCTGTCTGCACCTGACCACTGGACTAATAGCCTGTCTGTACCTGACCACTGGTCTAATAGCCTGTCTGTACCTGACCACTGGTCTAATAGCCTGTCTGTACCTGACCACTGGTCTAATAGCCTGTCTGTACCTGACCACTGGTCTAATAGTCTGTCTGTACCTGAACACTGGTCTAATAGCCTGTCTGTACCTGACCACTGGTCTAATAGTCTGCCTGTACTTGATCGCTGGTCTAATAGCCTGTCTGTACCTGACCACTGGTCTAATAGTCTGTCTGTACCTGACCACTGGTCTAATAGCCTGTCTATATCTGACCACTGGTCTAATAGTCTGTCTGTACCTGACCGCTGGTCAAATAACCTGTGTGTACCTGACCACTGGTCTAATAGCCTGTCTGTACCTGACCACTGGTCTAATAGCCTGTCTGCACCTGACCACTGGACTAATAGCCTGTCTGTACCTGACCACTGGTCTAATAGCCTGTCTGCACCTGACCACTGGACTAATAGCCTGTCTGTACCTGACCACTGGTCTAATAGCCTGTCTGTACCTGACCACTGGACTAATAGCCTGTCTGTACCTGACCACTGGTCTAATAGCCTGTCTGTACCTGACCACTGGTCTAATAGTCTGTCTCTACCTGATCACTGGTCTAATAGCCTGTCTGTACCTGACCACTGGTCTAATAGTCTGTCTGTACCTGACCACTGGTCTAATAGCCTGTCTGTACCTGACCACTGGTCTAATAGCTTATCTGTACCTGACCGCTGGTCTAATAGCCTGTCTGTACCTGACCACTGGTCTAATAGCCTGTCTGTACCTGACCACTGGTCTAATAGTCTGTCTCTACCTGATCACTGGTCTAATAGCCTGTCTGTACCTGACCACTGGTCTAATAGTCTGTCTGTACCTGACCACTGGTCTAATAGCCTGTCTGCACCTGACCACTGGACTAATAGCCTGTCTGTACCTGAACACTGGTCTAATAGCCTGTCTGTACCTGACCACTGGACTAATAGCCTGTCTGTACCTGACCACTGGTCTAATAGCCTGTCTGTACCTGACCACTGGTCTAATAGTCTGTCTCTACCTGATCACTGGTCTAATAGCCTGTCTGTACCTGACCACTGGTCTAATAGTCTGTCTGTACCTGACCACTGGTCTAATAGCCTGTCTGTACCTGACCACTGGTCTAATAGCTTATCTGTACCTGACCGCTGGTCTAATAGCCTGTCTGTACCTGACCACTGGTCTAATAGCCTGTCTGTACCTGACCACTGGTCTAATAGTCTGTCTCTACCTGATCACTGGTCTAATAGCCTGTCTGTACCTGACCACTGGTCTAATAGTCTGTCTGTACCTGACCACTGGTCTAATAGCCTGTCTGTACCTGACCACTGGTCTAATAGCCTGTCTGTACCTGACCACTGGTCTAATAGCTTATCTGTACCTGACCACTGGTCTAATAGTCTGTCTCTACCTGATCACTGGTCTAATAGCCTGTCTGTACCTGACCACTGGTCTAATAGTCTGTCTCTACCTGATCACTGGTCTAATAGCCTGTCTGTACCTGACCACTGGTCTAATAGTCTGTCTGTACCTGACCACTGGTCTAATAGCCTGTCTGTACCTGACCACTGGTCTAATAGTCTGTCTCTACCTGATCACTGGTCTAATAGCCTGTCTCTACCTGACCACTGGTCTGTCTGTCTATGACCACTGGTCTAATAGCTTATCTGTACCTGACCACTGGTCTAATAGCTTATCTGTACCTGACCGCTGGTCTAATAGTCTGTACCTGAACACTGGTCTAATAGTCTGTCTGTACCTGACCACTGGTCTAATAGTCTGTACCTGAACACTGGTCTAATAGTCTGTCTGTACCTGACCGCTGGTCTTATAGCCTGTCTGTACCTGACCACTGGTCTAATAGTCTGTACCTGACCGCTGATCTTATAGTCTGTCTGTACCTGACCACTGGTTTAATAGCCTGTCTGTACATGACCACTGGTCTAATAGCCTGTCTGTACATGACCGCTGGTCTAATGGTCTGTACCTGACCACTGGTTTAATAGTCTGTCTGTACATAACCACTGGTCTAATAGCCTGTCTGTACTTGACCACTGGTCTAATAGCCTGTCTGTACATGACCACTGGTCTAATAGTCTGTCTGTACTTGATCGCTGGTCTAATAGCCTGTCTGTACCTGACCACTGGTCTAATAGCCTGTCTGTACCTGACCACTGGTCTAATAGCCTGTCTGTACCTGACCACTGGTCTAATAGCCTGTCTGTACCTGACCACTGGTCTAACAGCCTGTCTGTACCTGACCACTGGTCTAATAGTCTGTCTGTACTTGATAGCTGGTCTAATAGCCTGTCTGTACATGACCACTGATCTAATAGTCTGTACCTGACCACTGGTTTAATAGCCTGTCTGTACAGGACCACTGGTCTAATAGCCTGTCTGTACATGACCACTGGTCTAATAGCCTGTCTGTACCTGACCACTGGTATAATAGCCTGTCTGTACCTGACCACTGGTCTAATAGCCTGTCTGTACCTGACCACTGGTCTAACAGTCTGTCTGTACATGACCACTGATCTAATAGCCTGTCTGTACCTGACCACTGGTCTAATAGCATATCTGTACCTGACCACTGATCTAATAGCTTATCTGTACCTGACCGCTGGTCTAATAGTCTGTACCTGAACACTGGTCTAATAGTCTGTCTATACCTGACCACTGATCTAATAGTCTGTACCTGAACACTGGTCTAATAGCCTGTCTGTACCTGACCGCTGGTCTAATAGCCTGTCTGTACCTGACCACTGGTCTAATAGTCTGTACCTGACCACTGGTCTAATAGCATGTCTGTACATGACCGCTGGTCTAATAGTCTGTACCTGACCACTGGTTTAATAGCCTGTCTGTACATGACCACTGGTCTAAGAGCCTGTCTGTACTTGACCACTGGTCTAATAGTCTGTCTGTACCTGACCACTGGTCTAATAGCCTGTCTGTACCTGACCACTGGTCTAATAGTATGTCTGTACCTGACCAATGGTCTAATAGTCTGTCTGTACCTGACCACTGGTCTAATAGCCTACCTGTACCTGATCACTGGTCTAATAGTCTGTCTGTACCTGACCACTGGTCTAATAGCCTATCTGTACCTGACCACTGGTCTAATAGTCTGTCTGTACCTGACCACTGGTCTAATAGCCTATCTGTACCTGACCACTGGTCTAATAGTCTGTCTGTACTTGATCGCTGGTCTAATAGTCTGTCTGTACTTGATCGCTGGTCTAATAGCCTTTCTGTACATGACCACTGGCCTAATAGTCTGTACCTGACCACTGGTTTAATAGCCTGTCTGTACATGACCACTGGTCTAATAGCCTGTCTGTACATGACCACTGGTCTAATAGCCTGTCTGTACCTGACCACTGGTATAATAGCCTGTCTGTACCTGACCACTAGTCTAATAGTCTGTCTGTACCTGACCACTGGTCTAATAGTCTGTCTGTACATGACCACTGGTCTAATAGCCTGTCTGTACCTGACCACTGGTCTAATAGCCTGTCTGTACCTGACCACTGGTCTAATAGCCTGTCTGTACCTGACCACTGGTCTAATAGCCTGTCTGTACATGACCACTGGTCTAATAGCCTGTCTGTACATGACCAGTAGTCAGGTGCAGACAGGCTATCAGACCAGTGGTCAGGTACAGACAGGTTGTTAGACCAGTGGTCAATTACATAAATGATATTAGACCAGTGGTCAGGTACAGACTATAAGATCAGCGGTCAGGTACAGACAGGCTATTAGACCAGTGGTTAGGTACAGACAGGCTATTAGACCAGTGGTCAGGTACAGAAAGGCTATTAGACTAGCGGTCAGGTACAGAGCCGTCATCAGCACTCAAAGGGTTAAATTGACTTAAAAATAAAAATATAGATTTTATTTAAATAACAATATGATTCATATAATGTAGTTACACAGAGGTGAATTCCCTTTATACAACAATTGCATATACAAACTGGAAAAAAAGGCATACGTTGGCACCAATACAAATATTACAATTTTGAATAAATAACTGATATTTTCAAAGGGTTAAAGGGAAAGTGTAGTATAAATTAAACTTTCATTATTCAGATAGGACTTTTAATTTTAATCAACTTTCCAATTTACTTTTATCATCAAATTTGCTTTTTTCTCTTGGTATTCTTAGTTTAAATAAAACATAGGTAGGCTCATATGCTAATTTCTAAGCCTTTGAGGGCTGCCTCTTATCACATGCTTTTTAAATCTCTTTTCAACACAAAGAGACAGAAAGTACACGTGGGCCATATAGATAACACTGTGTTCAGGCACAGGGGGTTATTTAAGATTTAGCAGAAAACAATGCTAAATGCCAGACAATAGATAATAAACAGTCACAGTCATGTGATCAGGGGGCTGGAAGAAGGTTCCTAGATACAAGATAATCACAGAGGTAAAAAGTACATTAATATAACTGTGTTGGTTATGCAAAACCGGGAAATGGGTAATAAAGGGATTATCTATCTTTTAAAACAATAACAATTCTTTGGTAGACTGTCCCTTTAATGACAATTGGGCCACTGATTTTACTGTTAATATATGTAGGGTAGATCCCCCTCCATGACATGCAATTGTTTTTAGCCTGGCCCAATGGTGTTTTGGGCACAGAAATTGATGCCAATCATGGCATCGGTGCTGCAATTATCATTTTTGAATAAGTAACTGATTTTTTCAAAGGGTTAATTACCATTGGGCCACTGATTTCACTATGAATATATACAGGGTAGATCCCCTCCATGACATGCAATTGTTTTTAGCATGGCCCAATGGAGTTTTGGGCACAGAAATTGATGCCAACACCGGCATAGGTGCTGTAATTCCCATTATTGAATAAGTAACTGATATTTTCAAAGAGTTAATGACCATTGGGCCACTGATTTGACTGTTAATATATGTAGAGTAGATCCCCATAATGGGAATTACAGCACCTTTGCCAGTGTTGGCATCAATTTCTGTGCCCAAAACACCATTGGGCCAGGCTAAAAACAACTGCATGTCATGGATGGGGATCTACTTTAAATATATTAACAGTAAAATCATTGGCCCAATGGTCATTAACCCTTTGAAAATATAACTTATTCAACTATGGAAATTATAGCACCTTGGCCAGTGTTGGCATCAATTTCTGTGCCCAAAACACCATTGGCTAAAAACAATTGCATGTCAAGGAGGGGGGTCTACCTTTTATATATTCATTCATAGTGAATTCAGTGGCCCAATGGTCATTAATCCTTTGAAAATATCAGTTACTTATTAAAAAATGAGAATTACAGCACCTATGCCAGGGTTGGCATCAAATTATGTGCCAAAAATACCATTGGGCCAGGCTAAAAACAATTGCATGTCATGGAGGGGATCTACCCTGTATACATAGGCTTACCAGAAGTCCCACTTTTACTGGGATTGTCCCGGTTTGGAGGCGCTGTCCCAGTGTCCCACCCAGTTGTTCATTCTGTCCCAGTAGGGTTGCCACCTCCAGGTTTCAAATCATGTGTCCGGGTTTCAGACCACCTGAAACCCAGACACATTATTCAAAATGACTGGACTGTGGCTCTCCAGCATAGTTGGATGCTGGTACTTTGTTACATACAGCCCTGCTTAGCTTAACGTTCGTGTCCTTCAAAGTTTACATTTAGTAATACAGGCTGAGTGAGCAGCATAGTTTTTTTTTTTACTTTTGTATTACTACTTGGTTTATTTTTCTAAGAATTTAACACCCCCCCCCCGACCCCTGGTGACATTGCCGGTAATACACCTTTAGGGGAATCATATGGGTATGACTAGGAAGTACAGACAGGAAGGATTTTTGGCCTGGATCTTGCTTTACTTCATGCAGGATAGCATTGTGGCTGTAATCTTCCTGTATTATGGTATAGAGTAGCCTCTTAAACAGCTTTAGCAGGTACGTGTTTCTTTTTTACTTTCATTCAATATTGTATTTATGCCTTATCAGTATTTGGCTCTGTTCCTTAATTAGACACATAAAACACATATTACATTGCAGATATTAAATTGTGAAATTGATAATTATGAAAGTGATAATTATGCTTGATGTTTGGCATTATTTAGAATCTGAGATTTAGATTAATGATTTATTTGCCATGAGAACGTAATGGTGCCTTTTTCACTAGGGGGTGGTGTTATGGTCTATTTAAACTATGTGATTCACTTGTTTGACTGAGGAAGGGTAGAGTATCCACAAAACATTACACACATAAAAGCTACTACTTTAACCCCTTAATGACCACAGCACTTTTCCATTTTCTGTCCGTTTGGGACCAAGGCTATTTTTACATTTCTGCTGTGTTTGTGTTTAGCTGTAATTATCCTGTTACTCATTTACTGTACCTACGCATATTATATACCGTTTTTCTCGCCATTAAATGGGCTTTCTAAAGATACCATTATTTTCATCATATCTTATAATTTACCATAAAAAAAATTATAAAATATGAGGAAAAAATGGAAAAAAACGCAGTTTTTCTAACTTTGACCCCCAAAATCTGTTACACATCTACAACCACCAAAAAACACCCATGCTAAATAGTTTCTAAATTTTGTCCTGAGTTTAGAAATACCCAATGTTTACATGTTCTTTGCTTTTTTTGCAAGTTATAGGGCAATAAATACAAGTAGCACTTTGCTATTTCCAAACCACTTTTTTTCAAAATTAGCGCTAGTTACATTGGAACCCTGATATCTGTCTGGAATCCCTGAATATCCCTTTACATGTATATATATTTTTTTAGAAGACATCCCAAAGTATTGATCTAGGCCCATTTTGGTATATTTCATGCCACCATTTCACTACAAAATGCGATCAAATAAAAAAAAATGTTCACTTTTTCACAAATGTTTTCACAAACTTTAGGTTTCTCATTGAAATTATTTACAAACAACTTGTGCAATTATGGCATACATGGTTGTAAATGTTTCTCTGGGATCCCCTTTGTTCAAAAATAGCAGACATATATGGCTTTGGCATCGCTTTTTGGTATTTAGAAGGCCGCTAAATGCCGCTGCGCACCACACATGTATTATGCCCAGCAGTGAAGGGGTTAATTAGGGAGCATGTAGGGAGCTTGTAGTTTTAATTTTAGCTTTAGTGTAGTGTAGTAGACAACCCAAAGTATTGATCTAGGCCCATTTTGGTATATTTCATGCTACCATTTCACCGCCAAATGCGAACAAATAAAAATAAAACGTAAAATTTTCCCAATTTTAGGTTTCTCACTAAAATTATTTACAAACAGCTTGTGCAATTATGGCATAAATGGTTGTAAAAGCTTCTCTGGGATCCCCTTTGTTCAGAAATAGCAGACATATATGGCTTTGGCTTTGCTTTTTGGTAATTAGAAGGCAGCTAAATGCTGCTGCGCACCATACGTGTATAATGCCCAGCAGTGAAGGGGTTAATTAGGGAGCTTTTAGGGAGCTTGCAGGGTTAATTTTAGCTTTAGTGTAGGTATCAACCTCCCACATGACACATCACACCCCCAGATCCCTGCCAAACAGCTCTCTTCCCTCCCCCACCCCACAATTGTCCCCGCCATCTTAAGTACTGGCAGTAAGTCTGCCAGTACTAAAATAAGAGGTTTTTTTGGTGTTTTTTTTTTAAAATAATAATTCTGTTCTGTAGTATCCTCCCTTAGCCCCCAACCTCCCT